>NC_139709.1:40321991-40654491 GCF_964188405.1 Protomyctophum parallelum | reverse complement strand
TAGCCTATTATAAGTATTTATTCGGTTATAGTGTTTGATAGCTTTATTTTTCTCCAGTCCATATCTATCAATCAGATAAGTAATTACATCAATATACAGAGGAAACTCCATATTCAAATTTATATTAGATCTGTCATCTACAAGCTTACAATAACACATTGTGTTAGATATTTTTTTTATAATCAATAGTGTATTAGATTTTGATTGATTTGTAGAATTTGGGATAATTGTCTCTCCTGTGCAAATAAGCCAGAGTAAAACAGCTTATTATTAAAGAAAAGGCGGCGATCCAAGCGCTCAAAAGGAGAAGTGGGGGGATAAAAATAAGCCAACATGTTTCGACTCAAAAAGAGTCTTCATCAGGGCAAGTACTTGCCTGGTTGATTTTCTTTTGTAGTTATGTTTCATTCCTTACTGACTGCCAGTAGGCAGTAAACAATAGTGAATATGCCTCTCGCGCTCCGCGCAGGTCGAGTCTTTATATAAACAAAGTAATGTGACGTGTAGGCTGCCCGTGCGTCCCGGTAGGCTATATAAGCACGTGACAGCCCACACCCGGCCTCTTTGAACTTCTCGCTACCTGACGTGAGTACCGTAGGTAAGTGTAGCTCCTAGAATCTGTACATCAGTTCTATATTTGCAGGTCCAAAGAGTTGTTAAGACACTATAGGTGTCATGGTGTTGACATCCTGCCTGTGGCTGTTGCCGAGAGCGCAAATTGTTGTCCTCTCAAGGCTGTGGTTGTCAAATTATCACCATTTCTCTTTGGTTGTCTTGAGGATCCCTAGCTACAAACACTCTCATAGTGTTGTTAAAGGGCTTCCTCCACACACTGGGTGTTGGCCGCATGCTGCTGGTTTCCCACAGCACTCGCCTAGTTTACCTAGTTATAGTTGTTTGTTTGTTAAATAAACTAATATTATTTCATTCTTAATTTGATTAAGAATAGATAAGTAAATTCAGATTACTGGAGGTTCCCACATGGTCTGTGCCTGCACAGTCCTCGCTGGGATTGCCTAGTTAGATGTCTGATTTACATTTTTGTTTGATAATTAAACTAATATTATCTAATTCTTAATTTGATTAAGAATAGATAAGTAAATTATAGGGATGCACCGAAAGGGAAATTCTTGGCCGAAACCGAATACCGAATATAGGAAACAGTTGGCCGAAAACCGAATAGCCGAATACATATTTGTTGTAAAGCTACCTGATTATGACAAAAGACATGATTATGGCAAAACCTAAGTTAAAAGTTAAAAAGTTAAAGTTTAAATAATAAACACTTATGGGTCCATTAAAAAAACATCTAATTAATTGGAGGCTTTGTGATTAATTAATCTCAATTAATCACATATCAATAGGCCTATTTGACCTGAGCAGTGAGCTTTTTTTTCTACATAAGCATAGGCAATAAAACAAGTAGTAATAATAATAGTGATAATATTATTTATATAAAGCTTCTCTGAGTACTTAGACACTTTTCAAGGAGAACATGAGAGGTGGGTTTGAATTTATAGGTGGTGGCATGTCTCTGAGTTTTGGGAAGTGCATCGTTTTGACAGGTCTACCTGCTGTGGACAGTGAGTGAAACCCTGACCATTTAACATGGGCAGACGCAACGATACAGTATCATTCATTGTTAAAGCTCCAAATGATATTCCCATTCGTCTTTGTGTCTGGCCATGTAAACGCAGCAGCGAGTGTGAGGAGTTGGGGAACGGATGGAAAGTACATAGTGTTAAAACTAACGTTAGCTCCCATGCTAGCTATAGCTTTACTCGTCAACAGAACACCACCCGTCCACAGATCGGTGAAGAGCTCACGTTGCTTGTGCCCGTGGATGGGAAATAAGATTTAAAAGGCTATGGAAGCGTGGATTAAAGCACAGATGTATGCAATAAAGTTGTGTCGGATCTGCCTGTGCATTGAAGCATTCCGTGACTGCTGCTCGTGTGTTGTGTTGTGACTGCTGGCTGCTGCCTGCTGAGCTGATGCATAGTTAATGAGCGTCATAAGCATGCGCCCTTCCTGCGCTGAAAGTAGCAGATCTACAAGCTATCTACCCGTCGCAATGCACAGCGCGTTGGGCTTATACATCTTTGTTTTTCCCGCAGTTTAGTTCGATTCACAACTTTAGGACCACTAGGCCTACTACTATTCGGTGATATTTTTCGGCTTATTTGAGCCGAAACCGAATAGGCCGAAAATACATTTTTAGCAATTTTCGGCCGAATATTTTCGGTGGCCGAATTTTCGGTGCATCCCTAGTAAATTCAGATTACTGGAGGTTCCCACGCGTTCTGTGCCTGCACAGTCCTTGCTGGGATTGCCTAGTTGAATGTCCGATTGACATTTTTGTTTGATGGTTGATCTAATTCATTAAATTAATTAATCTAAATAACTTAATTTGTTAAAAAAAAAAAAAAACTTTGGTTACTGGAGGTTCCCACGCGTTTTGTGGCTGCACAGCTCTCGCTGGGATTGCCCAGTTAAGTATCTAATTGACATTAAGCTAACGGCAGGCCATCTTAGCCTGACCAGTTAGCTGTTCTGTTTGCTGGAGGTTACTGACGCGTTCTGTGATTGTACAGTTCTCGCTGGTATTGCCTGGCTATACAACTGGCTTGAGACTACTGAGCTATGGCGTGTACGTCCTGTAGCGCTCAGCTCCAAGTCGACGATGGACATGACTTGTGTCCGACATCATCATGCTTGGGTGTCGGGCATCTCAGGGAAGCCCTGACTTACCCACGTGTGAACTGTGGCACTCTACCACTCTCTGTGAGAGAGGCTAGGCTGCGTGAGGTGGAGAACCTCCTGTTCAAGGGAAACCTCCCACCTTCTGGGGTCCCCGCTGGGGTCCCTTCTGATTAGAAGGTGAAGCGAAAACGCAGGTCTCGCGCAGAGCGCGGTCACCTGGCGAGGTCAACGGCGGCTGTCACGACTGCTCCATATCGCCATGAAATGGACGATTTGCGGGCTGAAATGGAGCGCCTTAAGGCAATGGTACGGCCACCGCCTCCTCCGCCACAGGCGGTCCAGGGGCCGGAGGGCGATAATCATCTAGACTTAGATTATGATTGATGATGACGACGCCATGTCAACTAGAGCTTCAGACTCTTATGTTCCATGACTAAGATGATATCCCCAGGGGGACCCCTCCCCCGAACGTGGGTCTCAGGGTGATCCCCAGGTGGATAGTGTGCAGGCTGAGGATGGCTCAGAGACTTCCCGCAGAAGCTCGGTAAGCACTGAGCTGGGGATCGGGCCCTGCACATTGCGTTCAACGCTGCGTGCTGCCCTGGCTAAGATTGAGCTGGACGACCCGTCAGCCGCTCAGGGGGCGAGTAACCCGTTCTTAAAACGAGCTGCCGCCACTAAAATGCCACCCTTTGCTGTCCCACCCTCGCCTCACTACCTAAGTCAGCTGAAGCAGTGCTGGGCTGAGCCAGGTGCATCTGCCCACCGAGGCAAGGATGCAAGGACCCTGGCCTCCATGGACAAGGCAGAAGTGCATGGACTGGTTCGCATGCCTCCTGTAGACCAGTGCATCGCGGCGCTGGTTCTCTCTCCAGATGAGGCACTGAAGGCAAGAACCCGCTGTCACAGTGTGCAGTACTGATGACCTGCTGGCAGGGGCATATGGTTCTGCTGCCACAATGGCCCATTTGGGGAACTCTCTCTCTCTCTGTGCTCCTCGCCCAGTCCAATATCTTGGAGAGTGGGCCAGGGAGTGAGTTGGGCGACTTTAATGATGTGGCTCACGGGTCAGGGTGACTTCAGTCACAGACCCAAGTGAAGGCCCAGTGTTTGTCTCAAGAGTTGACCAAGCTCTTGGACAAACGAGCAATAGCAACGGTTCACCCACGTTCACAGAACAATGGGTTCTACTCCACCTACTTTCTGATCCCAAAGAAAGAGGTCTATACTAGACCTGAGAGGGTTAAATGTGTACCTCAGGGTCCTTCCGTTTTGGACGCTTCGCACAGTCGACGTCCTACAGGCTATCACACAGGGGGAGTGGTTCACCACAATAGACCTCAAAGATGCCTACTTTCATGTGCCTATACATCCAGAGCACAGAAAGTACCTCCGCCTTGCATTTCAAGGCAAAGGGATCGGCACGGGGTAGCCTATGTAGATCTATTCGCCTCAGAAGGCACGACTAATTTTCCTATGTGGTTCAGCCTGGCAGAGACCAGTGCCCCACTCGGGATGGACGCTCTCGCCAACGCTTGGCCGAGAACGCTCCTTTATGCATTTCCCCCGATCCCCCTGTTGTTGCCTGTGCTTCACAGGGTGGGATCGTCAGACCACGAGTTCTCTTGGTGGCCCCCAGGTGGCCCTCGAGAATATGGTATTCAACGCTCCTCAGTCTGTTGGACGGGGATCCATGGCAGCTTCCAGTGAGTGTAGACCTCCTGTTCCAGCTGGACAGGAAGTTGTGGCATCCATCGCCGAGCCTCCTTCAGCTTTGGGTATGGCCACTGAAAGGGATCAGTCACTCTTGAGTGGGCTAGGCCCCTCAATATGTGAGACCTTGCGGAATGCAAGGGCCCCTTCCGCAAGGTTGGTGTACTCTAATTGCTGGGCTGCTTTCTCATCATGGTGCAGCGACAGGGGTCTGGACCCAGTCTCTTGCCCTATACAACACGTACATTATTTACAGTGTCTACTTGATGCCGGCCGTGCGGCATCCACCTTGAAGGTGCACACGGCCGCTATATCCTTCAATCATAGCCATATTGATGGCAGGTCAGTTGGTGCGCATTACTGGGTGACAGTTTCTGCGCGGTGCCAAGAGGTTACGCCCCCCTAGGGTGAGGCGTACTGCAGCTTGGGACCTGCCTCTGGTCCTGCGGGCATTGAGCAGGGCGCCCTTGAGCCTATGGCTGGGTCGTCCTTGAGCAATTTATCGATTAAGACTGTCTTTCTCTTAGCAGTTATACGGTGGAAGGCTAGCGGCACTGGGGTCACACTTTAGCCAAATGTGTCATTTTTGCCTAAGGTTCTGCCCCCGATTATGTTAACCAGGCCATAGAGTTGGCGGGATTCCATCCTCCCCCGTTTACATCCGAGGCGGAGGAAAGGGCCCACTTAACCCATTCTGACATGAGATCAGATTCATACGGAGGTTTCCGCCGGACACACACTGGTCTGATGAACCCATTCTGACCTGAGATCAGATTCTAAAAATGTCAGTCGCTCTTCGATTTTTCAAAAATAGCAGACATACAAGCTCGTATCGTGCCACTCGGTGGCGCGATATGAGCTTGTAGATCTGCTATTTTTAAATAGCTAAAGCATAACATGATGCTAACACCAAAATGGGTGCCCGGTCAGAATGGGTTAATGTGTCCAGTCCGCGCGTTGCAACTGTACATTCAGGCAACACGGGATATTAGACGCTCAGAGCAACTGTTTGTGTGCTACGGCAGAAGGAATAGAGGACGCGCGCTGTCTAAACAGCGGCTATCCCACTGGGTAGTGGATGCGGTTAAAAGGGCTTATGAAGCACCTGGTAAACCTGCCCCCTCCGATGTCATCTGCCATTCTACCAGGGGCATTGGCATGTCCTGGGCGGCGATGAGAGGGGTGTCACTGGCGGACGTCTGTGCGGCGGCGTCTTGGACAGCCCCTTGCACGTTCTCGAGGTTCTGTCGCCTTGATGTGGCCTCTGGATCCTCACTGACGTCTGCGATCCTGCCACTGGCTGCTACGACAGTTTAGTAGGTGGGTTCGATTCCTCGTGACACTTCTGGTATGAGTCATCCACTATTGTTTACTGCCTACTGGCAGTCAGTAAGGAATGAAACATAACGCAAGTTACGAACGTAACTATGGTTATGTGAATTCCTGGATGACTGCCAGTAATAACGGTCACTCGGAATCTTTCAGGGCGAGAAGATTCTTAAGAGGCCGGGTGTGGGCTGTCACATGCTTATATAGCCTACCGGGACGCAGAGTACAGAGTAAGGTGATTGAGTCTCTCTTGCAGCATTGTGGATCGCAGATAGGTCTTAAGTCTCTTCAGCCCTGAAAATGATCTTTCTGAGCTGCTTGATGTGACAGGAATAGTCAGTAGAACTTGAACCAGTCTCACGACTTGTGGTAACGTAGATCTGGTCGTGGTTGCGTCGGCCCCGTCACCTTTCAGGATCTCCACGACATCATGGAAAGTAGACAGTATCTCTCTCTGCTGGTTACTGCTGCAGGAATTATTGGCTCTTAAAAGAACCGTTGGACTCGGAGTAGCGGCGGGTTTAAGCGGCGACAGGCAGTGGCGGCGAACAGTATCTCTCTCTGCTGGTTACTGCTGCAGGAATTATTGGCTCTTAAAAGAACCGTTGGACTAGCTGCTTCGACGCCGTCGGCGGTAGGTTTAAGCGGCGACAGGCTGGCATCACTGGCGAACTGTAGCTTTCTCTGGACGAAGCGACCCTTCTTAGCTTGTGGTGGTTTCATTGTGAATGAAAAGTGCAGGCACTGTAGGCTACTGTAGGCATATTTATACCTCCCTGGCTAGGTGAAAACAAAAGAAACCCAATTTGCATTTAAGTACTTGGCGGCCGCACCCAACCCTTTTAACACCTCTGAACAGCCAGGCGGAGAGGATGTGTAAATAGTATGCTCTGACTGTAACAGAGTCACAGAGGGTCAATAATTCCCAGGAAATCTGTAATGTAAATATAAAATATCCACGAAAATCTTCATGGGGGCCGAAAGGGGCCCTAGGATTCTTCATGGGGTCCATGGCCCCGTGGCCCCCACAGACTCTACGTCGCTGCGTGGATGGAACACGTTATCCCAACCAGTTCCTTTCCCCTCCATCAGGCGCCCCAGCTGGCCAGGGGAAGGTCGTTTTAGAGACCAGGATTACTGCATGTTTTTTTTAGGGTACCTACCCTAGGGAATACGGGGAGAACATGCAAACTCCACACAGAAAGGCCCTTTCACCAACCCCGCCTCGGGTATGGACACTGACGCGGAGGAGAGGACATGCCGCCAGCACCCACAGCTCCCTGAGTGGGAATCGAACCCAGGACCTTCTAGCTGTGAGGTGCCAGCTCTATACCGACTGTGCCACCGTGCCCCCTAAAACATATATTTTTATATTTTATACTGGACCTGTGCCCGTCGGCCACCGGCCTACTTGGGAATGATGCAAGTTGGGAACAATGAAAATCTGGAATGCATACCCCACCCTAGAATGCAATACCCGTTGAAAAGTGGACTGGTTCATTAATCAAATGGCAGGTGTGGGGTTGCCAGGGCAATCAATTGGCTCAGGCAGAGGGAATTAGCTGCGGGGACTAGCAGTACGTTTTAACAGCGGGCTACAGCCAGACGAATTTTACCGAAGTGCATTATTTGTATATGGGACCTGGCGACTGCCGCCGACAGTAGGCGAACGGCCGATAGTCGGAAAGTGGGCGGAGGAACGTCGCCCGAAAAGATAAAAATAATTTATTTTTGGCCGATACCGGGCAATTAGGCGATGTGTCAGCCAATGCTCGCCCGCTGTTAAAGTGCACTGTTAGGCTCATTAGGTCCACTGGCAGAGCCTTTTGTGGCGGTTCTGGACAACCGTGTATCCGACCGACTCAAGGCCTGGCACTGTACATGTGTCATGAAGTCAGTGGGTCGATGGGTTCTCGAGTTACACGGATTAGGATTACAGACGTACACACACACATACACACACACACACACACACACAGAGATGTGGTGCATTTATAGATAGATAGCACATTTCATACGGCAAGCGCAGACTCAATGTGCTTCCTTCCTTCATCTTGACATCACCCTAATATAACCACAACATAGTGTTCATCGTTAATTAAATATGCACATGGTAGACCTGTTGATTCCCTAATAGTGTTTTGAGAGGTAGTTGCTGCATGGCTGACCTCTCACCTCACCATTAGACAACTATTCTGTGAACCTTGGTTTTGTGCTCTGTGTTTTGGTCGACTTTGCTCCCAGATAAACTCCAGCATTTAATTTGTGAATTCAGCTGTGTTTTGTGGCCAAGCTTTGTCCATGTTTGACATGGTGCGTTCCTTTGGCATGTGAGAATACAGTACAGTAAACTACTTTGACAGTTCAGTGGGTTGTGGTGACTTTAGCTTGTTCCCCTGGGGAAGACACGGCAGGCTGACCAACCAATCAGAAAAAGCTTATTATTACCCACTCTGTCCTTTTATCACCCCCTTAGGGCAAATATAGTCTGATAAGAAAAATAATGTTATTCAGTGTAATGCACATTTCTCACAGAGGCACCATGTACAGTATGTGCAAATATACCTGGCAATAAAGACAACTTTGATTCTGATATACAGTACAAATACTTTAGTCAATCCCAAACTGTCCCTGCATACTAGTGCATATTCTTTTTAAGATATTAAGATATTTTGGTGGATTTTTGCCTTTATTGATAGTGGAAAGTGGAGACAGACAGGGAACGGGGGAGAGAGACGGGGAATGACATGCAGCAAAGTTTGTCAGGAACGAACCTGTGAACCCTGTCTGAACCCGTGATGCACTAGGTGCCCGGCCCACTAGGCCGTCCCAGGCCATCCCTGAATATTCAGTTGAATACATTGCTGATAAGAGCATTAGCATAGAAAAGTGCGCTCCTCAGAGTGCAGATCTCTGCCAGGCTGGGTTGCCTACCTAAGGCTGTGTCAGTCGTATATGGGGTGCAGCTGTCAGGATACCAGGAAACTACTGCCACAGCGTCAATCTCCACAAACAACGGACATGTGTCCTTGCGGGAGTCACCGTATGAGAGAACCCGAGACGAAATGTTGTTGAGGAATAACAAAGTTGGCAGTCGACCGATTCTGTGTAAGGACATTGGATGTCACCAGGAATTGAATGTGACCCACAGGCTCTCTCTCTGTTCTTTCCCTCATTGTTCCTGTCTCCCTCCACTGCCTGCGTGCCAACTGATAAAGCTGGAGATTTGCTATGGCCTAATGAGGCAACGATGCACAATGGCACACGGCGCGTGTACGCACACGCTCACACAGACAGTACACAAATGACTGAGAGTGTCTACGCCGGAAGGGGTGCATGTCTTTGGTCTGATGTCCTAACAGTATGTCCTAACGCATGCGGAACAGTATATGTCGGCCACGTACAGTATGTCGGAGCCACGGGTGAGTCTTAACACCCTGAGCGGCATAAACGGAGGTCTCCGTCCTATCAAATAATAACACTCCACGCTCAGGACGGAGATTAATCTCAGGACGGAACTTTATTGATATCATAACAGAGCGCATCGCTCCAAAGCCTGGGAGCGCCTTTTGGCAACATTCTATACCATTTCCGGTCGGGACGTCATCCAAAATGTTCCCCCTAATTTTTGTGGATGGGACCGAAAATCTTAAAACGTGAATAACTTGTTCTTATTTAGGTCGTTGTTGGACTCGTAGACCAGGCTTGAGATGAGGAAAGTCTAGGAACGAGGAACCTGACAGATGGACTTACAGACAGAAAAGAAGACGCGTAATAATCTTCTCCCCAAAGGACATCATGTCTGGGCTCTCTGATCACCATGCAGAGCCCAGACATATCCCTGCACAACTGCTCTAATTAAAACACCAAGCTTGCTTGCTGTTTTACATCTTCCTGTTGCATGTGCTTATCCCTACTGTATTTCTCACATCAAACATTAAGGAGGGAATGACGTGATCCCCCCCCCCCCCCCCCCCCCCCCCCCCCCCATAAAACATGATCATCAGATACTATGATTATACTAGGAGAATGATTTATTTCAAAAAGGTGTACAGAAAGTGCTCAAATTATGTGATCCAGCTGAAGTGAAGCCGCACCCACAGCTGTTGAACCTTGAGGGGAGGGGATGTAATGTCACTATCTGGTGAATTTTGATTCGAAGGCTTTCAGCTTTCAGGAAGAAACCAAAAATACACAGGGAAGACATATTTCAATATTCTAGAGTAATTTTAACTCCATAGACACATACAAAACAGAAAAAAAACTTTCAGAGTGCAGTGTACAAATATAACCAAGTTACACTTTGAGATTTCACTTTGTAACATTTTTGGTGCTTTGCATTATTCTATTGTGCTTATCTGAGAGTGATATTGCATTGGCATGATAGCAAATATTTATTGATCTCTCCTGTTCTGGCAATCTGGCAATCAAAGCCACTGTCGCAAAATGGGGATTTTCAAATGACGAGGACATTGTGTGTGACTGTGGCGCTGAGCCGCAGACCATGCAGCACCTCGTCACACGCCCCCTGCTGGAACATCCCTGCAACAGCATCGGACTTGGCAGAGTTTAATGAGAAGGGAAGGCAATGTGTTCAGCTGTGGCTGAACCACATCTAGCCAAGTGTTGTAACTGACTGTCTTGTGGACACGACAAGAAGAAGAAGTTCTGGCAATATTACATACCGTACACGGCGTACAATCCTTGCAGTATATAAATAATTTTGTCTCAGAAACGTGTTCCAGTTCTACTGGGTTGACCTTTGAGTGTACTGTGTAGCCGCTCCTCTACACACATACTGTATAGCAGTAAGACGCCTGAGGGCGAGAAGCGACCTCGCCCTGAAGGGCGAGGTCACGTGCACTGGCCATATATGGAGCGTGTCTTGAGTGAACCGGGTTTGATGAGGTCAGATAATATGGAGTGTCAGAACAGGTCAGCTCCGTATATGGAGATCTAAGGGTAGCAGCGTCTTGAGTGTACAGGTTTTGATGAGGACCCAGGTAGGGCCGGTACTTAATTTTAGGGCCTGTTGAAAACTGTAGTTTTCGCCGGCCCCCGGGCGCGGCTGCACAAATAACTTTGGTCAGAAATACTCTGACGACACAGCCATTGTGGCGTGTGTCAAGGATGGGCAGGAGGAGGAATACAGGGACCTGACGAAGGCCTTTGGGGAATGGAGTGACAGGAACTGCCTCCTCCTAAACACCTCCAAGACTAAGGAGATGATGGTGGACTATAGGAGGAACAATTCTGCTCCTCTCCAGCCTGTTAATGTCCAAGGGACAGCCATCGAACAAGTACAGTCATACAAGTACCTGGGAGTTCACCTAGACGAGAACCTGGACTGGGCTCTGAAATCGGACACCGTCTATAAAAAGACACAGAGCAGGCTCTTCTTTCTGAGAAGGCTCAGATCCTTTGAGGTGTGCAGCAGAATGCTACACATGTTCTACCAGTCAGCAGTGGCAAGTGTCCTGTTCTACGCTGCAGTCTGCTGGGTGATGTATTACCATGTTTTTTGTTCTTGCTTACTGTAAATTGCTCTGGATTAAGAGCGTCTGCTAAATGCCTAAATTATTATTATTATAAATTATTATTGTTAAAACTCACCCGTGGCTTCCACGTGTGGATTATTGGGACGTTACTACATTAGGACTACACACTAAAGTGCTTTACAGAAGTTGAACGTAATCGACGCAAGAAGACGTACGCAACGGAGGGTGAGAGAAATTTCTCCCCTTGCGTCACGTCAGTCACGTGATCTGTCGCGATCCGTCCGGTTGGGATCCGGTCCCAACCCCACGCAAGCAATTGCGTTGCGTCGAGGACAGCAAAAGTACCCCTGGCGTCCTTTGGCAGCAGAGAGCAAGAAGGCTTTTCCTCCTCTGCTCGACCCCTCTTGAAAGAGGATGACACTTCCGCAGGCACATTGAGTTGTAAACGTAAACACGATCGGCATGGATATATCACATTGAAAGTTAAACGGGTCAATCGTTCGAAGCACTGCTTTGCAAACTCGTCTGTGATTATCACTTATCAGGCCTGAGCTGAAGTTATGTCCAGTGGGCAGTGGACCGCCAAATGAATGGACCCTTGCTTTAATATGTTTTTGGGCCAAATGATAGCCCTGAATTTTGGACCCAGTCCAGCCCTGGTTTTCAGACGAGAACTCCGCGGAATTATACATGCATGTAAGGACTAAAAATAACCTTGCGTTTTTTGTGTACGTTTGACTCCCCCCACGCAAGGCACAAACAGACTTTGTCCAGGCCTTAACACTACACACCCCACAGAGGCACCGACACATTCATCCCTGTGACTCATAATCATGTGTGGGAGGACCTTTTGCTCTCTTTTCTACATACTTCCATCAAGCTCTGCCTTCCACAGAACGGCGGACTGATGTGATGTGGAAGGTTGATGAGATTGAAACAGCAGAATGTGCTGTCACATGATGGTCCCATGCAGCTGCAATCTCCACAAACATCGGATCACGTGACCTCGAGTGAATCAATTCAAAGGGCTTTTTACTGGCATGAGAAAACATTAACATTTTACGAATAGTTTACATTGCCAAGTTTTTTATTTATACATCGCCAAAGCAAAAAGTCGATTTTGCATTCTTTGTTGATGCTAAAGCAATAAAGCATGTGGACAATTTGGCTTCAACTAACGGCAAGCATCCTGTACTTTTAGTGACATAGAAAACCTTCTGATATTTGTTTCTTGGTATCCAGCTCACAAAAAAAGGATTCTTGCCTTCCTGCTAGCGTGTTTAGAAACTTAGAAATGGCCTTCAGCCATGTTTCTATTGATTTCTGTGAAAGACCCCATCAGTCAATCCAGCTGCTTTAGACTTATACCCTAGCCTAGACACTTTGTGAGTCACTATCACACACACACACACACACTCACTCACTCACTCACTCACTCACTCACTCACTCACTCACTCACTCACTCACTCACTCACTCACTCACTCACTCACTCACACACACACACGTGTCTATCTCTCTCAGGTAGGTGTGGTACACAGCTTAGATCAGTGGTTCCCAAACACTGGGCTGGGACCTGTTTGTGTAACAATCCCATTTTCTTTTCCTACATATAAAAAAATATATATATATTAAAATTTATATTTTGAATAAAAACGTTTTAAATAATTTTATACACATAAAAACAAACAGACAGCTCGTGCGTGCGTCTGTAGCAGAGTACCCGAGCTTTTCTTCCTGTCGAGGGGAGGATCAAATTAGCGCTGGAAACGGACGCTGCCTTCACCACCCCCCACCTTCCCCCTCCTCCTTTTTAACTGTAAAACATTGGGAGCATGTACAAAAAAAAACGGGGTAAATCATTTTACGATTTTCTTCTGGCACGGAGAGAGTAGGTGAAATAAAATCAAAAACAACACATAGGACCTATCCTGTAATTTGATATGGAAATGGGGCTTCTATAACTTGTTTCATACAATATAGTCTCTAAAATGGTTCTGGTTGTATTTAATAACAACAACAGCAACCATGTGTTCTTTATGAAAATGTCTACTAACTGCTCCCTTTATTGTGTCTGTTTTAACTGTGTGATGTGTGTGTTCTCTCTCTCTCCTTTGACAGTTCAGTTCTTTGACCACAAAATGAAATGCCCCCAGAACCCTTTTTTTTCTTTTAAACATCAGTATACTAAGAAACTCAATTAAATAGGGCCCGCTGTGTTTTTGCGTGCGTGATGGGAGACTGACGGACTCTTTGAAATTTTAAATTCCAGCGACCGGAGCAATATTCATCTTTCCTCAAATGAGGCAGGGGTTGGAATATTGTGCTTTGAATTAAGCTTCTTCTGTGGTTATTTCTGAGTAGCGCAGTGACTTTCATGAACTCACCAGAGGTTTCTATCGCAAACCATGATGCTCCTGGCCTGCCTCACTGCTGGTAGTTTGTTCCCCAGGGAACTGAAAAGGAGACATAACCTCTCTGTCATGCTAATATATATCACACTTAAATAATATGTCATTTTGGCGTGCATGCTTGCGTGCGTGCGTGCGTGCGTGCGTGCGTGCGTGCGTGCGTAGGTCTGGCATTTGTGAGGGAGGGAAGGTGACTTAATGGGCATTTGATCTGGAATCCGTTTACACACGCGCATACGTGCGCACATACGTGCGCGCACATACGCATTCTATGACAAAAATGTCAGTAGCATTACAAATTAAATACAAAAAACCCAGCCTATTCCATTTCCTCCCCTTCTATTTCCAATTTCCAAGTGCATTTGTCTTATATGTAACGCCAACTCCGCTATTCTAAAGCCCCCCAGGTATTATAAACTATTTTCAGCAATGGTATAATAATTATTTCCGTGGGTAGATCGTGTTGAGCCCGTCATTTTGAAAGTAGCTCCCAACTCAAGTCTAAAAAGTGTGGGCACCCCTGCTATAGACCAGTAGTGTCCAAACTTTTTTCAAAGGGTATCATATTTGAAACACTGAAAATACCTTAGTGCCAATTGCTGACTGCAACTGTCATACTGTAGCCTGAGAAGCATTCCCTTTTGGGTTTATGATCCGGTCGAGAGCGGATGGTAACTTACTGTATATGTTATGTTGTTGTAGTACTTCACTGGTTTGTAGTCATCAGGCAGGAAACCACAAGCCGTAATCAGAAGTAGCCAAAATTCCCCGTGATCAAGGGCGTCATCATTTTAGGGCCTACCCAATGAATGCCTTGATGCGGTGTATGAATCCGACACATTTCTTCAAGTACTTCTTGGAACAGTTCGTTTGGTACATCCATCTTTCATTCCAACTTGTAGCGACTGGCGATAAAACTATGTTTTACAAGTTGTCTATTTGAAATGGATATAACTGATGATTCTTGCTGAAGTGCATGCCTCTGCACGCACGCACGCACACACGCACGCACGCACGCACGCACGCACGCACACACACACACACACACACACACACACAGATGGATAGTGCGAGCATGAGGGACACACACAAGAGACTCATTATACCACCAAACCACAACTTCTATTGAGGCATTTCTACTGTTTCAGCGTATTTTCAGTTTTTACCAAAGGGCCAAAGTTGTGATTAATATGATTATTCTGTCACAACTCCGCCGATTGCATCCAGATCACCACGTTTCCCCACTTGATCATCCGACATAATGTATTCAAGTTGCAGTTCCTGGAGGGAAGCTTGTGTAGACTGTATATCCGACAGACACCACATCAAAGCACTGCATTCGACAACGTTTGAGAATTTGTCCTAGAGACACAGAGAGAGAGAGAGAGAGAGAGAGAGAGAGAGAGAGAGCTGAGAGAGAGAGAGAGAGAGAGAGAGAGAGAGAGACAGAGACAGACAGTGAGATGGACAGACAGACAGACATGCATTTACTGTAAGTATTATATTATTATAAGGGTTATGCCTCCCTTTCCAGTAACATTACTACTGTCTTTGGACCTAAAGCATAGCTCTACCCATTCAGCACAGTTAGTATCCAAGGTGCAGTACAGTACCTACTACCCCAGATGAGTAGCTATAAAAGGCCAGTGCACTGAGGCCTGGTGTGGTGCAGTTGGTAGTAGAGAGGGTGAAAAAACTGTGCCATGCAGGTCATGTAGAGAAGCGCCATTCGAGTTGAGACTATAGAAACTCAGGAGAGAAACTCGGGTCAAATCAAGGCAGTAGCTAGCAGCCACAATGACCTAATAGTTATAGGTGTTGCAACTTACCGGTAGGTTTAAGATAATGAAACGTGGGGAAGGTCAGTGTTTCAAAAGGCTAATGTTTGGTTCAATAATGTAACAAGTTCTTTCCTGTCTATGAAATTTATATGTATTTGGCAATGCATGAGAAAGGCATTGTAGCAGAAAATCTCTGTTAGGCCACGTGATTAAAACAGGAAGCCTACATAAGTGACATGGGGAGGAAGCTAATGTTTGAATGAAAGTCTTTTGTAGTTATTGTCATGAAATGTTACTAACAAAACACAGACAAACGAACACACACACACACACACACACACACACACACACACACACACACACACACACACACACACACACACACACACACACACACACACACACACACACACACACACACACACACACACACACACACACACACACACACACACACACACAATAATGAACTCATAATGCTACTGTGTGACCTTTACCCTTGGTCTGCCCCCTGTAGGTGACAGGAAGACACCCTACGTGTAACTTCATGCTGGAGCTGGAGAGAGACCAGGCCGACTGTCTGCACAGGCTGAGGGAGCAGGAGAGCTCTGGCGACTCCAAAGGTCAACAACAACTTCACCTCTTTACACAGTTGACCTCTAACTGAGGTCATAGTCTCAGCTAACATACACTGACTGAGAGTCAGACAGTTTTGTTATACCCAAAAACAAATACCACCACACGTCCACTGAGGCACAAAGGTCAGAGGTCAACTCACTAATATACTCATTAATATCAAAACACACATTCTCACAGGAAAAAATAACAAAGAGGTTCCCATTACAACCATATTATCATCTCTGTCGGGTTACATTTTAGAGGGCAGCACGGGTCCAGGTCCGAAACGGGGCCGGTGATATATGAACCGAACCGCTACGGATCCGAGAAACATTCCATTTGGCCGCACCCGCCCCGGAAACGGCCCGTAAAAGGATCCGGTCCGAAATGGAGCTGAGAAGGATTTGACTGTTTGGCGCTGATCCGATCCGATCCAATATAGATCCGGACCCATAGTGTGTTCTCTGTTTATATGCTTCAACATGACATGAGACTGCTCTCTATGAGTGACGTGCACCCCGCCTCTCGAGACAGCGCAGCGGAGGGTTGTAAACTTTCATATAGGCTAATATTAGTGCATTTTAGTGCACGACATTCTTTTTTTTTTTTTTTTTTTGCGGCTTACGCCTTTTATTGATTTTTGAAGGGACAGACAGTAGGCTGACAGGAAACGGGAGAGAGATGGGGGGATGACATGCAGTAAAGGCCGTGTCGGGTCCGGGAGTCGAACCCGCGGCACACTGCGACTGGATCACCAGTCCGGTGCCCAGACCGTTACGCTACGGCCTGGGCCTGCACCGACATTCTTACCGGAGGTGTTGACAATCACAACAAAACTGTCCCACATGGTGACGCGAGGTTAGTCCGACATTGCTCGTTGCTTTGCGTTTTACCTCGCTCGCTCAAGGGGGCCGCCGTGTGTGCGCGTGCGTGCGTGCGCGCGCGCTGTCGGGATTGGGGTGAGAGAGACAGACAAAGAGAGTGAGAGAGAGAGCGAGAGAGACGGCATGTTGATGCATTACGAGACCCAGCCCAGACAATATGGACTTTAGAATGTAATAATTACATTTATCTATTTTTTAAACCTATTTTTATAGTTGAAGGGTTTAATATATATAGCTCGGATCCTCACGGGTAATTTCGGGTAACTGCATTTCAGACAATCCAATTTGGAATGGATCCGACCCTGCCAGAGGGTCAATATAAAGTATATGTCGGCTCTCGGGTATTCGGCCCTCTATTACATTTCAGGAAATGTAGAAAATAACCTGTAAACCAGTATTTTTTCACCAGCTGTTTCTTTTCCCTAGAATGATCAGGTGTTGATGTGTTGTAGTGGCAGCTGACATTTGTATCATTTAAACAGAAGGAGGGAGACTGGCACACTGCCACTTTCACTGGTTCAAGAGCTTTTTATTTAAATAAAAAGCTCTTGAGCAAGTGGCAGTGTGCGGGTCTCCCTCCTCCTCCTACGTGTCTGCACTCTGCTGCTTTGTCGCCGACGCACCTGCTTTTATTGGCAAGTGGAGAGAGACACCTCCACAAAACAATGTAAGATGAGCGTTGCAATTAAGTCCTAAGAACAGTAGGCCTATATTATGTCCTAAGAACAGTAGGCCTATATTATGTACAAGATGAGCATTGCAATGAAGTTCGGTTAGAGGCCTCACCGATGGAGATTTGTATTCCGTTTTCAATTACTAGAGGTTCAGATTGCTACATGGCCCTAACATCTAGAGTTCATGACCAATATGTCTGAGTCACATGCAGTGTCAGGGCTTTGTATAGTCGTCATTTGTGGATTAGTTGGAATAGTTCTTAAATATCAGAAAGCAGTAGGCTACATACAGTAATACCTAATGCAATTGAAAGCAATTAACGACATAATTATGCTGGTGTATTGTGAATGAAGAGGACATTAAAATAGAGGGGAAACCCCACCATTCCAATGCAAGCCTGACACCTCACGTCTTGACAATTCATGTGCACGACAGACTCATAAAGGCACTACCAATTAGCTATAGTTGGCAGCCTGAAAACTGACATCAAAAGAAATGTGAATAAGGCATATCACTGCTAGCAGAGTACTGCCGGTGACTTTGTAGTTACGAAGCCAATTGTGAAGTAACAGTGACTCATAGTCAGTGGTTGGGTTGTCTAGGGTCTTTCTTTGATAAGCCTGCAAGCTTTGCTGACACAACGTCAGTTGAATTATGTCCTGGATGGACAGAAGTTCATCCACTGATGTTTTCCGCTGTCCGCATGATCCTCTGCAATGCTTTGCGTGTGAGGTCAGTACAGTTCCCATACCAGTGATGAGCTCCATGGGCATGCCAAGCTTCTTCAGTTTTCCTGAAGTAGGCTAAAACTCGTCCAGTCTTTGCTGACGAGTAGACAACTGGTGCATCTTCAAATCAGTTAATCCATCTGTGTGGCATGGCCTCCAGATATAGCACTGAGAAAGAGGGAAATGGAAATAGAAAAAGAACAATAGCCTGATATTTACACAAAATAACTATTCCTAAAGACATAATGTAAAGCTGACACTCAGACAAGTGTCTTGACATGAAATAGATATAAAATCAGATGTGTTTGCAGTGTGGGTCGGGTACATCTTGTCAACAAGAATAAGGAGAACAGTATTTGGGAAGTTGCATAATCTCTTGGTGGCAAAAATACACACTTTTGTCTTGGCTTTGATATGGGAACGGTCACAAATGGCATCTCCACAGCAGCAACGACCCTGAGGACAGCAGTTGTTATGTTTACCAGTGTTGATGTCAGTAGCTGTGACACACTGTGCTTGACAGCCACAGGGAGGGGGGGGGTGGTGCCATGGCTGAGCCTGGGGAGCTACAGAAGGGGGTGGGGGAGAGGTCGAGGGACGAGGGCTAGTGAGGGTGAGTTTGATGCCAAACATTCACCTTCTTTTTTTTTTGTTATCAAATGTTTTTTAATTAAGACAAAAATCACAATAAGACACGTTAACATCATGAATGACTTAAAGAAAACAAAACGCATATAAAACACATAACAGCAAAAGCAAAGAAGACAAAAACAAAAACAAACAATCCCACCCACCCCTCCCCACCGAGACCAAAGATGCCACAAAATGTCATTACTCCTACTACTGTGCAATGGAAACAAAAAATAAATAAATAATGATAATAATAATAATAATAATAATGATTAAACCATGCCCTTAACCAAATCTGCAATACCAGACCAAATCTCAATGTTTTCCTCTTTTGCACCATGCAATCTTGCTGTAGACATTTCTAGATAAATGATATCTAGAAAGGTCAAAGCCCATTGGCGAAATGACAATGTATGAGGCGGTTTCCCGTGCGAAACAACCATCTTCTTTGCGGCCGTTACGCCAGCAAAGAAGACACGAATACGGGTGTTATTTAATGGCAACTGGGATACATCATTTAATAAGAATAGAGATGGGGAGGGTGTGATGTTAATTTGTAGAATAGTCGAAAGGTTAGTAGCAACCAAATTCCAAAATGTGAGGACACTCGGACACTCCCACACCATATGGAAGAATGTACCTATGGTGTTCGAAGTGCAGAAAGTGCAGTTGTGGTTATTTAAAATCCGCATAGCACACAATCTACGGGGGGTTAAGTATGTCCTATGAACAAAATTTAGATGAATTTGTTGATGATCAGGATTCCTAGAAGACAGGACAACATTAGACCACACTGTATCCCAGCTCCAATCTGGATCTAGATTTGGTATGTCATTCCTCCATACAGTATCGACAGGCAAGGTCCCATAACTAGATTCTAATAAATAATCATACAATATGGAAACAAAACCTCTTGACCTAACATCACAGATAAGTCTATGCAAAGGGTGCATTGCAAGGGAATTGCCATGGAACCCCATATGTCCTCATGGCAGTTCTCAATTGTAAATAGAAAAAAAAAGAGTTGCCAGGCAAGTTAAAAATATCACATAAATTCTGGAAAGAACGCAAACCATTAACATCAAATAAATCACCCAAAGTACGTATGAATCCCCTTGGAACTCCATCTGGGAAAATGAATAGGACGATTGTCCAAAAGCAAACCATCATTGTTGAACACTGGGGAAAGAAAATTCCATTTCAAATCAATCTTGCGCAATTTTTCAGCCGCTCTCCACACTGTTACTAACTGAGAAATGATTGGCCCAAAGCGAACTTTGCATTGACTATTCGTTATGTTTGAATAGATCAGATCTCTCAATTCAACAGGATGAACCCAAACTCTCCTCAAGCTCTCGCCAACAAACCTTTATAGTTGAGTCGAAATATCTTAAAAGGGGGCGAAGACTAGTGAAAGCCCAATAGTATAATTTGAAGTTAGGCAACGAGAGACCGCCATCAGCTCTGGCCCGCTGTAACAAGGAAAGTTTGAGACGTGGGCGTTTCCTATTCCACACAAATTTAGATATAGCAGAATGAATCTTAGTCCAATACTGTGCTGGCCATTCACCATTTTTTCAATGTTGTTTGTGAACTCCCAAGTGCGGGGAGGTGGGTGGGAGGTTGAAGGGGCAGGGTGGCCTGGAGAGGTGGACAGATCCAGTGATGTCCAAGGACTGTTGTAGCACGCCAGGAGGGCAGTATTTAACTACATTTATACTCAAGGAAAAAAGGGACGGCTTTCTTCAACGATTAGGCTACAGAGATTTTGAGGTACTTTTACTTTACTTGAGCATATCCAATTCCATATTTTACACTTCTGTTCAGTTTCGACTTAACTTTTAAATTATTTTTACAAAACATCCAACACACCACGTTGTGACGTGTTTTGAACTTGTAATGTAGATTGACTATTTATAGAGATTTGTTGTAGATGGTGGAAAAAACTGTGAAAGTACAGAGCCAATTCAGGTCCAGAGGGTTTAAGTGGTTCCCGTGTGAAGTGAGGGCTGCTCTTACTGTATCGTCATACGTCATCTCATTCCGGCCAATCACAATTTGCGTTATCACTTTTGTTTCCGCCTGTTTGGCCTTCCTCAGCGTTTGTCACTGAAGGACAATCTGAGTTTCTGTTTTCTGTTATTTGTTTCCAAATCTTTCTGACTTCTTTTAGGATTTTTTTAGATGTATTTTCAAAGTAAGTAAGTAAGTAAGTAAATTTTATTTATATAGCACTTTTCAAAACAAAGTTACAAAGTGCTGTACAGTAAAAACAACAATATAAACAATCAAGTTAAAACAGGCACAAAGGAGCAAACAACACAGAGTAAGAGCAGAAACATAAATTGACAACAGTAATAGTCAAACTAAAAGTAAACGTTTACAAGATAAAATGTAACCTAAATAAATGAGTTTTTAATTTGGACTTGAAACCTTCAACAGACTCTGCAGTTTTAATTGATAGGGGTAGGGCGTTCCACAGTGTGGGAGCAACCACTGCAAAGGACCGGTCCCCCTTAGTTTTTAATTTTGTCACCGGAATATTCAGGAGGCCTTTGTCAGAGGACCTGAGGAGTCTAACAATTGGTTTTGCCACCAATAAATCTGTGCTGCTGTACTGTGCCTTGAGTAAAACATGTTATAGTTCGGTTGGTTGTTGTTTTACAGGAGAGTTCATAGGAATATGTGGCATTATTGCCCAACTCGGACAGTGTTACACAAGGAAGGGACTCGACTGCAATGTTAGTGTGTGATCCCATTCATTCATCTTCAGAGCAGAGACTGCATGTTAAGGTCTTCAAGGACATTCCCGAGAACAAAGGCTGTGGCAGAATTTCAGTCTTACATTACTAGATCTTAAGTATTGTTATACGGGTGACCACAACATTTTACTAGACTGGAAAACTGGGCAGGACTTTCTGCACACTAGAAATTTGTACCTGTACTTAAAGGACAGGTTATTCTTTGTCTATATTAAACATCCTCAAGGTGAGTTCCTCAAGACTCCATTCTGTTCATCTACATGCTTGCTAAGATTATGGAAAATAACAAAATAGTTTACCATAATTATACAAACACACACATTTACGTATAGGTCGACAATGATCGACCTATACGTAAACACGTACACGTAAATGCACGTAAATGCATTGGAAATGGCAACAACAATGTAATGTGCCAGTAATTTATTTAATTACTTCCGTTTTTTCTTCTATCTTTAAAAGGCCTATGACATCCAAAAGAAAGAACACAAAACTGTAAAGTAATTGTTTTTGGAGCCAAGGAAGAATGATTCAAAGTCACTTATAGTGTCTGTCTCAACATGATTGGTTGTGTTGTTCCCCTGACAACAAACCAACTACTACGGTATGCCCAATTGCCCGAATGATTCAAGTCACTTATAGTGTCTGTCTCAACACGATTGGTTGTGATGTTCCCCTGACAACCAACCAACTACTACGGTATGCCCAATTGCCCATTCATCCGGGCTATATAGGACTAACGACAGACAGACAGACAGACAGACAGGTATCATGTGCTTTCTATCACCAGTAAAAGTGTCATGTAAATCTATAAATGCACCAAGTCTCTGTCTGTCTGTCTGTACAGTGTACGTCTGTCTGTGTGTAATCCACGTAACTCGAGAACCGCTCGCCCCACCGACTTTGAATTCGGCACACGTGTTCTACTCCACCGCAGGGAGTGCAGTGTACCAATTGGCCACCGCAGGGAGTGCAGTGTACCAATTGGCCACCGCAGGGAGTGCAGTGCCCGGTGTCGGGTCGGTTGGACCCACGGTTGTCCAGAAAAGGCCTCTGCCCGTTCTGACATCATTCTGACATCTGCATAGACTCCATATTTGGGCATGCCTGACAAAGAACTCCATATATTAGGTTTTAGGTTTATTTATTTAGCATGTAGTACAAAAAATAGACAATAACATATCAAAGAACAAAAATACAATGCAAGGAAGCGAAGAAGCCAGCTGGCTTATTTGGAATCCTTTCCTGTAGGAAGAGGTCATTGGTTTAAAAGATTAAAAGTTCATAAAGAACAGTACATACGTCTACAAGTTGGCAAAGGGGGGCAGCTGTGCAGTAAAGAAATAAAAACACAGACTGCACAACAAACAGAAATAAACAATACAACAACAAACACACAAAAGAAAATATAACGCATCAAGGTAAAACATGTCATCTACAGAGAGGAAGAAATAAGATGTTTTTTGAATATTGGCAAGGATAATGTGGATTTAAGTGAAGCATCTAGGGAGTTCCATAGATGAGGGCCTCTAAATTTGATGAAAGATTGATGTTTGGAGGTGTGACAATAGGGTAATTCAAAATGATTTGCCTTGTGGGGTAGGAGTGAATGTCAGAAGTAACACGGAATATGGGCAGATCTTTAAGGAGGCTGCAACAAATGAGGGCAGAATTGAGCTGGAGGATTATGCCTCAGCCGTTTGCGGTTACACCAGTAAATGTATTGATGTCACAGTCACCAAGAGGATCACGTACCATCCACCCCAATCAGAAACCCCGGTTTAACAGTAAATGTATTGATGTCACAGTCACCAAGAGGATCACGTACCATCCACCCCAATCAGAAACCCAATCAATTTGATCTATTATATCGCATTGCCCACACTCTACATCATTTCCATATATAGAAGGGTAAGGCCCTAGTAACATTGAAATATATGGAGATCCAAGGTCTCAGCGACGTCATCATACTAGAGCAGGTGGGAGGGAGATACTAGCTTCCAGCTTCCTCCCCTCCGAAACCCCCTCCAGATTGTCCTGTTTACTTTCACCAGCTGGTTGTCCTGTAAGCGATTAAACTAGACTAAGGTCCCCTGTTGGCTCTGTATACTTGGGCTCTGTACTTGGACCACCTTTTTGAGTCTACACGAATCCCCAAAAGATGCCAATCTATTTTTGACTTTTCATACAGCCACCCCCCCCCCTTTCTGCTCTCTGTCGCTTTCATTCCATATATCTCAGTCAAATATTTATGTTGTGAAGTACTTTGTGCTACAAAAAGCATCACTTGAGCTCCAGCACTGTTGCATGAGTGTTTCACTGCTGCAATGGGCGAGGAGTGCACGAATCCTGGTTCAAGTTCAGATGCAAAGGTTGAGGAGATGTTAGAAACATTGTGCAATGTGCTATCAAACGTAACCTCAAATGTGTGAGAGAGACAGAGACTAGGCCTATCGCTCCGGTTCAGTCTCTCTCTATCCTTTTAATACTCTATGATTGAAGGAAGGCGGTGGTGGCTCAGGGGTAGAGTGCCTGGATGGTAACCGTAAGGTTGCCAGTTCGAACCCGGGCTCCCCCAGAGTTACTGTCGAAGTGTCCTTGAGCAAGACACTGAACCCCTAATTGCTCCCGATGTGCTAGTTGGTGCCTTGCATGGTTTCCGCTGCCATTGGTGTATGAATGTGTGTGTGAATGGGTGAATGTAATGCACAATCTCTGTAAAGCACCTTGGATAAAGGCGCTATATAAATGCACCATTTACCATTTACCATTTACCAAGCATGAGCTCATTTCGGGGCTCTCCCCAGGTTGGCAGAGGAGAGTAGTGCCCAGGATTACAGTTTAGGCAATCGGCACCGGGTGAGAAATTGATTACAAAATCAAGTTTCAAGAAAAAGGCATTTTATGTTCTTTATAACCGAAGCCATTTTACTACTGAACTCTATATCAGGAGACGTAATATAAGCTCGACCACCCAACCTCATCTGGTATAGGGAAGGCGTTACTCTTGAGTTAAAATTAATTAGAAACTTTAAACTTAATTTTATTTGAATGGAACTAATTAGTAAACCTCTTAGTTCATTGCAATACTGATTAGAGTGTCCTCATCATCGGCCTCTCCTCCAGTGTATCTTTTGAACATAGGTATGAAGACTCTAATATTCTTTATACACGATTAAGAGCGTCTGCTAAATTCCTAAATGCCTGCTAAATGCCTAAAGTACTATAATTGGCATCAGCCTAATGTGTGTTACATCTTTGTATAGGAAAACCATCTTTGACCCTACTGTCATCTGTTCATGTAAAATATTGGTTTGACCAATAGATGCATTCTCTTTAGACAATTTTAGAACGTTTTTAGAAATGCAAACCAAAGCAAATGATACTTGGGGCCTCAAGCCAAAATTGTACAATCACAGCATACGGCATAATTTCAATTTGCTCTTCTGCAATCATGTTCTCTGAAAGGCATAGGGAAATATAATGTCCTTGAAGTTGAAAATAAAACCTTTAATTGCCACAGAAAAGGGAGAAAGAAAGCAGGATGGTAAAAAAAACCCTCAACAGTATTCACTCATGGAGTGACAAAATGTGTGACAATTAAAATACAGGTTACATCAGGGATTGAATAGCAGCCAGATTCAGTGATTATATATATTGAATAGTCGTAACCTTTATAGACAGACCACAGACCATAGGCCGTATCGTATTCATCAGTCAGAGGTTGCATATTTGGAATTTTGACCGACTGCCTTGTCTGCTTGATCTTTGAAAGGCCTCTCATGGTTAGTCTCAAAATGACACTGGACTGGATTTTGTTCTCTAACCAATACACTGTCTTCGTTTTTTTTTCTTTTCCAGGTTGCAAAGGATCATGGGATAACATTGCTTGTTGGGAACAGACTGAGGTCGGCGAGACAGTCACTATCCCCTGCCCCAGAGTGCTCAAGACCTTATTTGGCAGAAACGGTAAGGCAGATGAACTTACAAATGAATGGAAAAGGACCAAAGCATATATTCTGTTTTGTACGGTATCGTACAGATTGGTTACACAAATGACTCAATCTCATGAGTAGCTTTAATGTAAAGTATAGCTTCTAATGTTTTCTTTACTTGTTCTGTTATTGAAATTCCCACGGAGCAGCACTAACGTTAGGTCACTCCTTAATATAAACATACTATAGAGTTTCTCAACTTTCTCTACATGGCATATCATAGTCTGCTGAGTCAAGCAGAAATCCTGGCTAATGATCTAGCAGGGAAACTTTGACAGGAAAAGACTCGCCCACGTATAGAAAAAGAAATAAAACTCCTTAGACTGAGACTTAGAACATTTTTATTTTATTTTATCATGCTCTTATGGTGCTCTGTGCTCATGGTGCAATTAAAAAGCAAACGTTTCGGTCCTAAGACCTTCGTCAGTGCTACAGTATATGATTTTCACAGACAAAGAACTTGCTCTTAAAGAGCTCCAAAACAATACAGGTGCTGAGAATTACTAATTGATGACATCACCAGATTGTGGGCGTGGACATTACAGAAAGGATATACAAAATCACAGTTATATAGGAAACAAGAATATTGCATACATCACATGTTGACAGACTTTGATCAGACTGTTAGTTCAAGAACTGTAGAGATTGGAATCAGACCTTTATTTTCCATCTAACAGAGGGTCCTACTGACACTTTGGGCTAGGCTAGGGGCCTGGCTTTGTTGGTGGCGTTTCTCTAGTCTCATCACGTCTGGTAGTGCTCTATTAAATTAAAGTCTCATCACGTCCGGTGCTCACCCCGTGTGATTTTATCCTAAGTACGCTTTACCACTGCAGTTAGAAAAAACAACTGGCAATTCCAGTGCAGTCCCTCCTAGTTATGGAATATAATCGACTGACAGCTCTGTCCCTCTTGGGTAAAGAAATGGAAATGTGTTCACAAAATGTCAGGATTTCCTGATAGGATAGAGTGTCTTTTCATTGATTAAGTGTGAATGGCATTAGGACCTCTGTGCATTAGGACCTCGGTGCACTCACTTTAGAAACATGCCACTGCATGTAGAGGCGAATACTTCAACCCCCCCCCCCCCCCAGCCCCCCTCCCTCCACAGCGGGGGAAAGAAACGTTGTGTACTTCAAGACAAGTGAGAAAGAAAGGCTACTGTACGGAAACTTTTGTACTCTACATGGCAGGTTTATTATCATTATGATTATTTTGAATAATGCCTGTGTCCCTAAAGGTGTGACTACGTGACAAAACCACAGTCATGGGGGAGGGAAGCTCCGGGGTGCTATGTGTTCCTATTTTGTTCAGGGGTGCTCCAAGCTCCCAGGCACCCCCCCGTAGTCGTCGCCACTGACTGCATGTTATGGGAACATCTTAACTATAAATGCACCAGGTCTCTGTGCGTCTGTGATTCGGTCGGACCCACGGTTGTCCAGAACCGCCCCAAAAAGGCCTCTGCCCGGACTCTGGACATGGCCCTTGCCCAGTGTCCATACATGGAGCTGGCCTGTTCTGACATCATTCTGACGTTTTGCGTATTTGGGCATGCCTTACAAAGAACTCCATATATGGGCATAAAAGGGACAGACATAATATCTGGGTGGGGAATGAATTTCCAACTTGCGTCGTTCCAAGTCGACCAGGGCCCAACAGCACGGCTGTAGAGGCCCCGCGGGCACCGCTCTAGTAACAGTAGTTGAAGCTTGACGGAGAAAATATGTTAAACAAGACTTACTGATAGTGATAAATAAACAAAAAAGGAAAAAACATAGACACCACTCAGACCCCAAACCCCTGTCCCAGAAAGGTAAACTACACAGCCTTCAAACTCAATATTGTCCGCAGCACCCTTTGACAACAACAACTAAAGTAGAGAATAGTGAAATCAACCAAGAGGGGATATTGAAGGTATAGAACCACAAAGAACCTACCCCAAATATTTTCATGTTGCAGGCCTTCTCCTAGTTACATTGTACACTAGTATCTTTTCCGGTGTACAGTTTGATGAAAGTTCATTCAGCCAATGCCTCAGTGAAGGTGACTTTTCAGATTTCCAATTTACCAGAATAATTGTCCTTGCGGCTGTACAGGCGAGTGACACAAAATACTCTTTGTTAAAATCTGCATTGATCAGAATAACGTCATTCTTGGATCATGTGGTATGTCATTATCTACGACAGTTGCAAACTGGCAGCCTGTGGCCATATTGATGAGTGTGATGACGTTCTGTCTCCTTTAGCCAAATTGAAAAAAAATGACGTGTGTGTGTGTGCGTGTGTGTGTGTGTGTGTGTGTGTGTGTGTCTCGCATAGACTCGCATTCTATTATGCTTACCATATTTATCGTGCATGCTGACAGCAGACCAATAACCTCAATTCTTCCAACTAGCCAATTAGTCTGAAGTCCTGTCCCTCGGGCTCATGATATAGCAGAATTTGCCAATCGCGGACATAAAATCTTGCCTTTGTAAGACGACTAGATTCACACTAACATACAGTATAGGTTTATAAATGTGACAATATCAAGGTCAAGGTAAACTTTATTGTCCACAAGGGAAATTTGTCTTGGGCTTTCACCCCAGCTACAGCCACACATAAAACATCAATGACAACAAAGATACATTACAGAGGAAGACACAACATTACACAATTGCACACATGATGTGGATAATCTACCCCAAATCCTTAAATTACTAGAGTAATTTTCGCTCTACTGTATGACCACAACTTTTTACATATTTCTCATCAATAACCACTAAGTGCTTCACATGAATAATGATGATGTAACTAAACGACAAAATAAAATTTCTTCTCACCCCTACTACTTCCTAGACTTTTGGTATTTAAAGTTTACCACAATAAACAGAAGTTTCACACAACAGGACGTGATGCACTCACACAGAGCTGTAGCTGCTCATGTTGGAAGCCAGGAAGGACAAGTAGAGTTTGTCTGCTGTCAGCTGTCCTTGTAACTTAGGAGCTGTCATCCCGGGCCAATCAGCCACCAGAGTGTGGACAGCCGCCGCACATCCGGAGGTGAGCTTCCATCCCTCTAGGACAGTGGCGCATGGCCATGGCGAAGAGGATCACAATCTGTTCACACTGCTACCGTAGGGCGAGTTGTCACAGCCACAGTGGGGGAAGAAGTACTTGGACTTAAGGACAAAATCGTAAAAATTAAGTTAAATGTCCTGCATTCAAAATCCAAATGTTATTGGACTATTATCAATTATTAACCACTTAAGCCCTATTTTATAGCTGGCCCTATTTTTTTTAGCTAGTCACAAATGCCTGCTCTGATATCTGAAGATGTCCAATTTATAAAAAGGGGGCACGGTGCACAGTTGGTAGTGTGCTGTCGCCTCACAGCTAGAAGGTCCTGGGTTCGATTCCCGCTGGGGGGCGTGTTCCCTCCTCCGTGTGGCAAGTCGGGGAGCCTGATGGGGGGGGAAAGGAACTGGTAGGAATAACATGCTCCTTCCACGCTACGTCCGGCCGGGGAAACCCCCCCCCCCTGTCAGGTGAAAAGAAGCAGCTTGGACTCCTCATGCATAGAAGGAATCATGAGGTCAGTCCGCTGCCCTGGACATTTCTTCCAATTATTTCGAATAGCAATGGCTGCTAGTACAAAATACATTTAAAAATGTTTATTTTTCCACCTCGAGGCCAGAAACCGGCTGCCAGGGGGGGGAAGGAGCTGCTGGATAAAGGAATGTAAACACACATTATGTGAATTAAAGCCTCTTGCAACCCAGACCCTGTCAGCTGCATGCTACAGCAATTTAAAAACGTGTGCATCAACAAGAAGTTGCACTTGACCTCTAATGTTATTGCAGACATCTCAGACATCTCGCAATTTTTTTATGATTACATAACATAAAATTCTACTGGCAACATTTTGTTGTAGCCAATTTGTATTTGATAGACAGACTGCCTCTGTATGGGTAAAACAAAGGCGCTGTCTATGGTGCTGAAACACTGTGGGGCTGGGCGTGGGTATAGCCCCAGGATGTGGCCTACGAAGCTGTAATCAGGCCCTGCCCTTACAGTGTGGATGCCACAATCAGGTCGGTCAGACAGGTCAGCTTCCAATTGAGCAACATTCAGTAGGCATTCCGTTATCGACTTAAACACAATAAAGACAGACACGCACGTGTGTGTGTGTGTGTGTGTGTGTGTGTGTGTGTGTGTGTGTGTGTGTGTGTGTGTGTGTGTGTGTGTGTGTGTGCGTGTGCGTGCGTGCGTGCGCGGTGATGGGTGAATATACTGTTTCACATAATGTTGCTGCCCCCCTCCATGTCCCCCAAAGTTCACACCCATATGCTGCATGCAGTCTCTCTCTCTATCTCTATCTCTATCTCTCTGAATGTCAATTAGGAAGTGTTCAATTCCCAGCTCATGTACTGAAGTTCTGGCTTCAGAGGAAAAACGGGACTTGTTTGAAATAAAAGCCTAGCCTCCTACAGAAGCTTAAAGAAGATCATCTAATTGAGGTTTAAAGTGGAGGCCGTCATCAAGCCAAATTCTGATACATTCATGATATATAACAGGAGACTAACTTCTTTCCCTGAGCAGTAATAATACCTTAAGTGTTCTCAGGATTCCATTTGAGAATGGCATTATCAGAGTTTTATCAGCATTTAAAATCAGCTTAATTGCGAAAGCTCATTCTGAATCATAAAAAGGCTGCATGCAATTTGGCAAGAACCAGCATCACATTAGCCTCGGTAGCCAGGCTTTCTTTCCCTGTATAATTTGCATTAAAAAGAGATTTGGCATCATTTTGACCTAAACGAATGATATAAATTAGATAGAAAATAACAGCACACCTAAGGCAGAACCATCAAGCTGGACATCTGAGAGAACTACCCCACTGCCTGTTCATATAGTTTGTGTGACTCAAAATGCCAATACTATCATTCCCGACCTTTATCGTCGCAGTAATAGTACTATGTTGCTTTCAGAAGCCAGTCAGACTTTTAGGTGTAATGTAATTTGTATCTAAGCCTGCCCCTCCTATATGGGTTTAATGTTTGTTTTTAGTTTGTTTTAAAAACGCCATTGACAATGAAGAGAAATTAATGTTTGTTTGGTCACCGTTTTTTTTACATCATCATTACATCACCTACAATCATACCTCGATGTTGTAAGATAAGAGCGCGCCTCACTTCACACGGGCGTGATTTTAGGGACGCTAGCCCCTCCTATATGGGTTTAATGTTTGTTTTTAGTTCAATGTTTGTTTAAAACAATTACCTCCTAACACAAACATTAAATGCCATTAACAATAAAGAGAATTTAATGTTTTACATCACCATCACTAATCAACATGAGTTAGACTTTAATATATTAGCGCCCCTCACTTCACACGGGTGTGATTTTTTATGTTTTTTGAGCACTGTAAAATAAGTTTCACAAGGGCACACTTTTAAGCTTTTAAGGATCTTTCTTTCTTTTCAAAATATTTTTTAAAACAGAAGTATAATGGGTTCACAGGGTCTTAGAAAAACAAACATCATATTCACACAAGAGTACAGCCTTCAGTGTTCAAGTGTAGTCAGTTACATTAGGTTAGGTTAGGTTAGACCACTCTTAATTATTGGTGACTCAGAGGAAAAACAAACAATAGTATTAAGCTGTCTGGATGTATCTAATTTGACTAAGGTGCCATACTTCATCAATAGACCACGGAGAGAAAGAAAAGGTATGACTAGGTATTAGGTATTATTAAGTATGATAAACTGTTAGCCTGGTTTCCAGCCCATAGACCCCGCCCACTCGACTGAGGCTAATAAACTGTAGCATATACATATACACAGGTGCCGAGTTGGGGACAGTGGACCAAAGGACACAGAATGCTCATTAAAACCATTCAAGTAGATCTATCATTATCATTCATTATAGTTTTCACTGGCAGATAAAGGTCTGATGGCTTTAACTTACTGTATTGTCCTTTGTCCCACTCGTCCATTTGTCATCATTATACATTTGGTAACATTTACTGTTTGCTAATGATTCTCCAGAACATGATATCTACCATTATAAAGTTTATAATGGCCAGCCGGGGAGCCTGATGGAGGGGAAAGGAACTGGTTGGAATAACGTGTTCCTTCCACGCGCTACGTCCAACCAGGGAAACTCCCCCCTGTCAGGTGTAAAGGAGCAACTTGGACACTCAGGCATGAAGGAAGCATGAGTTCAAGTCCGTTGCTCTCCCCTTGTCCCCCATATATGGGGACTAGGTTGGTGGAGGGTGTGTAGAGCCCAGGATCACATTAGATGATTGACACAGGGGTGAAAAAAGCGTTGGATAAAAAATATATTTAAAAAAAGAATACCCCTACAGCGCCATGTCTTTAATATCTGAAGCAGTTCCAAGACAATTTGTGACAGAATGAAGTAATGTCTATGGGGGGAACTTGGAGTGATACTACACTGAACTACACAGTTCATATTTCAACACACATAGGGGAACTGACTGTTGTTCCATGCATCACTGGCTACGTTTACATGAAGGGTGATCATTCCGAATAAATACTTCAGAATAAAATACATCCGATGTAATGTTTTTTGCCGCGAGTTTACATGGGAAATGGTCATTCCGAATGAGTGTTTATATGGAGAAGTGATAGAAGACATGATACATGTTAATTCACGTGAAACTACGCCATCTGTTGGACACAAATATAGGCAGTTCATTCATTGTGACTTTCAGACAAAAGACGACACTTTGAAATCCCATCATTTCATTCCGCAGTAGTTTTGAGGCTGCTGCTTGGATAGGGACGGACATACATATTATGTTTACCGTCTTTTTTTCCCCACCTGCGGCTCCCCTTCTCCGCTGGGAAGGTGATCATCTCGTTTTTATGTGTAGCCTACTTTATTATCTACAGCACGGCCAGGGCACGCAACACACTGATTATTATTGTATCGGGTCGCTCGTTATTTTTGAGAGAGAGAGAGAGAGAGAGAGAGAGAGAGAGAGAGAGAGAGAGAGTGTGAGAGAGAGACCGTTGAACACACACACACACACACACACACACACACACACACAAAATGCACGAAATAACGCGCTCTATGTGCAAACTCCTCGGCGCGCCTTGGATATGAGGCTTATGAGCGCCTTGGAGTTGGAGCGCAATGGAAATGAGCATGCTCAGAAAGACCAGAATGAATTTACATCCGAAGCAGTGTATACATGAGTCCAATTTTCTTTCAATCGCATTGAACATCGGAGTAATCCGGCCAGTGACATCGGAATGGTTTTTAGACGCATCGAGCGTTTTCATTCGGATGTAAGTTTTTGTAGGTGTTTACATAACAACGTTTAATAGGATTGAACTTCTATTCGGAATGAAAAGGGGATTTAACTGCTCATGTAAACGTAGCCAATGACAAATTATGGTAATGACCATTGGTGTGGTTCATTTATATTCATTCATTCATTCATTCATTTTTGCAACACGTATCCTTGGTTGGAGCCAGCTAATGAGACTGTCCATTTGGACAGATGGGTGGATGGATGGATTTTAGTGTCTTGTATTTGTATACTATTAGGTCACCTAGTCTAGTTTTCTTGGTTCTATGTTTCTGTTTGTGCCAAGCTGTCCTGTGCATGTGTGTGTGCGTGCGCCGTGTGAAATGAATGATGGGTCAATATAAACGGTTTCACACATCAGTGTCTGCTTGCCCCAGTGGAGTTCACACCCACAGACTGCTGTCTTACTGACTTGTCTGTGTGTGTGTGTGTGTGTGTGTGTGTGTGTGTGTGTGTGTGTGTGTGTGTGTGTGTGTGTGTGTGTGTGTGTGTGTGTGTGTCTCTCTGTCTCTGTCTCTGTCTCTGTCTCTGTCTCTGTCTCTCTCTCTCTCTCTCTCTCTCTCTCTCTCTCTCTCTCTCTCTGAGTGCATCTCTCCTCTGTCAGCATTCTCCGTTATTGTCCCTCTATCTCCCTCTCTCTCCTTTTCAGACTCTCTCTCCTCTTTTCTTTCGCTCCTTCCCTTCTCTCTTTCTCTACCTCTCACTCTGTTTCTCAAGTTGCATCATGCCACCATCTCCCACCTCGACAACAATAATAATAAATAATCTTATTGACTTCAGTGCAGCTTTTAACGCCACATGTCCCTCCAGGTTGACTGTTAAACTGTCTAACCCGGGGCTGAACTCCTCTGTGTGTGTGTGTGTGTGTGTGTGTGTGTGTGTGTGTGTGTGTGTGTGTGTGTGTCTGGATTCCATGACTGACGTACCACCTCCATGAGTTGGACATCAGTAGAGAGGATGTAGACTGAGTACTTGTCATGGACAATGCACACAGTGGCAAGGAAGGCTAGACACTCCCTGTATCCGCTCAGACAGCAAGTCATAAAGAATGCCCTAAAAACCACTCAGATCATTGAGACAGGGGCTATCACTGTTTGGTATGGGAATAGCTCCCGTAGCAATACGCCCTGCAGCACAGGGTGCTCTGGGGTCGTTCCGTATTATCATATTCCAGTGGGTGTTTGAGAAGAGCTAAAGGGATTTTTAATAACAACATCCTTAAAGGTTGTGCATGACTAATAATTGAGTCAGTGGCTTGCATAAAAAAAAATCACACACGTGTGAACTGAGTGGTGCAATTCCCCCCCCCCCCCCCCCCCCCCCCCTCTCTCTCTATCTCTCTCTCTCTCATTAGAGTCACTACCTCTCTCACTCTCTCTCATTAGAGTCACTACCCCTCTCACTGTTTCTGGCGCCCCCTACTGCTATTTTTAAGTCACATACTCATGCTCACACGGACACACAAACAAGTACGAGACAGACACACACACAGACACACACACAAACACGTACGAGGACATTGCAAGCTGGTTGTAGGAGTGGTTGCACCACTCAAAAACATGTGCTGCTCTTTTCATCGATCGTTCAAAGGTCTTTCTACTACATTATTGGTTTGTCTGATCTCTCTCTGTATAAAGACACAATCCTACTATTTACACTTTAAATGTGCAAAATCTCTGTACATCAATGTGATGTGTCTTGAGAACGGTTTGACCGATTCACTTCACACTCTGCATGCACGTCACCATGGACCAAAGGGAGTACAGTGCCCAATGTTAAATCGGTAATGGGCCGTTGTACTGAAATCGCAGATCTGACCAATGTGTCTATCAGTGTTCATTTTGTTGACTATTTCAAGAAATAAAAGACTAAGGTTTTTGATATTTAGTCGACTAAGACTAGACTAAGACTAAACTATTTCAGAAGACTCATTCAAAAGACTAAGACTAAATCTTTCCTGGTGAAATTAACATTGCATTATTAAGATAAAGACTAAAACACTAAAAGACTAATATTTTTATTAAGGCTGTCAAAAATAACGCGTTAATGGCATTAATCAATTGCGTTAATTCATTGCGTTAAAATATTTAACGCAATTAACGCATGTTAGTGTTCCCCCTAACATGCGCCCGTGCGCGCGGCTCAGGAACGTCCAGAGCATAACAAATCTGTCACTGTGTAGTACACAGTCATGACTCATGATTGAACAACACCAGAGAGATAGCTTGTGTATTGTAGTTTGGTTGCAAAGTGGTTTGATTCTGTAACTCTGTTGCGTTACTTTGTCTGCCTAGCAAAGCCCCATTAGGCTACACTGCACACACACACACACACACACACACACACACACACACACACACACACACACACACACACACACACACACACACACACACACTACTAGTGTTAGCTATCAGCGCGCTGCAAGAATCACTCGGGTCCGTCGCAACTTGTGGACATTTTGAAAATGCCATTAATGTTTGTCCGGCTGGTTTCGTGTTGTCCTACGCGATTACGTGAATCAGCATGGCTGCGCCTGCAGTAGGCTATTACCAAAACAAACACATGGTAATTTTGTGTCGCACATGGAAAGCAACTGAAAACGACCATGGATATATTAAAGACAGTTCTCCTGTGCTGCTGTGCACTGCGGAGATAATGCGCAACTCCAGGTACGAACCAAAACACTGACTGAAGCTGATTCACGACTAACTATCTCCAGACTAGTCCTGCAGTCCCGCAATGAAGGAGAGACAATCTCGCCTCTCACTACAGTCCACTACATTACAATGCCATTCTAGCCTTAAAACCTACATTTATATGTTATTCAATAATTACTTTAGCGCAAAATATAGGCTTTTCTAAACCAAGCCCTGTTTCCAAAAATGCTTATGTGCCATTATTGTATTTTGTGAATTTCAATTAACTATAGTCTACAGTTTAACCCATTGCTTCTCAGCTATTTTAATTTCAAGGACCCCCAAATTAAATTGATAGAAAGTAGCCTAGGCCATTTTATTATGATTTTCATCTCTGGACTGGGACTCCAGTCTCCATTCATCCATCCATCCATCTTCAACCGCTTATCCCTAGTCGGGTCGCGGGGGCAACAGCTCCACCAGAGTGTTCCAGACTTCCCTCTCCAGAGCAACATTAGTGACTTCCTCCTGGGGGACCGCAGTCTACATGGCCAAAAGCCAGTGTTGATTTAACTCAAAGTGTATAGGCCTACAAATGCTCACATCACATCATGTCTATACTAAATGCATTAGAAAACAAAAATCATTCAAAAACAAATGTATATCCGCTTTCTGTCATTTATATTTCCATTTCCACAACAATAAACAGGAAAACATGGCATATTTTGGACATAGTTCGAATGGTGATTAATCATGATTAAATTAATTTTGAAGCTGTGATTAATCTGATTAAATTTTTTAATCATTTGACAGCCCTAATTTTTATATAAGACTAGACGAAGACTAAACAATTTCAGAAGACTAAATAGGACTAAGACTAAATGGTGTGTTATTCAAAAGACTAAGGCCTCTTTTAGACGGCGACCATCTCCAGATAAAACGTCAAAGTCCCGTTGCGTTCTCATTTTTGAGTGGTGCAACCACTCCAACAACCAGCAATCTCCGTTTGTATCATGTTTGTATCATGGGCACGAGTGGTGTGCGCATGCGTGAAATTGGAACACGGGGTAATGCTGCGTGCGTGCATTTATTAATACCAGTAGGGGGTGCCAGAAACAGAGAGAGGGGTAGTGCTGAGAGAGAGAGAGAGAGAGAGAGAGAGAGAGAGAGAGAGAGAGAGAGAGAGAGAGAGAGAGAGAGAGAGAGAGAGAGAGAGAGAGAGAGAGAGAGAGAGAGAGAGAGAGAGAGAGAGGAATTGCACCACTCGGTTCACACAGGTGTGAGTTTTTATTGACCCTTTGCACGAGAACGCACACTTTATGAAAACGCTATAATGTTGCTAGGTGGCGGTAACGGGCTGCCAAATAGACCAGTCACCCACGTACAAGAAGAAGAACCATGCAGGTAGCCAGCTAAGGCTCTGGCCAGCTCCAGAGGGCCAGCTCCCCCTTCACGCAACCCTATCGGGGTTTTGCTTCCTGAACACAACATGGTTGTGGATGTCTGCTGTCTGCCTGCTTTAAGTGACACACAGGCTGACAGGCAGCACAGAGCATGCAGGCAGAGCGTGCCACGGGATGGTTATATATTTTATAATACATTAGGCTACATAAACGCTGCTGCCGCCTATCGCAAGGCATTTTATTTACATCATGGTTTTACATTCACCATCGCTGATGAGCAGCACTTTGTAGGCTTGTTCAGGTACTCCATTATGGCTCTGCATCAATGTAATAAACATATGCGCTGTGAGCCAACGTGAGCCTGCATGATGTCATACGTTTTGCGGATTCACCGTTTTGCCTGTTTACATGGAGAAGGGATTAAAACGGCGTTCTCAAAGATTTCCACTCTGGAAGGTGTTTTCTATGAACACCATTCTCGTGTAAAGACCACCTAAGACTAAGACTAAATCAAAATCTGCTGAAAAGATTAACACTGGAGGCTTACTTCACCTTCCCAATAACTGATTGTGGGGGTTAGCAGAGATGGATTACTCGTAGAGAGGCTGAGGAATTGGCAATTGGCTTTACTAAATTGGGACTTGAAGGGGAGGAAATGTTTTTTCTTTTGTCTTGAAGGGGCATGATTTGTGCAATAATACTCTTTTCATTATGTCTGCCCTATGATTCCCGAGATCTATACTATTGAAATTACAATAAAATGTGAACAGATTTGACTGAGAGACTGCCATCGCGCAAATTCCAGCTTTTCACCAGAGGAGAAAAACTTTTCTTTTTTCCAAAATGAGTTATTAGCACAGGCAGACTCTTCACATACTACAGCATGTCTGAAATAAGTGTCAGAGCTGAAATCGACATGTAAATATGAAATAAATAAACATGTAGCTAGGTGTAATGTTAGAGACCACAGAAGTGAACCTTTCAAGCCTCTTTTCTCAACTCGCTGTTTCTCTGCAAGACATTACTCTATAAGCCATATCTCCAAAACTGGTGGGTCAAACTGAACAACCAATATGTCAATTTGAAGCTATGATTCCCTGCTTTCATATGAAGTGAAAAAACGAAAATTCTAAAAAGAATCCAATAGCAGTCCCTCAGTCAAATGTAGTCACAAATGTTTTGAAAAGAAAAGATTAACACTGGTGGCCATAGGCAGATATGGAGATCCAGACCGTTGTCCAGAACCATCCGACAACAGATATGGCGACATGGGCCAGACCGACTTCAAACTTTGCATGCGTATCGCAGAGGAAATGGCGATACGCCAAGAAAAAAGGGGTTGAAGCTACGTTTCCCCCTTTGCTGGAATACTGTATGGTGATCTGTTGTATAATGCCTCTGCCAAATGCTTGCTCTGGCTGGATGCTGTGTTCCACAGTGCTCTGAGGGTTGTCACAGGCTGCAAATCTATCACTTACCATTGCACCCAACGTGCCAGACTGGGTTGGTCTTCATGGACTTTGCACAGACGTGAGTCTGTGCAAAGTTGGCACTCATTGCTTCCCTCTTACAATTGTTAGTATTAGTGATGATAGTTTATGTTCAAACGGCAGCCTCTTGCTCTCGTCCCTAAGGCTGAAACTGAACAGAGGTCTGTTACAGTGTTCCTCTCTGGGAAAAACCTTAATCAAAACAGAGGGACTTAGGTCAGCAGGCGTATGGGAAAATGAAGACCTGTCCCTCGGATAAGATCAGTAGAATGTCCCCTTACTGGACTAGAGGTCTGTTAAACATTTGTGTGTGTGTGTGTGTGTGTGTGTGTGTGTGTGTGTGTGTGTGTGTGTGTGTGTGTGTGTGTGTGTGTGTGTGTGTGTGTGTGTGTGTGTGTGTGTGTGTGTGTGTGTGTGTGTGTGTGTGCGTGCCTGCCTGCCTGCCTGCCTGCCTGCCTGCCTGCGTGCGTGCGTGCCTGCGTGTGTGCATGCGTATATAAATGAAATGTTCTCTGGCACCCCATGAGAGCTGCCATGTTGAAATCCTGTGATTTACTGTAGCTTCTTAATTGCCAGACACAATTGATCCATACTGATACAGTATGTTTCTGCCCACAGGAAGATGTTTCCTAATGTAGTTGATCCATTATTCGCAGTTGATTAATATGTGAAGGTTTAGCTGTCTGACGGACAACTTTATGATACAGTACATGTATGATCCGTATCATCCGTATGCCAGTTGCTACATGTGTGTTTATTACCGTGTTACATTCGACATTGGCTGATTGGCTACCACCCAGCAAGATTCGCTCCTCATTTGCATACAATTAACGCTTTCCTCGCCTGCTCCACTCATGCCGTGTGCTTCAGCGTGTGATTCAGCCCCCCTGTTTTTGACGAGCTGTGTTTGTTTTTCAATTGTAGGGAACATTAGCAGGAGCTGCACAGCAAACGGATGGACCGAAGTGTTCCCCAACATAACCAGTGTGTGTTGGTCCGAACCCTTTCAGGAGAAGGTGAGTAACGGAACAGGATGTACACAATCAACATAAATGGAATGGTTTTGTCATTGGAATCACCTGTACACTGTACACAACTGCAATGTATTTCTGAAAGGTAAGCAAAAGCAGAATGCATGCTTGGCGTGCGTTCCTAAATGTGCCCATGTGGGGGATGCCTAGTGGCTTAACGAGTTAGTGCAAGTGCACCACATCCTCCTTTGGAGACACGAGGACCCATGTTTTAACCCATTCTGACCGGGCACCCATTTTGGTGTTGGCATCATGTCATGCTTTAGCTATTGAAAAATAGCAGATCTACAAGCTCGTATCGCGCCACCGAGTGGCGCGATACGAGCTTGTAGGTCTGCTATTTTTGAAAAATCTAAAAAAACAACTGACATTTTTAGAATCTGATCTCAGGTCAGAATGGGTTCATCAGACCAGTGTGTGTCCAGTGGAAACCTCGTATGAATCTGATCTCAGGTCAGAATGGGTTCATTCAAATCACGTCTTGTTGTCTCGCATGTCTTTCCACTCTCTGCGCTTGTTCTCTCTTTGCACTTCGAACCAAACTACCACAAATAATTCAAGAAAAACAATAGTTTCATCATTCATGAATGACTAGATTCTATTTAGACAAAATCCCTAGTCCCTATCAATCAAACAAAACAGGAAAAACTAGAAAAAGTGCCCTTCTGGGCACAGGTCTCCACCAGGTTATCCACAGATCCGTGCAGTTAGAGGTAAAAACACTTTTCGGCCAGTTATAGCGCCACCTTGAGGCTGAGTTGAAATTGTTCATGTGGCATTTTGTCCTCTGCCTAGTGGGAATGTGGGTGCACAATTTCACGGAAATCACGCGATGTGTTCATGATTTGCAGCATTTTGTTTGAAACTGAGCACTCCTGTGAACTTTGGAAGCCAATCTTAACCAATCAGGATGGAGTGTGAGAAATATGAAAGACCGGTTTGGTTGAATGGCTCTAGAGAGACTGTGTACCAATTTGCGTGATGTTTGGACAAAATCTGTAGGTGTGCTGTGCAAAAACCTGTTTTGCACAAAGCGGCCTCCTGGTGGCGCTATAACAGGCCGTTCTGGAAAGTTTGGGGCAGAGGTTCATGGTTGGCATCCAGGGAGTGTGTGTGCAAAATTTGGCATCGACCGGGTTAACGGTGGCTGAGATTAGCTGGTCACGGACGGACGGACGGACGGACGGACACACGGACACACGGACACACGGACGGACGGACGGAGTGCAAAACATACTCTCCCCATGCCTTCGGCTGGTGGAGACAAAAACAAAGATAACTGGCAGAGGAAAAGGAATATGTGTTTTTAAGAAATTTTGAAATAGCCGGAAATCTAGTTATAGGGATATGGGCGTGGTATAGTGCCACAATGAGGCTGAATTGAAAAATATGTGGGGACTGGCGTAGCGTGCAAGATCAATTTAGTGCTAAATGTGTAGTAATTTACAAGCTTTGCTCTGGATACACGCGCACACACACACACACACACACACACACACACACACACACACACACACACACACACACACACACACACACACACACTTAAACCCTTTAGACTGGAACTGAGTTGTCTCTGTTGTCTCTGTCTCTGAAATATCATTTTCTGGTCTCTTATTTTAGTGTAAACTAAGCATAATAAGTAATTAAAAGTTTCTGCCTGAACAATATCTGGGTTGGCATCGCTGTCAGGTGTTGACAGACTGTCAGGCCTCATTCACACGTACCAAACACCAATCAAACAAATGTTTGGTCGTTTCTTTGTTTTTTTGGGGCCACCACAATGCTTTTCCAATGGGAGTCACATGGTTTGACCAAACATTTTTGTTTGATGAGGGGGGAGGGGCAGTACACCACCAGCAATCAGCAATCAAACACAAATGTAAAAACAAGTAACAATGTATGTCTATCTGTCTGTGGGTCTGTGGAGGACGCACCAAATCTCTGTATTTGAGGGGGTGTATAGGCAACCGCTGGTCCACCTGAACTGCATCAGTAGAAGTGGCAGCATGTACATTGCACAATAGAACTCATTTGCGCCATCAACACCACGTCAGCAGTTTCTGACAAACACCAGGGATCCCCGTATCTCCTTATTTAGTTGATCAGACGTATGTTAGAGCCGAGGGAACCACACTGGGTGCACCTATACTCTCAACTTGCATTGTCGCAAACACAAAGCAGGCTTTCTCTTTGATGTGTGTGTGTGTGTGTGTGTGTGTGTGTGTGTGTGTGTGTGTGTGTGTGTGTGTGTGTGTGTGTGTGTGTGTGTGTGTGTGTGTGTGTGTGTGTGCGTGCGTGCGTGCGTGCGTGCGTGCGTGCGTGCGTGCGTGCGTGCGTGCGTGCGTGCGTGCGTGCGTGCGTGTGTGTGCACTGACACAGGCGAACGTGCATATTATTCTCACTTCAACCATTATAGCAGCACATCTGTTTCCAGGAAGTTGGTGTGACTCCAGGGAAGCGCAAGGCACATCGACATGCCGTTTGCCATCAGGAGGTTTGAAGAGAAATCCATAGCGATTACAGTGTCTCTACCAACTTTGGTCTTTGTTATTGGCCAGTACAGTTAATGAGACACCTTTGGCAATGAATCTTTGTCGGCCAACAACAGTGTGAGTGGTCGAGAATTTTGCGCGCTAACAAATGTCCAAACTCTTGACACAGCAATCCTTGCCTATCACACCAGTGTCTTACAGGTCACCAATAAAACGTATTTAAACTTATTTTCACAGTAGAGGTTAGTGAGACATGAGGCAGAGATGATATACAGTAGTCACAACTTAAGTGGACACATTGTTATAGCTTTGGCCAGTTGTGACAGTATCACAGTAGCAATACTGAATTGCTGAACTGTAAAATAACTAATAAATAACATTACCAGTATTGGTAATTGTCCCGTTTTTGATTATTAGTCGATTCCCCTCACGGACAAACTGGCTTCTTGTGTTTATTAGTTTGTTCCCCTCCTGGATGCTACAATTAGAAATTAGCTTCCAGTCATTATCGTGCAGACCGTTTATGGCTGAAGGTGGTTCTGTAGTGACTTATTTTTATTGTGCCCCATCCCTTGGGGGTATTTTTTGTCATTGTACATTTTCACTTGTATACGTGAAATTTGTCCTCTGCATTATACCCATCCTATAATCACTATAGGAGCAGACTAGCAGTGAGCCACTGTGCGGCGCTCGGGGAGAAAATAGGGGTTAAGAATCCTGTTCAGGCCACATATCGACACTTTGGCCTGGAATCGTATACCCGGGACAATCAGGAACTCTGGCTCCATACCGTACATACCGGTAGGATACTATGCATTCTTCATCATCATCATCCGAGTGCTCGAGGGCACTCGGATGCTGATGATGATGATGATGAATGCATAGTTCATGCATGTGCATAGATGATCTGCAACACAGGCTGCTTGCACTAGTCTCTGTTTCTCATTGCCACACCGAGTTCATTCACAGTCAGTCCTGTGTCCCTACTCTTGATGGGCAGGGTAGTCTCCACAGAAGAATAATAAGGAATTGCATGTTTATAGCAAGAATAGACATTCTTTATAAGAATATAAGGAATGTCTTTTTCTCTGTGGCAGTGTCCAACAAAGTGTAGTCTTCTTTGTGCCACAACAACTGAGATGGAATGGATGCCTCCATAAATCGGAGCTTTAGCTGGATGGTTCCTCCATGAAAGGCTCTGGACACGCATGAGGAGTCTTGTCCATGTTTCTGCACCATACAGATGCAAGGATACTTTCCACATAGACTTTGAACAGGTTGGTCGTGGTAGCTCTTGAGATGTCTGACTGCCATATAAGACTTAGCTTATTGCAAGCACTCCAGGGCTGTTTCTGCTACTGACTACATATAATAATAACAATCTTAATTGTCCCGAAGGATATTCGTCTCCACAGTCTGTTCAAACACCCACATCAAAACAACACAGAGCACATAACACCAAGACAATACAAAAACATGTTTAATGCTGTGATGGCTGATGGGACAAAACTCCTACTAAAACGGACCTTTTTCCATGGCAAGGTTCTGTGTCTTTGTCCAGATGGCATGAGGCATGGCATGAGAAGCGATACAGTGGATGATCAGTGTCTTTTGATATCGAAAGTGCTAGCCGTATGATGGCCTTATTGTTCTTATCAGAAAGTGTGGGTGTAGGAAGTCCGATGATTTTGGGAACAATACGGATAATACTGAGAAGTTTGTTCCTGTTAGGCATGGACAATATGGTGTAGAAACATGCAGAAGAGTACAACAGAACAGGTTGAATAATGCTTTTGTACAATAATAGCAGAAGATGAGGATCAACAGATAATGATCTTAATTTACGGATTACTACATGGAAAGTGTGACTGGATAGATGTGATGTGTTTATCAAACCTAAGTCTATTGTCCAGTGTGAGTCCAAGATATGTGAAACTGTCAACCTGTTCTACTGTTTTACCATTAATGAGGAGTGGGTTAAGTCCAGTGTGGGTTGTTTCAATGACCAGTTCTTTTGTTTTGTCCACATTCAACTCTAAATAGTTGTCAGTGCTCTGTGTAAAATGAGAAGTGTTCTGATAGTTCGTAATAGTTATTGTCGTGGAGCAGTCCGAGAATTGCAGTGTCATCAGAATATTTAAAGTATGTGATGTTAGTGGGCGAGGGGCTAATACAGTCATTTGTGTATAGAGTGTATGTAGAGGAAAGGACACAACCTTGGGGGGCAACTGTGTTGCTGATAACAGTTGATGAGAAAGATGTACCTACTTTAACTGTTTGTGGTCTATTACTCAGGAAGTTGTGAGTACAGTGGATGAGGAGAGGAGGTGATGCAGTTTCTTGATCATGTGATGACGTTAAAGTCAACAAAAAGAATAGTGGCAAAATTGTCTGAAGATGAATAACAATAAAAAAAAATGTTACAATTTTAAATGTCATTCCAATGGTAGAAATGGGCTTACTAATTACAGTTAGTTACTGTATCTCTCCAGAAGCAAAGCATCAGTCTTGTCATAATACAATCCGTCAGCTGTTGCCTGACTCACTCACCGTGTCTTATTTATCTTGTGATCATGCTCCTTCTTGTACGACTCTATTTTATTTGACCTTATTCTATTTTATTTGTAGTTTTCTTGAATAACCTGTAATGGCATCTGGAAGACTACTGCAGCCTTTTAATCAAACATGACTGACAGGCCAGTCATGTTTGATTGAAAGGCTGCAGTCCAGGTTTAAATCAATCAGGGGGAGCTCCCTGATTGATCAAGGAGGACTGGGAGCTCTGAGGATTTGGTAGCCTGGGGGAGCATGAACTACAGAGATAACAGGCTGGATTTTCTCTCACAGCATTTCAATTCATGATAAATAAAGTTAAACGGCATAAGAATTTATTGTTTCCTATACTATAACTGTGGGGTAAAACCGTCCAACCTTGATTTCATTGATTATATAATTTATTTTAAGAAAATAATCAATTGGTGGTAGATTTAGTACCTTGCAGGGCTGTTATTCTGCACATAATATGTATCTTCGTTACACATCTGTCTGCTGCAGCATGAACCACCTGATTTTCACATAGAATAACTTAAGAAATAAACACCATGGCACCTGAGAGCATGGGTTCTGCAACATTGTCGAGTTTTATTTGGTGTCAGTGTAGCAGAGTTGCTCAGAGCCTCAGAAGTCTAATATCTCCCCCGGTCCATAGGGATATCCCTTTGGTCTAGTCACTTGACTAGACTCTAGTGGTTAAGATGTTGGACTTTTACGCGGGAGGCCCGAGTTTGAATCCCGGGCGTTACATTGGTGCTATGACCCGGGTCGGGTTTCCCCATAGGATGAGGTCAAAAGGTGGGTGAGTGTAGTCCATGAAACGTTCTTGCGGGGCGGACCCCTGTGACAATTATAAGAACTCTTCCGGGGGAACTAGTGTGCGCACTCAGTCACTGATCGCCATTCGGATTCGTTTTTTCTTCTGCTTAGATAGAACAACTTCAAGCGCGATCACTGACGACAGATTGCGGTTCCTCAGATAGGCTCAAAAGGACAAGAGTTTTCCAACTACTTAGACCACAAGGCGAGAACTGCAAGATCTCAGTTAAACTACACTCAGTTGATCTTGTCTGATCTTATATTGATAACTGTTTAATATCCAGCTAAGGCTGTGAGCTGACTAGACTGCTTCAGGCCTACTAGCCGCTTGGCTGTTGTACCACGGGACAGGACTAAACCAGTCCCAACAGATTGATGCGGTTTACCGCTAAAAACAACAACGTGGCTAACGATAACACGGTTACGTTAGATCCCCTCCCGCTGCCACAATAACGCAGCATGTTGCCATAACGCTGCTAACCAAGGTTAGCCAGAACTGGACACCACTTTGTTACTAATAAAAAAGATTAACAGTGGTATCGTGTCCAGCCACCCCCGCTCACAGGCCAATTAAGGCCCGAGAGCACTATCGAAGCAAGCAGGCTACTAACCCGCCGGTCTACGAAAAATAAAAACATTTAAAAAGGGAGAAGAGGCGAGGTTTAGCATGAAATAAGTTTTGCATGACTCCATGGCCTTTCCTGCAGTCACCTGTGTCACTGTGATTGCAGCACACAGAAATCACAGGACCTCAAAGTTGAGTGAATAAAGTCACTCCAAACTAAAGTCAGACTCCAAACATTAAAAATCAATAGTACTGTGGAGGTAGGCTACTTCTGAAGTGAACAGCACATTTTATTCATTAATGTATTTGATTATTTATCTCACATTAGTCAACTTTCACCACTATATGTAAATTTGCTGACATTAGCATATTATCCATACGTCATTTTCAGTAGTTTGATAGTAGTGGATATAAAACATTTTATTACTGAACACTGGAGGGTGGGTATGGAGGGGATTTAAGGCAGCAACTGCTTGGTATGTAATGGTGCGAAAATAGGGGTGGCGAGGGAGATATGGTGGACGGGTGCAAGGGGTGGGATATGGGGGCTTTCAGGTAGGAAGGCGACAGGAAAATGGAGGAGGTGGCTATCGGTATATGGGGGGTGGGTAGCGGGTGGGGGTATGGGGGAGTATGGTGTTTGGCTTCAACTCACATGGTCTGTTTGGGTTGGATTGTAATTTTCAGGCCAGTTGAAAACTCTAAAGCAGTGGTTCTCAAACATTTTCATGTCAAGGACCCCCAAATTGACATGCATTCTGCAGACCCCCATCTGAAAATATGTTCTGCTAGTAGGGAAATGTTTTGAAGATGTATCAAAATGTTTCGAAAATAGCCGATATACAAAATGGGCAGTAATGGGATGCGTTGTGAGCTTGTAGATTGGCTATTTTAAGTATAAAATGGGGTTAAAGTGGTTAAAATGTTCCATATTTTGCTGTGGACTGCCTGGAACTTCCTCAAGGACCCCTTGAGGTCCCCAGACCACACTTTGAGCTTCTTGCAGAGGGTGCTGTTTTTCCTTATGTTTTCAGATTCCACTTAAGAACAAAAAAGGCAAATTGACAAAAAAAGAGTGCTCCACAGTGTGCTTACATTCTGTTCTTACCTACGAACAAATCACTGCAGCTAAGAAAACATTGAGGGATCCCAAAACCTTCTTAAAAACGTCCTAAGTGGGTCTAAGAACGAATTTCCTCTTAAGAACTTGAACCGCAAGAGGCCCTATGACTTTGTCTGAACGCGTGGTAGGTCCCAGTAGAGGACTATATTTCTGATGGTTATGTGGTCCGTCAATGTGACACCTACTGTATAGTGTCATTTGTAGCATTCTTGTGTAGGCTCCATCCAGGGCCCTTTCCTGTTGTGCTGTGAGTGATCATGTCTCAGCCCCATACAGCACTAGTACTGTACTGACTCGACCGTAGCTACGGTCTTCTTCTCCCATTTCCACACTCGCCTCATCCCATGCAAGGCATTCCAGACTGCCTCGAGCACCGTCCCGTCCGCAGTGGCAATGGTTTTGTCCTCTGTGCTCACTGTCAGTACTTTTGTTTTCTTGGCATTGAGCTTGGGCTGATCTCCCTGCACTCACATTTCTACTGCCATTAGTAGTTCCCTCCCATTCTCTGCTGTATCCAAGACTAGGGCAATGTCATCTGAGTATAATGCTGTATTATCATTCAGTGTGAATCTAAATTGTGTGCTATATACAAAGCAAACACTGCAAACATGCAGACGTTATTTTGACAAAGTTTTACTTGTTGAGGTTGGTGAACAGCAAGAAATATAGAGGCAAATATGAAAATATGAAAACAGTACCGTATTCAACCCACATTCGCACAATGTAACAATGACTTTGACGCCTTCTGTGTGTTTGCTGTGTTGTTGTTGCAGTGGTCTAATTGCATGTGGATGTAGCCTCTCAAGTCTGACCGACCGTCACGCTGGATTCACTGCATTCCTAATTTTCCCAAATCTTCATGGCCCTTAAAAGTGTGGTCAAAATGCAAATGCAAAGTCGATACAGGAATCAGGAAGGCAATGAACTCCCTAGTTTCTACTAAACTAAGCTAAAAAACCCAAAAACTACTACATTTCTTGAATTGTGTGTGTGTGTGTGTGTGTGTGTGTGTGTGTGTGTGTGTGTGTGTGTGTGTGTGTGTGTGTGTGTGTGTGTGTGCGTGTGTGTGCGTGTGCGAGCGCGTGTGCGCGTGTGCGTGCATGCGAGAGAGAGAGAGTACACACGCATGTGTGACAAAGATAAAGCAAGGTGATTGGATTTACACACACACACACACACACACACCATGAATGCACGCACACTTCATAAGGAATATGGAGAGAGTCATGAATCTTAAACATAAACACACAGACACCTGCGGGGTCAGACCGTGGTTCTTCCAGCTTGCTGGTTGGTCGGTTCTACTAAAGGAATGTCCCATTTGGCGTAGCCTCAAAGCTTCCACACAAACCGCCATTTAGCCTCAGCCCTCGCTGACAAGGTGTCCAAGATAGACTCTTTGTTTTTGTCAGGCACGGTTCTCTGGGGAGGAAATAAAACATGCCACTCATTCTCTGTGGAAACGAGATAAGAGGGCGAATCTCTTTCCTTCTCTCTCTCTCTCTCCCACTCTCTCCCACTCTCTCTCTCTCTCTCTCTCTCTCTCTCTCTCTCTCTCTCTCTCTCTCTCTCACACACACACACACACACATGCACACACACACATGCACACGCACACACACACACGCCTTGCCAATCATCAGTTAAAGCAATAGAAAACAAACAATAATCAAATCCATCCACACCAGGGGAATGTGTGAATAAATATGTTGAGCCTCATGCGGAACCAAATTAGAACAGATGAATTTAGAACTTTGTGTGCCCCTGGTGTGCACTGGTGTTTTTTTGCACAAAATTAATTGCACGGTCAGTCGATATATTTCAATATTAATTAGTAAGCTCCTTTATCTCTCTACCACCCTCACGCTGGCCCTCATGTCTTTCTCCCTCCCACCATGTTTTTCATTCACTCTCCCTGCATGTGCTCTGCCTCCTCTCTCTCTCTCTCTCTCTCTCTCTCTCTCTCTCTCTCTCTCTCTCCCTCCCTGTCTCTCTCTCTCTCTCTCTCCCTCTCTCTCTCTCCCTGTCTCCTGTCTTCCAGTTGGTGTTCTACATGGTGGTGCAGACATTGTACACGCTGGGACACAGTCTGTCCCTCATCGCCCTCACCACAGGAAGTGCCATACTCTGCCTGTTCCGGTGAGATGACCAATGGATACTACAAAATTCAAGATCACATTTTGCAGGACCACAGTGTCATGTTTTAGGCTTAATGTATTATTACCTTTTTTACATTTGTATTATATTTATTACTTTTTTCAGTATAACGTTGGTATAGATAGAAACTGTAGTTTATCAGTTAGATACTGTTATATGGAAAATATAGATAGCTGTGTCACAGATTTCTTTTCACGGTTTGCAGGTGTTGTGGGAGACAAGATGATGAGAGATGAAGATCAAAAACTTAAGTTTACTTAAATAAGAGACACAGATTAACAAAGATACAACTTAAATACTCTAGTAACTAATACAAGACACTGGGAAGAATACAGAAAACCCACAACTTATGAACCGCAGCATTGAACAGTATGAACACACACAGAAACACAGCCTTTATATACAGCTCGTCACCAAACCAGGCTTGCACTCACCTGGTCTTCACAGGTGACAGCACTGAGGGCAGAGCAAGGGAGGGGCAGAGGCACACTACAGAGCCAAACAGGCCCACTGTAGATGTCGTGGTCATGACAGTACCCACCGCCATGGGACGGATCCCAGACGTCTTTCTAGGCCACTCAGGCCCACCGGACGAATCAGAATGACGGGGGTGGGGTGCAGAGACCCTCAGGCAGGCAGGGTAGAGAGGACAGGGAGGAAGTGACCAGCAAGGGCTCTGGCATGGCTCATCGTCCAGATGCTCAACGGGGAGCAGAGGGCACATGCTGGTCAGTCAGCGAGGACATCAGGGTTGACCGTTAGCCAGGGCTCTGGCACGGAACATCATCCATTCCAGACGCATCGATGCGGAGCAGAGGGTGGGGTTATCGGGACATGGTAAAATTACGACGTGCCGGGACATCCGTCACGTCAAACATTTTCCATTTGGTCGCACGTTGCTCCATCTCTGACTACTAGATGAATACACTTGCTCCCCAGTTGCGTGCGGTGTATCACCAACTGTGCACCTTCCCACTATTACTACCGAAGTCACATGACAAGCTTAGGTTAGGCCTATACAGCAGCTCAGTCATCAGATTTTATTTAACCTTTATTTAACCAGGTCAGTCCCAGGTCGTAATCTCTTTTGATTGATTCATTCACAGCTCAGTCACCATTTCCCTTCCCTGTTTGCGTCACATCCCTATCGTTCCAGAGGTACAACCTCGAGCGTTGACTTCAGGAGATCATCTCATAAGCCATTGCTTATGTGTTCCCATGACACACTGAAGTCCTCAACAGCGTCTATAGACATATTGTACAATATGTCACTGCGTAAACCCTGGTTTATTGATATATTGTCTAATCTTAATTATGCTCCCCAGGAAGCTCCACTGTACCAGGAACTACATCCACCTCAACCTGTTCTTCTCCTTCATCCTGAGAGCTGTGGCTGTGCTGGTCAAAGACGACATCTTATTTTCACGAAACACACAGTGCTCTAACCAGCCGTCACTGGTGAGATCAATTGAGTTTTATTGTCTTTTGTTGTTGATTTTGTCGTGATATTGCCTATTTTTAAACATGTTAGAAATCAAACTTTTCATTCATCCATGGGATTTCTTTGCTTGTACCGCAATTTGTTTTCATTCATTTTTAAAGCAACGTGTGGCTTTATTCTGCCCTTGCTGGAGCTTTGTGTGTATGCAATGAAAATTGCAGACAATAACAGTTATGAAAGCGGTAGATGAAAAAGAAGTCTGTGAAAACAAATGAAAACAAGCTCCAAGAACTAAACAAACAACTCTGATCAGTGATAAAAATAACAGAGCATAACCAAGTTGAAATTGGTGTCAGAACAAAGCAAAGTTAAAATGAGACAAGACAGGACAAGACAAGACAAGACAAATTCACAGAGGAATATAGGGAAGAGAAGGGGGGTGAGTTCTTCCACTATGGTGAGAGTGCCGATGTGGTTCAGGAAGGGCTATGACTTGCATTTCTACATTCTGAGAGCAGACTTGATAATAACAATGATATAACATAGCCTACTGTATAATATACTTCAAACCTTACCATGTTTCAGTCCACACAGACACTTTGAATAAGGCTTACAGTATGTTTTATTTGTGTGTGTGTGCAATTTCACATCATGTACAGAGTAGATATGGATTTGGCCACTGGACACACAACTGATAAGATTTCTCTTTTGAAGTGTTGTGCTTATCAGGATTTTATCGACTGATTGACAGCAGGCCAGCAGGGGTTGACTGAAGTTTTTCCTATGTTTTAATGACACCCAGTTATATAGACATTAAGCGGATGTGTATTTGATAAGATGAGCTGATGAGATGTTTTCTTTGGGTGGAGTGTGTTTGGTGTTCAGATTAACAACTAGATTTATTCTAATTGCATGTCTAACATCCTCAAACACGCTACTGGTGCACAGTAGACCTGAGGTCGATTCTAAAAAGCACCTTCTAACAGTTTCCTGAAAGGTGTTTGACAGGATTGTCAACATTCACTATTAAAATAAATTAATACATTATTATTGAATTATTTCTCAGCCTCTGTAGCAGATAGGAACATGAAATGATACAGATGCTTTCCCAGACTGTATAAAGACATATTACAACAGGTCTGACCCACTTGTAATGAGTTCACGGACAAAATGTAATATATAATTTATTAATTTCTAATTAATGTAATATTATTCCATAATAATGTATAGTACCCCTGAAGATGTAAATCAAAGCTGGCAAGATTATATACAGAGAATGTTATTAGAAAGCAGTATCTACACTTCTGTTCACACTTTAATTTCAATTGAATTAAAACAAATAGCCAGGGAGTTGATCAGATTCACAATATAAACACCCATATTGTCACAATCCGAACACTCAATTGGCCATGGAGACGCATTCACGAGTTTGTTTTCTTCAAGTGGGGGTTTGTGGTGGACAACAACTTAAAACAAGGCAGTGTGAGCTCAGATAATCTGGGATATGTACTGGATATGCCTTTATCCAAAAACATACACCCATTTACACACCGATGTCAGAGGAAACTATGAAAGGCACCAACCTGCGTCAAGAGGTTCTTGTTCAAGGACACTTCGACAGTAACACGGTGCCACAGGAGCCTGGGCCGGGATACATTTCTAAGATTTCTTTCTCCGTATTTGTGTGTTTGCAGGTGGGTTGCAAAGCCAGCCTGGTGTTCTTCCATTACTTTATCATGGCCAACTTCTTCTGGCTGCTTGCGGAGGGCCTCTACCTCCATACCCTCCTCATCATCATCTTCTCTGACAACAGGCACTTTACAGTCTACCTGCTCATCGGCTGGGGTAGGAAACGTGGAGGTCTGGCTGACTGGGTGGGTGGGGGAATGTCAGTGGTGGACACTTAAAGGCCTAGCCTATTCATACTTTTTAGAGTTCTCATTTTCTGCCCGAACCCGACCCGGCCCGGCCCGACATTTTAGGGCCGGGCCGGGCCCAAAAAATATGCTAATTAGTCGGGCCAGGGCCGGGCCTCGGGCTCTGTGATTTTCCGTGATTTTTAATTTTTCTTCTTTTTTCAAAAATGTTATAATAAAAATAGCAATTCTGTTATTTGTGTAATGTGTAGGCTATATAGCCTACAAGTATGTATTTATTATGAAGAGGGCTGCGCTATGGCGATTCACTTGTGACAGGAGGAAGACGGAGGAGTGGAGGCGGGGGGGCTTGGAATGGATTACTGACTGCGCAGGCAGAGAGAAGTGAACGGTGGGGTGGTTGTTTAATGTTTATACCGCTGGCTGGCCTCTGTTTTGCGGCGCACCAAATGAGCTTCAGTTCATAATGCTAAATGTTTTATAAATCAATCGGATTATCACACGATAGACTGCAACATGACAAAAACAGTTGCACTGAGCCATCTCGTTAAACCCAGCTGGCTGCGATGAATAACCTAATCATTAGGCCTAATCAACGTCATATAGTCACCAACCGATCCATATCATTCTGTAGTGTATGATCTGACCACGCAATGTTACAGTCCACTGCAGGCTATAGGCTATTTGATTTACAAAATGATTAGTATTATAACCGCCGTCCCTCTGTGCGGCGGCGCTCCTCGTTATATGTACCCGATTTAAAATAACAGATCTCTAAGCTGTCGAGACACGCCATGAGCGGGTGCATGGATGGTTTATAAACTTTGTAGGCTATGTTTGTTCTTTTGGACACCGAACGGGGACGATACTTGGGGTCTTGGACATAGCTTCACTTCAGAGGAAACGGGGAGCTACTCACCAGTCACCACCACTGGAAATGGAATCCATTAGAATGATATGGAAATGGTACATTAACAGTGAGCTGCATAAATCCTTTATTTCGGCGATAAGTCCATTGAACTCCGTTCTCACTCTCACACAGACACACACTGAAAGAAAAAAAAGAACGCCACTTTATTGCATGGCCAGCGCAGCAGCACGCGCCGTCAGTGGTTCACTGACGGCGCGTGCTGCTGCGCTGGCCATGCATTAAAGTGGCGTTCTTTTTTTTCTTTGTCGGGCTTTATAGGGCTTCGGGCCTAACATTATGGTATTTTTTAGGGCCGGGCCGGGCTTCGGGCTGACCCAGTTAGGGCCGGGCCAGGCCGGGCTTCAAATTTCGGGCCCGATGAGAACTCTAATACTTTTAGGTGATCAGGTGACTACCAAAACGGTGGTTATATAGTAAAAACAAGAGATGTGTTTGGGTATGAATAGGCCTTAAAGGACAACTTTAGTTTTTTTCAACCAAGGTTCATGTTTTAGGTTGTTATTAGAGAAAGTAAAAGATGAGTGTTTTAGGGATTTTAGCTCTTTTTGACAGGGGGCAGGGGTATTCGAGCATGGGGCTAAATATGTATTTTCTTACCAAATTTTATGGTGATTTATTTTTGTATTATTTACTATAGTCCTAATAAACCCCAGGAAATTACATCTGGTTACAGAAGATCACAGGATCTACTGAATGTGAAGGTAGCCTACTGGAGGAAGGCTTATACTGTGTGTATAGGCTCAATATGTCAGTTTGACACATTCAATAGATCCTGTGATCTTTTGTGGCCAGATGTAATTTATTGGGGTTTATTAGGACTTTAGTGAATAATAAAAAAAGAAATCGCCATAATATTTTGTAAAAAAATACATATTTAGCCCCATGCTCGAATGCCCCCGCCCCCCTGTCAGAAACTGCTAAAATCCCAAAAACGAAAGAAAGCAGCAAATGAAAGAAAATGAACTCTCACCTTTTACTTTCTCTAATAACAACCTAAAACATGAACCTTGGTTGAAAAAAACTAAAGTTGTCCTTTAACAAAGTACATTTTACTTGAGTACTGTACATTTGTTCATCTATCTATCTAGCTATCTGTACTCAAGTATGTGTATTTCTGGATACGTATGACTCTCACTCCACTATATAACAAAGCAAAATATTGCACTTTTGACTCTAACCCCTTGAGCCGTTTTTCAAATAATGAAAATAGCAGATGTACAAGCTCACAAGTCACAATGCGAGCTTGTAGATCGTGGGCGGCTATTATTGAAATTTGAATTAGATGTTTTTCATTTAATTTCAATACATACAGCAATGCATTCATAGTAAACAAAAAATGTACTTTGAAATTTGTACTTTTGAATAATTAAGTATTTTCAAAGCATGTTCTCCAGTACTTTAACTCAAATAGCCTACAAATTTGACAAAACAACTTTCACTTGTAGTTGAGTAATAGTTGACCAGGAGTACTTTGACTGAAGTACTGGGGACGAGTACTTTGTCAAGGTTCAATGTCAAGGTTCAAGGTTACTTTATTTTGTCTCACTTGGGAGAAATTTGTCTTGGAGACACGGACCAGCAGCATACGTACACGATATACATAACATTACCATACAATACAGTACAAAAACAATCCAATCCAACTTTATTTATAGAGCACGTTTAAAAACAACATAGTTGACCAAAGTGCTTTACATGAAATATAAAAAAGTACATGAAACACATACCGGTAAGTCAAGGCCGATCTCAATAAGGTACGGTACACAGACATGTACACCCCGAAGAGTCATTTAGGCTTATACATCACCCTCCAGAGTCCAGCGTAATAAATCACCCCAACCAACATACCTAGCGCAACAAGAGCCCTAGGTATGTTCCATGTTCCATCCATTCACCACTGGTGAATGGATGGATGGATGAACAGATGGATGATGAATGGGTGGATAGAGGGAGGATGCGATTGGCAGGAGGGATGGATGACTAGATGGATAGATGCTGTGCTCTATACTATTTGAGCCACACCAGGAACGGAATTGAACCCGTAATCCTATTACTCGGTCACCAAGTTACCTTGAACTACCGGTATGATACCACAGTTTTGAATTGAAATCCAGATCGCAACAGGAGGTCAATATTATCTTCATTGTGAAAGGAGTCAAAGGACGAGGAGTGATTTCTGTCTGGAAAATAACGTCACGATTTGACGTAGTCAAATGGTGTCTCATCTATAATGTGTTTTTTTGCAGGCATCCCCACAGTGTTTGTGGTGGTGTGGGTGATCACCAGGGTTTACCTGGAAGACACAGGGTGAGTCGCATTCAATTAAACCACTGTTTCCCAAACACTGGGTCAGGCACATTTTTATGGGTGCCTTTATTTTTCTAAATATAAAAACATTTCCAAAAAACCAAACCCTAGTCAATCCTATAGGATTTCTGATAGAAAAATCTTATTCAAAATCCTATTTGAACCATTTTTTTTGTCCAATAAGATTTGTTCCAAATTCGAATAGGATTTTTTTTATGAAGTAATTTCATAAATAAATAAAAGAAAAATCTAAGAAAGTCCATGATTAGAAAACAAATGTTTAAGAAGTAGTAAAATATATTGTCAATTGTCAATTTCTCTTTTGGGTCACAGGCAAAAAGGTTTATGAACCACTTAATTAAACCATACTGCATCGCCATCTATAGTCTTTCCACACAGTATGTACACCAGTGGCCAGGAATGATAGGGAGGGAGGCAAAATGTGTTGCAGTCCCCTCCCCCAACCCCCAAAAGAAAAATAAAGCAACAGTAACATTACAAAACTGAAAAACTTTAATTTTAAGAGTATGCAAGTACAATTAACACCACAAGCGGCAAGGACAGAGTTCTCCATTCAATCAATTAGTAACGCCCAGCGCTCAGGATGGAGATTGGTAAAAGGACGGAGATTTATTGATATCAAAACCGATCGCCGTGCTCCACAGGCTGGGAGCGGCTGGAACATTCAATTCCGGTGGGACGTCATCGAAAATGTTCCCCCCCATTTTAGCCGATGAGACCGAAAATCTTAAATAAATAAATAACTTGATCTAAATCATAACGTCCAATTCTAAGCAAAGATTATTAAAGATTATTATGGCCCATCGCGGTCCTGTCGCTAGTCGCGTTAGAATAAATCATACCTCTCGTTGTTGTCAGATGTTTTGGCTACATCTAGCTACTTCAGCTACATCCAGGATAGTGCCTGGTCCGTCGCTAAATGCGCTCCGCTGCTACAAATCGCTAGACACTCTGATTTAATGGATTAAATAACCCCGGATGTTCGGGTGTTAATGTATGTATTTTTATCAAATGAGTGACTCATCTCAACATTGCGATTGGAACACCAACATTAACATTAGAAGGTGTTGCACTTGAAAATATCTATAACTGAATCGTAGTTCAGACCTTCAGTTAAATCTCTCTCAAATGCTATAGGAGACAGACTATATTTTTGCGAGAGGTTGTCACTCAGTCTATCTGGTTTAACATGATATGTGAATCAAATCATTGTCACAACTGAGGGAAGTAGACTAGTAAATCGCACAAACAGGTTTTCCAATTAGGGTCGCTGAATGGGCGAGGAGTTAATCCGCTGCCCACTGATAATTCTCAGGTTTGGTTTTTCCTGTATCTCTTTTTCTCTCCACAGTCACAGTTATATGGTATACACTACCGCAAAGGAATTGTAATTATTTAAATTACAGTTATTTGTGATCCCCTTATGCATTTATTTTACATCAAGGGGATTATGAGTGTATGTGTTCGCATTTGTAACCTCATCTTGACATCAGACTTTCATTATAGCACTCCAGGGGATACTTGTTTTTCAGTATGAGATGAGAGTCTGGAAATATCAGTGAGGTTTTCAAGCATAGTGAAAAAAGAAAATCACATACGTGCTCAATGGAGGTGCAGGACAAGTTTCACAAGTCGGTTGGTGCTTCAAAGATCAAAGGGACTGAGCACTCAAAACAGTATATTGAGGAGAATGTGGCTATAAAAGAAAAGTATTATAAAGGTATTTTCAGTGATTTCACTTAATTCAAATATCACTTTTTTTTGTTTTCTTTTGATAATCCTCCCTCCTAATCCTCCCTACTACAACAGTCTTGTCAAAACTTGAAAAACCCCTCCTTACTGGCCTACCGGCATGTGCACTTAAGCCTCTCCAACTGATCCAAAATGCCGCAGCTCACTTGGTCTTCAACCAGCCAAAATTCTCACATGTCTCCCCCTTCTCCGCTCACTCCTCTGGCTCCCGGTCGCTGCCCGCACAGAATACAAAACTCTGATGCTGGCATTCAAAGCAACCAAAGATATGGCTCCTTGCAAGTATGATTGAACCCTACAAACCCTCCACACGGGACAACGCTCCACACGTCCCAAACTCTTCTCCCTTCTGGCTCCAAAACTGTGGAATGCACTTCCCGTTGCAGTCAGAACTGCAACGGGAAGGGGGGGGGAGCCTCTAGCTCCCCCTTGATGTATATAGTGCGCCTTAAAATACATCATGTGTGGCGCGCTTTAAAATGTTTTTAAAAACATCATAAAATGTATTATATATAGCGCGCTTTAAAATGTTTTTAAAAACATCATAAAATGTATTATATATAGCGCGCTTTAAAATGTTTTTAAAAACATCATAAAATGTATTATATATAGCGCGCTTTAAAATGTTTTGTTGTTGTTGTGATGGTTCATGTGGATTTGAGAATCACTAGAATTGCATGTAGTCATAGGACTTCATAGTACATATAATGTATAGCATAGTATAGTATGTATAGTTTATATGTATAGTTTCATTATATAGATATTCCACTCTTAGCTTACACATGTGTCATGATACATACTTTTTATGTATGTGATGTATTCTTGCTTAATGTAAATCGCTCTGGATTAAGAGCGTCTGCTAAATGCCTAAATTGTAAATTTTAAATTGTAAATTGTGAGTGTGCTGACCAATATAAGGAGTTCCTCCCTGTCCCAAGTTAACCCCTGGGGTCAAAAAACCTTAAGTTTGTTTTTGGCTAGAGGGCCCAGCCTTCATCCAATCAGGATGAGAGGGGCCTTCCTCCAATCATGATCGAGCCGGGGCGGGCCTTTGTGCACAAACTGTTGGCCTGTTGCACATCTACCCACTGTAGAGCGTGTGCATGTGCATAATATCTTGTTACCAGGGCGGTTTGGGTGATTTGGGTGATTTCCAAATCACCCAAATCACTGAATGCTCCTTCAGTATTAATAATGTTAAAACGCCAACATGTTTCGACTCACAAAGGAGTCTTCATCAGGGAAAGTATTAGGTTTTCAAGCATACGCAGTCAGTAGGGATCCATCTTTTTTAAATAATGAAGGGCTCAGATTACGCTTTACAGATTGGTTTCATTGAATATTCATGCGGGAATGTGTTTAATTGGGTTTAATAATAATTATTAAATAAGCAGAAACAAACCTCATCATCGTCGTCATTGTTTCCATTATCATACATGAATAATGCAAAAAATAAAAACAGATCATTGCTGTGGGATGGAAACTTTGTATGTCCAAAACGTCTTCCTACTTTTCAGGAAATGGAAAAAAAGAACCTGTGTTCCAAAGGATCTAGTGTAATTACAGTATTATTGTATACTTAAAGGTCGCCTCTATAATGCATTACAAGCTCATTTATAATGCATTATAAGGCATTATAACACTCGTTATAAATGTTCATACATGTTCACCATGTATAACTTCTCATAACGACGTTCAGAACATATTATAACTGCTAGTTATAATGCATTATTATGCTCAATGGAATAGCACATAACTACCATCACTTAGTCAGTTATAAAGACACATATAGAAATTATGTAATGTGTCATAACGCATTGTAACCAATATGTTTATTAAATGGAATGATGTCTTTTAAACATCAATAATATGCTATAACATGGCTTTGTGACCTTTAAGTAAAGTGGCCACATATTCATGCGTTATTAATAGTTGTCATGCTAGGGTATTATAGTTTTATGTTATCCTGGTATTCAACCTATTTGCTTCTATTTATTAACTATACATTATTTTATGAATAAAACATAAAAAGATGAAATATTCAGATTCAAGGTGTCTACCCGACAGTGATGAGATTCAGGTTAGAGAAACTGTATTGATAGGCAGTAGTATTTATCTCGACTGTAAATCATTTCAAACATGGCTCTCGTCTTCTGCTCAGGTGCTGGGAGAGAAACGACAACCCGATACCCAACTGGGTGATCAATGGACCAATAGGATTGTCCATCTTGGTAGGTTCCGCCTGACATCCCCCATGAAACCCATATATGTTTACGTTAACAAAGCGAGCACATAATGTCAGACTGCTGGAGTCACACGTAAAAACAAAGCATAGTTTTTGGTTTAGCCTACTTGAGGATTGAAGGCATTTGTGAGTCTCCGGGGTTTCTAAACCTTGTGTATTTCCGTTGAGAGAATGTGCAGCCTTGGGCTATGTCTGCCATGCAAAGCCCACCTGATGTCCCCGGGTATTATGTTCACAGGAGGTTTATGGGAGATATGCAAATACACATCCCGGCATAAGGCATGAGCCTTTGTGACTTCCAGAGCCCTCTCATCTACAAAATATATGCTAATGCTAAAGAGTGTCAATCATCACGATTACTGAATGCATAGAGGAGTCAGCCTTGTTCCCAGTGGAGCGGAGCAAAAAGTGAAAATGAAACTTGTAAGAGATAGAAAAGAATATGTACGAAAAAGTAAGGCAATGAATTGATTCATTGATTGAAGTATTTATTAACAGTTTTAACAGAATTACAGTACATTTCAGGCACAACTCAATACAAAAACTGTCAACTGTGAGTGGACAACCCAATAAAGCATTACACTTGTTTATAAGAGGGTCCACCTTGTTCAATTCATCATAACATTTGGAGACGTACAAATGCGCGCCAATCCTGCAAACTTTTAAAGCCAATTAAGATGGAATATGAAATATCGGACAGATCCGGCTTGAACCCATGACTATAGAGATAGTGTGTAACGATTTTCATTTTCATTTTCATTTTGGACAGAATCTGGAGGAGTAATATAAAAAAAATGTTTTTCAAAAGTTGGCCTCCTGGTGGCACAATAACAGGCTGTTCTGGAAAATGTGGGGTTAACGGTGCCGGAGATTTGCTGTACACAGACAGACAGACGGACACACACACGGACGGGGACACACACACACGGACAGACACGCGGACGGAGTGCAAAACATACTCTCTCCCTATGCCTACGGCCTGGTGGAGACAACCATTATCTGCAAAGTGCTCAGTATCAAAGACAACAAATTACTCAATATCACAGACTTAAATGTGTGAATGTAACGCTTTGTAAAGTGCTTAGGAAAGAGCCGCCATAAGTGCAGACATTCATGTACAGTAAATACTGTTATATCCATGGCAATGAGTACACTGTTTGGCAGTAGTGACAAAGAGCAGGGATGTATAGTTAAACCATAGACTGTAAAAAATATGGACAAAGCGTTCCCCGGGTCTAACATGAACGTAAAATGAAGCCTGTAATAATATGCTAATTCCTGATGTAAGTCGCCATCTTTGGTACCAGCTGGCCATTGGCTGGCTCCGTTTTGTATACCAGCTGGTCATTGGCTGCCCAGACAACGAGGCGGGACTTCCCCCCTTCTTCTCCGTTGGTTTTTATTTTGACTCGAGTGGGAGGGGAATCCCGATCATAGACTGTAATGGTAGCCACGCCCCTCAGAACAAACGCGATGGTTTTTTTTCTTTATGGTCATTTTTTTAATTAATGGGACCATAATTTTCCAAAAAGAATATTATGACATTAGAAATGAGACTTTAAACTAGTGACTGGAAGAAGAAAGTATTCATGACCATGTTTATTAAGGTAATACAGTCTAGGTGAAGTTGGGCCAAAATACATGGGCCTCTATGGAGCTATGGGGCTTTTTGGGTCCGGTCCAGCGCCACAACAGGCCATTATATGAACTACCGATTTCAAATGAGGCTTCACGAAATATCTGGCTGACTGCCCCCCTGAGTTAAACACAGTCTAGCTGCCTTAGTAGGGAGGAGGCAGCATGCATTACATAGCTTTCATATTGCTGGCCTTTTAAAGAAATGATATTTGAAGAACTTAGAAATGCATAATTTCTAATGGCTATCAAGAGCAACAGCAAGGTCTAAAAGGGAGAAACAAGGTGTCGTGGCTGCACTTGAGTGTTGTGCAATATTGATCATGAATTTAGTATTCTGTGCATTTAGGACTAATTTCAAATCCTGAAGCTTGATGACAGTGAGTCAGCTGTGTACTGAAGCTTGATGACAGTGAGTCAGCTGTGTACTGAAGCTTGATGACAGTGAGTCAGCTGTGTCCTGAAGCTTGATGACAGTGAGTCAGCTGTGTCCTGAAGCTTGATGACAGTGAGTCAGCTGTGTAAGAGAAGAGTAAACTAGTTGGTGTTTCCTCCCCCCTAGGTGAACTTCATCCAGTTCATCAGTATAATCCGTATCTTGGTTCAGAAGCTGAGGTGTCCTGACGTCGGGGGAAACGACCAATCACAGTACAGGTTATCTATCTGTCACTTCCTAATGTCTTCTTCTTTTGTTTGAAGTGTGACACAGAAAGGCACAAGCGCACATATTTTCAGGTTTCAAAAGTCTATTGTTGCCAGGATATGTACAGTATATGAAAACCTTTGTAATCATCCAGTCGGCTGTCTGCGCCACTAGAAGCAAACTCTAACCAAGCTGAGCTGGCAAAAACAAATCTTTCTGTACGCTACCAGCTGTGCCTCTAATAGCTTATGTCAGTGCTTTACGTTCTCAAACCAGCTTTGCAATACTATATATTTTTTTAAGAAATAGAAACCACAGGGTTCCTCTGGGTTTTGACCCCCAATATGTATATGGAGGTGATTTCAAAAACGCTCCCAACATTTTTCTCATCTCTTCTAGATGTTAAAATTGCAGATCTACAAGCTCACAACATGTCACACTGTGACCCTTGAGCATTCAGAATCGGCTTTATTGTCACATCACAGGTTTACAGAAGTAAAGTGGGTGAAATTTGTTTTTGTGCATCGTTCCCATCGTATCGTTATTTAGAAGAAAGAAAGGGCAGGAAAAAGAGGGGGCAATTAAGGGGTGAAAGGAGATCAAACAAGAAAAAACAAAATACAAAAAATATCAACATATTTACATGGTGGCCTACATGAGATAAGGTGAGATAAAGGTGCGTGAGCATAGCAGCAGATGTAAACTGCATGATATTCTTATGAACATTAGCTAAGCAGCAGATGTAAACTGTGCATGATATTCTTATGAACATTAGCTAAGGTGCTAGGGGGAAAAAAACATGCATGGTGCAAAATGTCAGTGTGTAACAGCCGTATAATCAACATAAAGTGAGGAAGAGCAAAGAAAAAAAAGTCACATCACATTTGTATAATCCACAGAGATCCAAGGAAGAGCTAAAAATCCATGCCACTTGTTCCTGGTATAATCCGCCGGTCGGTCCAGCCAGGACAGCAGTGTCACTGTTTACATGGAAAGAATGTCAAATGTGGTGCCAAGTAACTTCTACCGTGTCACATTGAGAGGGAGCAAGTGCATTTCCCGGTACTGGCGTCAGACCCGGTGTCGCCGCCAACTGCCGATAGTAGCCACGGCAGTGTTTCCGCATTAGTCCGACACCCTACCCCAAACCCTAACCTCACAGCGCAGAACATTGCTGTTCCTTGGAGTGGTTGCACCACTCAAAAAGACGAGAGAAAACAAACAAAAAACTAAACACAACTAGCAGTCAAAAAACTAAGCTAAATGGACAACACCCCTCCACATTCTGTTGTTGACGTCAGCGATTGTATCATCTGTAATGTATTACAAATTGCTAATGCAATAATCCTTTAATATACAAATAAAAGTAGTCCCGTACTAAATGGAACTTTCATTGTTCCTCCTGGCAATTGAGTATTCAAACGATGCAGTTTCGGTTTCAGTCATAAATTGGGTCCAGTCTGTGAGCTCTGGTGTAGATGAGCTCTTCCAGGAAAGTGAGGGGTTTTCTTAACCGTGTTTATACGACGTGTATGGCTCGAAATGTGTTTAACCCATTCTGACCGGGCACCCATTTTGGTGTCAGCATCATGTTATGCTTTAGCTATTGAAAAATAGCATATCTACAAGCTCATATCGCGCCACCGAGTGGCGCGATACGAGCTTGTAGGTCTGCTATTTTTGAAAAATCGAAGAGCGACTGACATTTCTAGAATCTGATCTCAGGTCTGATCGCCGCTGCCGGAGAATGTACTCTCTCCCTCTGATCACATTGACACAGGCTTGCAAAAGGGGACCGAGTCAGCTAGTAATTAACAGATTGTACCCATAAGTGATTCCATTTACAACCAACCATTTACAGCAATTATACATTTGGGCAAATCTGAAGCCCAGAGCATTTGTATTAACTTCTTAGTCTTGGCTGTGAAAAGAGATTAGAAGGAAACTGTCAGTCAACACACACCCATCTAGCCTTTAATTGCATTTTAATAAAAACACATTTGGTATCAGCTACGTGTTACTGATTATGGGGAACTTTACATTATTTTAATGCATTAAATATTTGCTGCTTAATGGGGTGATGAGGTGATGAAATTGAATGAGGGAATCATGCACAATGGGCCTTGGCACAAATCTAATGACTTCTTTGACTAGACAATTAAACACAATGAGCACAAGGAATTGACACTCTGCTGATTATGGGGCAATTACAATCACAGAGATTTGTGGAGAATTAAGACGGAATGAGACCTCTGAGCTGTGAATGTTCTGGGTCAAGTCAGCTCCAAATCAGGAGCACATTCTGTTATCAAACGGATTCGCATTATGAAGAGGCGTTTTCCGTTGTCCTAAACCTGTGTGCGTAAGATAACAAATATAGGGAAAGCGTGTCAACACGCGTTACACGCCTACAGACACACTTCCACCCGCAAATATAGGGGTCGGCAAAATATTTAGTGGGTTAATTGTGTGGCCGCGAGATAACGTTTACGCATAGTGGAAGCTCCTAAATGTGTAATTCACGGAAAGCGTTTAATGCTTGCGGATAAAGCATGGCACACGATAAACCGTATGTATTATATTAGTATAAAGAAGGATAGAGACTGATCTGGTACAGTTTTAATAAGTGCCATGGTTTCAGTTTTTTCTGTCAAGTCCAGGGTTCTCTGTCTTTTTAATTCAGTTACAATTTGTTTGAAGACCACCTCTCCAGAGATGGCCCCCTGATGGATCTTATATTGACCGCCCTAACCACAGTGCAAACTACAGCCCAATAAAAGTCTTGTTCCATATAGCAGACATTTTTTCATCAAAGATTCCACGATCATGACTCCCCAAATAGGCCCTGCCCTTTTCCACTTACCGGTAATTTGATTCTTTTCACCATTTTGAATTATCTTCAAAACATTATTATTTTTTTTGTCCAAACTTCACAATATTTGGTGCACCTCTTTTGACCAAATGTAGCACCACTAATGAAGAAAAGTTGAACCGCGTGTCGTAGAAATTATATTTTCCGCTGCAGATTCCTCGTAGTTGCAACCTAGAACTTGTGCCAGGCCATCAAACACTTTCCAGTTTCTCAAAATTCTATAGTTTAGTTCACATTATAGTTGTATTGCTGTAAAAGGAAAATAACAGTTTAGAATAAAATGTGCAATTAAAAGGAAGGCTTGGTTTAGTTTAGTTGCACATTGATGATGAAGAAATGGAAAACAGAGAGGAGGGACTAATGAGCAAGTGTAATCAAGATTGATTTAATATGCAATCACATCACATCAATAAGGAAGTAATATGCATACAGATCGGTACAGGCTCTTTCATGCTGCCAACTGCCATCAGACTTAATACATATGCATAAGAACACTTCAATTTCCCTTCAGGGATTAATAAAGTATATCTCATCTCATCTCATCTGCAAGATCAAATCAACATACAGTAATGAAGAGAAATACAAAATGACACTTGAAGAATGTGCATGCTGCACTTAAAGTGAGGACTGGCACTTGCAGTACGCCTGGGTTCGGATGAGGACAAAAAATGCAGATGTGACCTTTGGAGATTAGAACAAACTGCTAATAATTATTCAGCATAGCGACACAGTTTAGTCATCCCACAGTGGAATGGACTGAAAACTATCACAGATTGCAAAACAACAAAACAAAATCCTACAATATAGAGCAGCGCAGTCCCTCCCCCTTTCAGAACAACGAGTGGCCCAGGAAATGAAATGCAATGCATTCTGACCATAGGATTTTCTTTAAGTATTTATTTAAAGACGGTTACGCCGCGGACAAAGCCAACTCGGATCGTGACAAATCATGACAATGAACACAATGTTTTGGGCCGATCAAATAATTTATAAGAAGAAAAACAAAACAAATAGTGTTGTCTCCTGCCTTTATTTTCTTCTTTCTAAACAAAATATTGTGTTCATTGTCATGATTTGTCACGATCCGAGTTGGCTTTGTCCGCGGCGTAACCGTCTTTAAATAAATACTTAAAGAAAATCCTATGGTCAGAATGCATTGCATTTCATTTCCTGGGCCACTCGTTGTTCTGAAAGGGGGAGGGACTGCGACGCTCTATAGTGTCTGCATCTCTCACAGAAGAACTGAACATACTTTGAGAATAAGCATAGATAAAATAATAATAAACTTAGATATGCAAATGGTCCAGGAACCCTGCCTACTGGAAATAGCTGTGTGTAAAACCTTCCAAAGGATTCATTTACACAAGAAACCTGGCCTAGAATATCTTGGTGATTCCTCAAAGTTCAGGCAGATCAGCTAGCCAATGTTTTCACCCACATCTCTAACCTTTTCTCTACCCTACAGTCCATTTCTCCTATATGGGCATAAAAGGGACACAGACAAGACAAGACAAGACAAACAGACAGACAGACAGACAGACAGACAGACAGACAGACAGACAGACAGACAGACAGACAGACAGACAGACAGACAGACAGACAGACAGACAGACAGACAGACAGACAGACAGACAGACAGACAGACAGACAGACAGACAGACAGACAGACAGACAGACAGACAGACAGACAGACAGACAGACAGACAGTACATATTACTGTATGGGCATTGGGCATAAAAATGACACGGACAGCCATATGGGTACAATGGGCAACGGGCATACACTGATGACATCAGGGATCTCCATATATGGGTATAAAAGGGACACAGGCAGACAGGCAGGTACAAGAGTACTCTGACAACGGGTATAGCCTAATCAATGCATAACCAGGAGGGGCATTCATTCACAACTTGCATTGTTCCCAACTACAGTAGCATCTTTCCCGCCTAGGCTTGGTGGCCACTACTGCTACAGTAAATGTGTGAAATATCTGCATATTATATTGTGTTTGTATGCATGCATATCTCTAGTTCACGCATCGTAGATGTCGTAGAGCAGGGGTTCTCAGCCTTTTTGGCTGGAGACCCCGGAAATGCTTTGGCCATAATGTCTCGCATGACCGCTATGCCCATATATCCATATAAGTACTGTAGATGGCACGCACGCACGCACGCACGCACGCACGCACGCACACACGCACGCACGCACGTATGCACGCACGCACACATGCCCACACACATTTAATGGAAAAAGTTGTCCATGAAAATTGGTGTTTACAGTAAGTCTTCACTCGACCCTATGTATTTTAACAAATTGTCCTGAGAAATGATTGCAGGCTTTGTCAGCAAAAGCCTATTGCAAACAGCACCACTGTAAGGGATTTAATAAGGTGGGTATAAGATACGGAGCCTGTTCAAATTTTATGGAGCTGAGATGATGGTAAAGCTTATGGCTTATGTGGTAAAGTGCCTAGCCTTGGGACAACAAACTTCTCAGGAGAATTTTAAATAGTTGTGTGATGTGTGCACAGGAGACAGGGTTGTAGCCACTAGCCAGTACATTTGGGGGATACTTCTGCACCATGACAATATTATATTTGAGTAGCCTGTTTGAGAACCCTGAGCATTTAATAACTTTGCATTAGAAGCAGGAAACTTGAAATGTGCTGGGGCCCTGGGGGTCTTAAAGGGACATTTCACCGCTGGAAGAAACTGCAGTCACTCAATGTTAATAGTATTTTGTAGCAGATAACAGTAGCACCCCACCCACAGGCAGAAGTCTGTGTGTTTGACTTTGACTAGGCTTTGACTGGATTTCTGAATCCCTACAATGCCCATAATGCTTTAGTGCACTTCCTCTCCTTGGGGGGAGGCTGCATGGAGGTGTGACTTTGTAGTCCAGGAAAGAAGTGACCAAAGTGAGACCACATTTTCAGTTTCAAATTGTGCTGTTTAAATACCGCAGTAGACGCAACAGAGGGGTGATATGACTGATCCACGTGGGAAAACGCTCACCATGAAAATGCACATATAGAAAGAAAATTATTCCCACCTGAGGAGGCATTTGGGTGTTGGTTCAGCACAGGTCAGTGGAGTGGATCCCCAGAGTGTTAGTCTAGGATCAGAACTCACATTCCCCGTTTCCAATTCAGCTCCTGTCTAGCCGAACGTGTGTCTTTGTGCGCGCGTGCATGCGGGCGTGCGTGTGTGTGTGTGTGTGTGTGCTGTGTGTACAGCTAATAGACAGCTGACAGTTTAGCCACCCATGTTGTTTTTTGAGCGGTGTGTAACCACTCCAATGACTGGCCGTGTATGTCTGTGTGTGTGTGTGTCAGTCTGTCTGTCTGTTTGGAGTACGAACAGCTGCAATAGCACTGGCAGTCATCCAGCGGTGTTGTTGAGCAGCCATTCAGTTCATATGGATGTGATTTTTTTGTAAGAATTTCATTTGTAGATGTATTGCTTTCGAATTTTGAAGAATTAAAAGAATATTGCTTGTCTAGGAACAAGTATAAAGAATTTGTATAGCAAGTAGAACTGCATTGTGCAGTTAAATATTACATTTTGATATTATTTATTTATCTTTCCCGTCAGGAGATTGGCTAAATCGACCCTGCTGTTGATCCCTTTGTTTGGGATCCACTATGTGGTGTTTGTGTCGCTCAGTGAATCGATTGCTGAAGATTACAGGATCTTTTTTGACCTGGCCATCGGATCCTTTCAGGTATCCTGCATTATGTTAAGAATAAGCTCTATTATTTGGGCCCTTATTTGTGTCCTCTGCTGTCCTCCCTTACTGAACAGCAACATTCATACATCTTGAGGTTATGTAACAATGTATCAACTGAGCCCATTTTAATAACTTGAGAATTGGTGAAAAGAAAAATACTTTTGAAGTCTTGTTGATGGTTCTTTTTTTAAATATAATTGAAGTTAGTTTTTTCGTGTTATTATTTATTTATTTATTTTACTTTTAATGCCAGGCCCAAAATATGGATACCAGGGTTAAAGAGGTAAACATGCACTGGTATTGAATGTACCAATACTGTATAGCCTATTTTCAGTTTGGTATGTCTTTTGATGTCGGCTGCACAATATGTGAGCTCTGTGCCTTCTGTCGACATCATTTGTACTGTGTATACTCAATTAACTGTCAAAACGTATGAAATTAGTGTTTTGTAATTTTTTGTTTGTTTTTGTTTTGCTAGGGTCTTGTGGTGGCCATTTTGTATTGTTTCTTAAACAGCGAGGTAAGTTCTCCTTTGTTCTTCAGTCCAGACCATTGGAATAAGTGTGTAGCACGTACAGGGGTGGGAAACTTTGACGATGGAGAGGGCCTCTCTCCTCTATATTATGTGTTAGACGGCCCATCGCGGTCCCGTCACTAGCGTTATAATTAATCATACCTCCCGTTGTTGTCGAGTGTTTTGGCTACATCAAGCTACTTCAGCTACATCCGGGATAGCACCTGGTCCGTCGTTAAATGCGTTCCGCTGCTATACAGTAAATCGCTGGGCGCTCTGATTTAATGGATTAAATAACCCCGGGCGTTCGGGGTGTTTTTTTTTTTCTTTTTTTTTTTAAGATATTTTTTTGTGGCTTACGCCTTTATTGATTTTTTAAGGGATAGAAAGTAGGCTGACAGGAAACGGGAGAGAGATGGGGGGATGACATGCGGTAAAGGCCGTGTCGGGTCCGGGAGTCGAACCCGCGGCACACCGCGACTGGATCACCAGTCCGGTGCCCAGACCGTTACGCTACGGCCTGGGCCGGCGTTCGGGGTGTTAACATAGTTATGTTAACTTCATGAACTAAATACAAATTCATTGGACATAAAAAAAAAGAGAATAAAGCGGATCATGAACGAAATAATATATCAATATTCTGATATTAACCTGCGGGCCGCATTAAGTGAAGTTGGGGGCCGCATGTGGCCCCCGGGCCGCCAGTTGCCCATGCATGGTGTAGCATATCCGGATCAGAAACTGATATGTTTTTAGTTGCATGAGTACAGTACACAGTTATGGTATTTACTCACTGGGAACATTTATTTTGTGAATAATTGTACACTTTAAAATGCATAACGCAAGTTTAAACGCTTTAAAAAGGCTGTTTGTGTTATGAATATAGCCTACATCCACTCATTTCCATACAACCTGGACGAGGCATCACCAAATGAATGATGTGACGCCTCAATGAATCATGTTCTCATTGGTTATTTGTCACGCTCCCAGTGTGTAACGAACTTTAACAGAGTCACAGTGTTTTCTATTTGTATGTTTTGTATGTATCTTCATTTGATTAGATTTTGGAGATTTATATGCAGGCGATAACACAAAACGTATTCTTTATATCTCATGTCATAGTCAGCAAAATAACGTGAAACTTAACTATTACAAAATATGCTGTAAACTATCCAACCAGGGTCAAATCAGAGTCTCAAACAGAAAGTCACACAAAATGCCTTTCAACTTCTTTCCTGTGTTTGTTTAAACTTTCTGGCACACTGTATTGTCCCATTCGGCAAACCCCACCTATCTGGGCACTATACAGTTGCTTAAAACAAACCATGACATAATTTGACCCAGTTCTGTATCGCACACTACAGAAGAAAATAGAAATGTGTGTTTATAACACGTGTTCCCTCCTCTCGTTAGGTTCAAGGCGAGCTGAAGAGAAAATGGCGGAGCATTTGTCTCAACTGCAGGTTGAGCAGGACCCAACATCCCAGCAGCAGCTACACGGCATCCCGGAATGGATCAGAGAACATGGTGCAGTTCCACCGCAACTCTCACCATGCGTCCATCCTGCAGTCAGAGACATCGGTCCTGTGAAACACTGGCCTTTACAAAGTGATACAAAACAGAGCTGCTATTAAGTGTTACAGTGAAAAGTCAAAGTCAGGTCTCAACTTAAGTCTGGATGTTTGAGACCAAAGTCTGACTTGATTCCAAGTCCAATGTTTAGCCTACAGCTCTGCTATGCCTATAGGCTATTATCCCCAAATCAAATATCCAGTTTGGCAGTACACAGATAGTTACCAATAGCTGGGAAGAAATAATGTCAGAAATCATAACGTTTGTGCACTTGTGCATGTATGGGAATAAGGTTTTTAAATCACAAAAGAGTTGGGCTCGCCCCCTAGTAGTTTGCAAAGCCTACTGTATATGGTTGAACTTGAAACCCCAAATAATTGATATAATATTTTTCAATGGATCCTGTTACTATTGCGTGTGCTAAATAACAATTTAGAAAAAATAACTTCTGGAAAGGCATCATTGTCAAGATGGTGTCCATGATGGCAGTACACAGCCAGTTACCAATAGCTGGGAAGGAATATGTCAAAAATCTTGATAACTAGTTTTAGATTTTTGGCATGATATTATAAGTATGGGCATAAGGTTTTCAAAAACCATTGCAAAAGAGTTGAGCTTGCCCCTAGTGAACTGTTTGCATAGTTCCCAGCAGCCATCGTGGACGCCATCTTGATGCCTTTCCAGTAGTGTGTCTTTCCTAAATTGTTAGTATGTTATTTAGCATACCCAATAATGGAATCCATAGAAGAATCTCTTCAGACTCTTCTATCAATGATTTGGTGTTTCAACCTACTGACCTATATCTAATATTGGATTTATTGCAAACCAAACCGACCACTAGGGGGCGAGCCCCATGGTTTTTGAAAACCTTATGCCCATACCTAACACCATGCGTCCATGCCAAAATTCAAAAACTAGTTAGCAAGTGCATAATTGTTATAATATATTTTTACATTAAATCCCATTTTATAGGCATTTTAAACTCCCGGCAGCCATCGTGGACGCCATCTTGAAAACGATGCCTTTCCAGAAGTAATATTTTCCTAATTTATTTTGTATGTTTTTGAGTGGTGCAACCACTCCAAGGAACAGCAATGTCCGTGTTCACGGTTCACCTATGTGACTATGTCCGTGTTAACCTATGTGACTATGAGCACCAGTATGACTATGAGTACCAGTAGGGGCACTGTTGTGCCAGAAACAGAGAGAGAGAGATAGTGCTGCACTGTTGCCTGCTAATGAGAGAGAGTGAGAGAGAGAGAGAGAGAGAGAGAGAGGGGGGGGGGGGGGGGGGGGGGGGGAGTTGCACCACTCAGTTCACACAGGTGAATTGATCTCTTATCAATTATTTGGGGTTTCAGCCATCTATTGGATTAACGCACAAGTGCACTGGCCAATCACAACGTGATTCCGCACTGTCTTGGACTCCTGCCGAGTTGAGTTACTTGACTTGAAACTTGAATGTAATGCTTATCAGAAAATAAATTGGGTCTCAAAGGACAAATGGGGTTCCACCGCACGCCACAAGCCAAATTCAGGCAGGTCCGGTGGAGCTGGACTTGTATCTGTAGAAGAAGGAGGGCACTGGAGCAAACTCAGACATTTAAAGCCTTTTGCATTAAGCCTCTTATAGCAAGTCTGATGAAAGATGACATCGAAACGCTGTCATGTTATTTGCCTGCACCATGAAAATAAAAAAAAGTATTTAATTGATCCAATGCCTTCCTTCTTCTATACTAATTAAGGCTCTGTTCCATTCTGGTCAAACAGTCAGGGCGCTGATTGTGCAAGTGGGTGCACTGGATACCCTCTGCTATACACCAGTGGGTCTCAAAGTGTGGTCCAAGACGGTAGACGTTGCTTGAGGGGGTTCCAAATGACCCCTTATGGGTGTGTAACTCTGAGAGTTATGGGGGTCCTTGAAATGGAAAAGAGAATCACTGTACACTATGGAACAGAGCCTTAATTAGTATTGGTAAGACCTGTGAAGGAAGTAAGGAAGAGTTTTGATTGATTGATTGATTGATTGATTGAAGTAAGGAAAAGGCCCAATTTCTTTCCAATATGGCTGCTGTGCATAGAGCCTTCTGCTAGACTGCTACAAAGCGACTTTTTGAGATTCGTCAAAAATGATGTATGCTCCAGTGCTGTTCACTAAAGCTGGATTTATACTTAGTTGTGTGCCATTTTGCACACCTTAACTAGATCCACAAGATTATAGATCTGCTATTTCGGTGCGCAGAAATAGCCTGCCACAATGCATCAAGCCCTACAACACACTTCAATTGAGGTTGTGCTTGAAGTGCCAAATGGATGGTGTTTATTCATATTAGGAAAAATGCCAGTAAGGTGTGTTTTCACTCTCCAGTGAATCCAGTCAAAATAATAAAAATAGAAAAGAACATTTTCCTGTGTTTGTATGCACTTTCTGGCAGTATAGTGGACATTTTAGAAAAAGGACTAAACTGGCTGTCCAAAACCTTCCTGTGATTGTCCCAACATTTCTGGCACTGGTACTGTACCGTGTGTGGCAAATGGTAGACACTTGGCATTTAAAACAAACACAGCTGTACCGGTAATTAATATGCAAATGCTTGTTGTCCCAGTTTTTTAGAAAAGGAAAGCACTGAGGCTTAAAACAAAGAAGATGATATAAATAGAAATCAGGCGCCAGTAATTCTAAACAGGTTGATGAATGAGTTCCCTTTTTTGTGTAAATTTTTTACCAACTCTAAGTGTCACGTTGAGGAACAGCGCATGCTCCTAACCCTACTCTGTGGTGTACTGGATTCCACACTGTGGTCAGTGATATCTGCTCTTCTGAAGAATGCATGCGTTCGGATTCAGAGTCAGACAAGAGACCATTCAACAACAAAACATGACAGTGTGTCCGCTATAGAAACAGCTTCTTTTTGCAGGTTTCTTTTAACAATGTAAAGAACACGTGTACCTATTTGTTCCTGACTGTGCTAACTGAGCACATAGCCCTCTGTTATCGCTGCATTTGCTGAGAGTTTAAGATATTTTGGTGGTTTTCAGCTGTTTTTGCCATTTTCACATTAGGTGAACAAAAGTAAGTGGTAATCCTATTATTTTCACACGGCGCAAAAGAGTGTGTAAAGATGGTTGCATGATATTCTCAATGTATTTTTATATATTCTCTTCCTTTTTGTGTACAGCTGCTAATGTGCTATTTGCTTGTCGATTCAAATGTGATTTTGTCAAAGGTGATGATTTGGAAATGTAGCATTCTACTTCAACAGGTTGCAATTGTGTCGTTAAGCGTTGTGTGTATAGTGTGCATGATTGCAGTCTGTTGACACATGACACTTTAATTAAGGCATATGTGGGATCTATTTAAAAGAAAATATATTTAACACATTGGAGTATGATTTGTACTGTATTGTTTGATTTCTCCTGTAATTTACCCTTCTGTAACCTTGTTTAATTGATGTCTGGCATAAATTGGTGTGTGTGTGTGTGTGTGTGTGTGTGTGTGTGTGTGTGTGTGTGTGTGTGTGTGTGTGTGTGTGTGTGTGTATTTATTAACAGATTGGAGAATTACAGCACATTTCAAGCACTCAATACAAAACTGTTAACTGTGGACAACACCATAAAGCATTACACTTGTGTGCGTGAGAGTGAGAGAGAGAGAGAGAGAGAGAGAGAGAGAGAGAGAGAGACGGAATGGTGAGGCCCGTTTTTCCGGCATGGGAGACAGAGGGAAATGATATACACACATGGTGTATGTGTGTGTGTGTGTGTGTGTGTGTGTGTGTGTGTGTGTGTGTGTGTGTGTGTGTGTGTGTGTGTGTGTGTCACGCACGCCAGACATTCATGTAGGCTACATTTAATTTAATTTATTCATTTTATTGTCTTGTCTTTATTTTGCCTTGATGGTTGTTATAAAGTTGCATTCAAATGCACTGTAGCCTTAAGAAAAGTGTCACCAAATAATTGTTAGGATATCAGCAATGATATCTAAATCAACTATTTAGTTGGTTTATATAGTAAAACAGAGTTATTGTAGTTTATATTGTAGTGGCACTATACAGTCGCAGCGCATGGAAGACATTTGGAAAAAGGTTTTCTTTCTTGCTCTTCAGCCTTTCTTCACAATGTATAAGACATGGTCTACTGACTTGCCGATCGAGTCTCCTGTTAATATGCTCATGTGTCAACTGTGTAAGGTTTAAAAAAGCTCATTGTTGGCTGCACTTTAATGACTGAAGCAATCCCGGAAGTGGGACTTCTAAAACAGGCTTCTGCTATGCTGTACACATCCTTTGGCCCATTTCCAGTTCGGCTTAGCTTTGTCACTTTGTGAGTGGTGGTGTGTGCTTGTGTTTGAAGAGACAATATGTTTCTTGGGCCACAAGGTTCCAAGAACACTCATCTAGTTAAATATATGCCATTTAACAGTACATTCTTACAGCTAAAAAATAAAATCTTGAGTCTGGGACATATGAGTAATGTACATGTGTGTCAGAGTTTACTCTCAGGACTTTAAGATTTTCCATGCCAGATATCACGTTCATTGCAATGTTGCATTAATGGAAGCCATGTGGTATGGTATTTCATGCTATAGAGGGTATGCGCATGCTTAAAGTGAATGGAACATCGAGTGGCAAATCGAGTGGCAAAGCAACATGCAAAGTGAGTTTAACATTGTTTAACGTTGTCTAATGCAATCAGATTTGACTTTTCTGTTTGGATGCAAGGCCAGAAAGTAGTTTTTTTGCCACGCAGTAGGCATTCCTGCATAACTTCCGGGTTTGATTGGTTTGATGATGATGATGTCACGCGCATACCCTCTATTGAATGACGTGATCGATTTTCATGATGAAATCTCTGTATTAATAAATGTGGCTTTATACGGAAATGTTTGCTGGTGGTTTTGTTCCTATAGTTCCAAACACGCAAAGGCCTGCATGCATGGACACTTACACTGCAACACATAATTGGAACAGATTGTAGGAATACAGAATGCAAAATAGCAAACCTTACATGCGGCCCAATCCGCTCCCTTCTGTCTGCAAGGGCTTGATGGCTGTCCCAATTTGAAATCGTTAAATCAGTGGGTGTATAAGCACACCTAGGATTCCATGCGCGGCCAAAAGCCGCTGTGTGCCGGTGTCTCTTGCGGGTTTTTAGCAAGGAAGCTTTGAGAAGGAAGAGAAGTGGTCACGTGACTGGGCTGCGCCATGACACTTTCATGGACACTTTCATGGAGTCAATGAGAGCTCATGCAGTGACCAGCTCATGAACAAACATTATTTATGAATGACTGAGACCTTTTGTAAAGTAATCACTTCTGGAAAATAACAGAAGACATGTAACACATTATTGTCTGCTGTGTTGCTTTTCAATGCGTACACTGTGTAATTTTTTATAGAGGTATGGTATCTAAAGAGCACAATTACCTTTCTGAACCTACCAAGTATCGCAAGACTTTCCACCGTTTCCTGTCTGGCAGCCAAATCTCGCGATACTTCGGAGCCAGAAACGATACCTGCTGCTGTTTAGGTCCTCAGATAAAATGTATACTGTGCACTCTGTGCACATCGAAAAGTACAAAACAACCTGTGATATGTATTATTTTATATTCCTGAACCGATTATATGACAAAGGTCTCAATTGTTCATAAATAGTGTTTGTTATGAGCTGGTCCAGCCGGCTCCATTCACTGCCATGTATTCATTGCACTGCCAGTGTGAGTTTGGCTCCCATGAAAGTGTCCATGAAAGTGTCATGGCGCAGCCCAGTCACGTGACCACTTCTCTTCCTTCTCAAAGCTTCCTTGGTTGGCAGGTGGATGGAAATGAAGCTCCACCCACGCGGCAGATTGCCGTGTCGGCCAGATTCAGATCCAGAGTCAGTCCTGGACTAACCAGCTCACTGGACTCTCAAGTCCTCCAACATAACTATACATCTATTGATTCATATTGAATACCGTCACTGTCGGGTGGAAACCTTGTAATAACCTGTGTTTTTATGTAGTTAGCCTATTATTTACTCACCTTAAGCCCTTATTGTATAAGACTTTTCATTGGTTCAATATATAAACCCCACAGACACACTCTTACTTTTAGATAGTATGTTATTGTTTACCTTGGTATCTTACTTTTCTATAATGTCTATAGTTTCAATTTACAGATATTTAGTATTTAGTATATTGTTTTTAGACAGATGCTAGGTTCTTGGTTTAGCTTTGATCCTAATTCATTGAGGCACTACAATGTCACTCTGCATTTGATGTAGGCCTAATGGCCTATGTGTTTTACCTAGCTTATTGTAAATTAATCTGGATAAAATCTATGCTAAATCAGTGGTTCTCAACCAGTGGTCCAGGGACCACCAGTGCTCCACCAGTGCTCTTTAAATTATGGAGAGTTGGTAACCAAATGGACCCTTTATATAGATCTTTAACTCTTGCATAACATGAAACCCTTACCCATATGGGTCCATTTGGACCGCACACTCAGATCTGCGCACAATCAAAGTATTTATTTTGCAAACTTTTGGTCTACTGACCTTCTTCAGTCAACTCTCAAGAGTTAAATTATTGTTAAACATGTGCATTAGGCCTACTTAATTTACAAGAAGTAACAACAATACAAAACATTCTAAGACAAGTTTTGGGTCTGAGAGGCTAAATGTCATCAAATGGTGTCCATGGCTTAAAAGCAGAATAAAAGGGTTTTCAACCCTGCCCTAGAAACTGTAGAAAGTAGACACTGAACCGGTTCAGTTCAGAACTAGCCTGGCTAATAACCCAGACTCAACGGCTGATTCGGTCTGGCTTATTAGCCAGGCTAGTTCAGAACCAGTTTGTAGTCCATGAGCTCCAAAATTACCTACAGTAGGAAAAATGTAATTAATAGTCATCACCATGAAACTTCCCCAGTTGAAACGCGAAGACAATTTCTGAAATTGTACATTTAAATATGCAAATTATTCATTATGAAGGAAAATATGCAGAAACTAGAAAAAGTGCCCTTCTGGGCACAGGTCTCCACCAGGTTATCCACAGATCCGTGCAGTTAGAGGTAAAAACACTTTTCGGCCAGTTATAGCGCCACCTTGAGGCTGAGTTGAAATTGTTCATGTGGCATTTCGTCCTCGGCCTAGTGGAAATGTGCGTGCACAATTTCACGGAAATCACGCGATGTGTTAATGATTTGCAGCATTTTGTTTGAAACTGAGCACTCCTGTGAACTTTGGAAGCCAATCTTAACCAATCAGGATGGAGTCTGAGAAATCTGAAAGACCCGTTTCGTTGAATGGCTCTAGAGAGACTGTGTACCAATTTGCGTGATGTTTGGACAAAATCTGTAGGTGTACTGTGAAAAAACTTGTTTTGCACAAAGCGGCCTCCTGGTGGCGCTATAACAGGCCGTTCTGGAAAGTTTGGGGCAGAGGTTCATGGTTGGCATCCAGGGAGTGTGTGTGCAAAATTTGGCGTCGACCGGGTTAACGGTGGCTGAGATTAGCTGGTCACGGACGGACACACGGACACACGGACGGACGGACGGACGGAGTGCAAAACATACTCTCCCCATGCCTTCGGCTGGTGGAGACAAATATGAAAAAGCTACGTGGAAGGGTTATCATATACCGGTATTCATTTAATATAGGTATGCTTTTGCCCACTCAATTCATAATTAACGTTCCAATTTTGGAGGTCTGGCTCATGGACTATAAAGTAAAAACTGGTTCTTCTATAAATCTATACACCTATATGTCTACACTCCCTGAGTACTGAGCAGGCTTCAAAGCACTCGCCTATTAGTTTTCATTGCACAGTGCGCTCGAGTCATAGGGCTCGAGTGCGCTTTTTCCGAACGTGCCCAAATCCTCCGGTAGCCACGCCCCCTCCACACACCTGCTGCAAACAAACAAGTAAAGTGTAGTAGCCTAGTACTCAGTTGTTAGTTACTTACTAGGAAGTGAAAAACTGCTCAGGAAATAAAACGTCTGGGTTTCCGAGGCTACAATTCACACGTGTGTGACAATTTGAAAGATACGGTAAGTTAATTCATCTTCATAACAAACTGCTTGGTCGATTTGTTTTTATTCTGCTGGTATGCTCAGAGTGGTGGTGCATGCTAAGCATTAGCGCGTGCGTGCGTGCGTGTGTGAGTGAGTGCAGAAAGAGAGTAGTGGAGGGAGGGTGAAATGTGCTTGAAGTTCTGTGTGCAATGTGCATGGAACCTCCTATACATTTATGGAATAAATAAATAAATGGCTGGGTTTCCCAAATGCGCGCATACAAATGCCCTCTAGGCCGCACACAGAAGCCTGTGTGCTGCCTAATTGGCTGGCACTATGTCCTTTTTTTGGGACATTATAGACAGACAACCTAGAAGACTACCTCATTGAGCACGTAAGCTAAGGCCTCCTGCATGAATAATTTTAGAAGCAAACCTGTTTTGTAAACCCAGCCAATGTTTTGATTGGGGTGTCACAGCACCAAATCCTAATGTAGACTTCATTCTAGTACCACAGACGAAAAACAGTTGAGTCCACACTAGCCCTGGAACATGACTGCCATGATAATTATCATGACAGTCATGCAGTAACTTTGCCCTGTTTTTTGCAGTCGCTGCATTTACAAGATTTCCGTATATATAAACATTCAGATTTCAAATATAAAGTACTCACAAAGTGTCCCACGGGTGTTAGTTAGTAGCAGCGCGAGCGATTAGAATTGCTGCGTCCCGCGTTCTTTAATAAAAAGCATTTTTGTCCGAGCTCTCCGGCTACTTTTTTCAAACGGGGTTCGTTTGGGAAATCCACAGTTGCACACCGGGAGCGCACTCGCCTATTAGTCTGTATTGGCAGGGTGGTCAGCGTACCTATATCGAACACACCGAGTGCCACCCTCCTCCCGACCGATAGGGGCGCGTAGTTGAAAGCCAATGGCAAAATAACACCTCGGATAAAAATGCTTTTTATTAAACAACGCGGGATGCAGAAATTCTAATCGCTGGCGCTGCTACTAACTAACACCCGTGGGACACTTTGTGAGTACTTTATATTTGAAATGCGAATGTTTATATATTTTAATTATTTGTAAATGTAGCGTCTGCAAAAACCAGGGTGAAGTTGCGTCATGACTCTCGTATGAATACGAGAGTCATGTTTACAGGGCTAAGTCCACACTAATTATCCATGATGGATAATTAGGCCTCAGGACAACGAGGCCTTTTCGTGGAGGGGTCAGAATAAAATGTGGACTTAAACTGTTTTTCGTCTGTAGTACTATTGATATTGAACCAATACAACCTGAATTGCACATCTAGATTTCTATCTCTGAATTTATTTCAAGGCATATACCCTATAGTCCATGCAGGCATATCCAAAGTCAGAAATAGAAAAAGTTGACACATTTTCTTCTTTTATGTATGTGTGTGTTGACAAATGCTGGGCACAAACATATCTTTTTTGAGGTTTGGGGACTATTAATTGATTCAGCATGAAGACATTCTAAATGAATATACTCATGCCTTGATCACTGGTACCACCCTCTGAGCTGACTTGGAAATGAGCGGATTTTACGACCAAGTTCAAGTTCATGAATTCCACACGTAACGTGGGAATCCTACACTCAAGATATGAGCGTAAACGGCATTGTGAATCTGGCCCAAGTTTAGTTTTTTGCTTCTTTGCTGCTGCTGTTTGTATTGTATGCTGTGTGTGTATACTAGGTGTGATTCAAGCTGGTGAACTATTAATGTCATTTTGGGACCCATGACTGTGTGGCAATGAAACATGTTCAATCATTGTTTGTTGTGTTGTACAGTATCTGCCATTTATGGTATGTGAGTTGTACATGGAACAGTATTATGTGTAGGCCTCTTATGAGTGAATTTGGTAGAGGTTAATTGGGCTTTGACATAATTATGACATCCAACAATTCCAAATGCAAATTTTCAATTGAAGACTGATAGGTGTGTAGGTGTGTTGTTGTGTTGTGGTAGCTGATTCTTCTTCTGTTGGGGGCACTCGCTGACCAGCCTGCGTCTGGGCCCACTGACATGTAGTTACGTCGTATTTTTTGCAGGGTAGGCCTATCGTCCTTTCTTCTGGGATTTTTACTAGAAGATGGGAAATAGAAACTCAATACCATTAAACCGTGAGGGCAAAAGATCCAGCATTGAAATCTTTAAAGCAGTTGCTGAATTGTTCTTTTGCTCCCGTCAATTCGTTCCTGACATTGTAACTTTTCCATTGTTGGATATATTTTCTTACTGGGCAAGTAAGGGCAAGACCCTGTCAATGGGAAAAAAATAATTGCTCACTGGAAAGTTTGGCTGCTGGTAGTGCAGAAAGGTCCATCATGATGAAAATCTATTTCAGCAGTCCTCAAACAGTATTTTGGAGCTGTTACTTGCAATACTTTATTACTGTCTACAATAGTCTTTCTTTCCTTTTTGGCCAGGCGCTCCCACAAACTTGTGCCTGTGTATTAAGCCGGGCCTGTGGGCACGAATGCATTTCGGCACAATGGTGCAGATTTTAACCTCTGGCCTTTCACCTTTAACCTCCAGAGATGTATAGTTACAACTTGAATCTGCTCGTGTTCATTTACATGATTATTTCCATAACTTGCACCAACCTCAGGAATAAATACACAGCAGAGAGTTATAATTATGTCAATTCGTTTTAATATAAAGCCCTATTAATCTAGTTTACAATTATGCTTGACCCTATAGCCTACATTACAACATTATAAAATGAGCCTATTACAATCAAATGAATCAAATATGGATGTTACCGACAGAGTTCTTCCACAAATTGTGATGTGTTCAATTAAAAGGTGCCAGTCATTATGAGATCATCTTTCTTATGTGTGTGTGTGTATGTGAGCTTTCTTTCTTTTTTTTCTCACTGTTTTGTTTATTCAAGATTCAGGGTATACAGTAAATCAAACAAAATGACAGTATATGTGACACACCCATACGGAACATATCAAAGAAATAATGTGAGCTTTCTTAAATGTGCCAGTCATTATGTACTCTTACTTAGATCAACTAGCGTGTGTGTGTAAGTTTCCTGGACCCTGTGTACCACCCTCCCTTATGTGTGTGTGTAAGTTTCCCCAACCATCCTGCCATCTCATTGTTTGCACAGTCCGGTCGAGAGGCCACGCTGACCCTGTTCTGGGGACCTGAGAGAGAGAGTGATTGTGTGTGTGCGTGCACAGGCGTGCACGCGTGTGGCAGGCTGGGTAAAAAGATGTGTCTGTGTACTTTATATACTATCTACTAATAATTGTTTACTAATTCCACGATTTTAACTTGAGTGAGGCCAGGTAATATGTATTAGTATCCTATATGAATACATATCCTTTTCCCTTTATGATTACCTGTTTATTCCCTATGTATAAGGAAAATACTTTAATAATAGCTTGAGTGGTAAATAGGGTTGGGTGACGATACGAATACATCGTCAATCGCGAATATACGAATCCAATCGCCGAATATTTTTATTAGGCGATTTCTCGGGACGATTTAGCCCAATTAACATGTAAAGTGTGAGCAACATGTGAATCAGCAAAGTAGTAACAGCGGCCGGGTGGAAATCCCCCGTTATAATGGTATGCTCCCAGCCTCCCACAGTCCCCGCACTCAGCACTGTCAGCAGCCAGCATCGGGCACCGCGGCACGGCACTTACGGCAGCCTGGCTGGGAGCCTGTAGCCTACATGTTGTTTAAGCTCCGGAGTCCAGACCCATGCAGTTTAATAATATACAGTCACAACAGAATGCACACTGCTGTCTCGTGTCTCATCACAATCCCAATATGCCACCCGTGAGTGGCGGGGGGGAAATAAAAAAAACTGTCTACTAGTGTTAGTGTATAGGCACGGGGATCATTCATTAGCTTAGCGATTAGCTTAGCGTGTAGCCAATACTGGTGCAACCCACTGATTGAACTTCATCTCCGCGGCTCCGCCTGTAATCCAAGTTATTTTTATTGACAACGTGAACGAACCCCGACACCAGCGCTGCAAAAATAGACAGATCTACAAGCTCTCAACGCGTAGCGAACGGCACTGCAAAAACAGGCAGGACGCGATGCCTTGAGAGCCTGTGTGGATCAGCCCGGGGCGGCCGCAGCAGCTTGTGGGCTCCGCTCCGAGCCTCCGACGACCGGTGCGGGGAGGGAAGGGAGCTAGTTACCCTGGCTGCGCTGCAGTCTGCAGAAACAGACTGATCTACAAGCTCTCAACGCCTAGCGAACAGAGCTGCGAAAACAGGCAGGACGCGGCGCCTTGAGAGCTTGTAGATCTGGCTTTTTTGTGACCTGCAGTGAGCTGTTCTCACTTTACTTTTATGACACGAATACATCGTCAATCGGCGAATATTGGTCAGACGATTGGCGGTTGAAAAAAATTGGCATATCGCCCAACCTTAGTGGTAAATATACCTTTGTAATACTACCTTGAGTGGTATTTATACCTTAAATAATTAAATAATTCCTCCAACAAGCCTTCCTCAACATGATCAAGCTGAAGGACATTTCAGTGAATGCTGCGCTGGCAGTTATTTTACTTATAATATAAGTAAAATAATAGATTCAATATTATTGAATCTATCAGTTTGTAACATAATTAGCTCACTTGTGGACAGGCAGACGAAGCGAAAACAGAATAGAATAAACCTAAAGGGAAATTAAGAACCACAGGGCCACTCTCATCAGCAAATCACATTGAAGTGAATACATAATAAAACGTAAGATAACATCAATGAAATCAACATCTTCAAGCCTTTAACATATTCTAGCATACTGTAGCTAGTAGTACTTCACCATCACAGTTCAGTCTCTATCGAACTGCACAAACTTAATTAAGAGAAACCGCTCTAGTGGAACTTGGTGCAGTTATACACTGTCATAAAAACAAGAAGAATGCAGAGAAGAACAATTGGTAGCCTATATACATATGGACACGGGATAGCAAGGCCAAACAAATGTGAACTATTATGAACAAAAAATAAAGACAGATTTTTCACAGTGGATGTGTGTTTCTGGGTGGGTGTTGTGCATTCATTTACATTGACTAGTGTTTTATGTTTGTAAAATAGTAGGTTTAACCTTAAACGCAGTGTGTTCTACTGTTATACACTAGTATGCCACAGGATGAGGTTGTGTTTGTGTCACAAGCCAAGAACTCCATTCAGTTGGTCCTTCATGACACAAAGTTCAAGTGTATTTTTCATTGGCCTGGCTCCTGTGGGCAGAGACTACATTTCTCATTTGGGTCTCGAGCTTAAGAAGCCCAAATTTTAAAGTATGCCATTGCCAAGACCTCATTTAAAGCACTTCCTATTTGGGAAGTGAAGTCTTGCATGGCCCAGTGAGACCAATTGGATTGCCCTCAAGAAACATGTAAGCCTTATATTTGAATAATTAATAGGAAACTAGTGTGCAGTCTGTGCAGACACTGGAGTGTGTAATTAAATAAATAATACTGATAATACTGATGTAAGCATTTATTGTCTCCGCCTGGCCGAAGGCTCGCCCCTGTCCGTCTGTGGTCATTTGTGAAACTGTGCACCCACAATCCCTGGAGGCCAGAACCTCTGCCCCAAAATGTTCACATTGGCCTGTTATAATGCCACCAGGAGGCCAAATCACAGGCTGATTTCATGGCCACGTACTTCAATAAAGACACTATACAGAACAGATTAAGAGCGTCTGCTAAATGCCTAAATTGTAAATTGTAATGCATTGTGATGCTGTATGTTGACTCACCATTCGTGCGCCTGCAAAAGGGTGAAAAACTATGGCCACACAGCACAGTGAATTGGATTGTTGACAATCACAGTGGCCGCTCTCTCCTGACTTGAACCCCATAGAAACTTGAAGAAAGTGTTTGTAAAACACAAAACCATGAATATGAGTGAACCAGAGGCCATTGCGTATGAGGAATGGCCTAATTCTTCAGGAATACTGGCAGAAGCTGATGTCTAGCAATTCAACATGTTTGCAGTATAGGTTATAATCACCTAGTCATTAAATGTGAGATACCGGTACATTAAGTTTTATACACTTGCTTTGGCAATGTAAACGTATGTTTTACCAATAACGCTTGATTGAATTTAATTGAAATTTGTAATTGCAAGTAAGTAAGTAAACATCAAACCTAGCATCTGTCTAACAAATAACATTCTTCCGACCATACATGGCCTTGGGGATTTGTGAATTTGTAGTAGATCAGTCAGATATGGTTGTCGAGATACGTGAAGGACACACACGCACGCACGCACGCACACACACACACACACACACACAGATGTTGCACATGTATAGGATAAAGCCTTCATGGTGACAAGAATAAATAAACCCTTTGAGGATTACCCTTCTGCTCCTGTGACACCTACTGTAACCCCCCCCCCCCCCCCCCCCCCAGAGCCCTGCATAAAATCCTCTCCCTTCATTCATACCGAAGGTTGTGTGTGTCAGCACAGGTCGCTGCTTTCAGCTCATCTTCTATTAGGCGGTGTGTCTTACAGAAGCACCGTGATGTGCAGATACGTGGTAGAGATATTTGTTCATACTGTAGGTAGGGTTAGGTGTTGGGCTAGAGTGTGCTTGGGGTATATATGTTCAATAGCAGGCGGAAAAGGAGTCAGGAGAGCACTTCAATAAGTATTCTAGTTACTGAAGCACTACATTGTTTTTGTTTGAACTCTACTCTTGCATGCCCATTTACCCAACTAGGGTTCAATGTTATTTCCTCTGATCTTGCACTTGTAATTTGCTCAGGATATTAGTGTCTGCTGAAAGTCTAAATTGTAGGCATTGTGTGTTTGTGAGGGAGACAGAGTCCACTAGTCCAGAGGTTGACATGTATGGTTATAGTCTGGCCTCGACTCCATCATTTTGGCATGGCTAAAATGGAACCCCATACCCGAGGCCATGTCTTCTAAATCATTATTTGTCACACAAAAAATAGCAGATGTACAAGCTTGCATCGTTGTATGAAGTGACACGATGTGAGCTTGTAGATCTGCAATTTTTGAATAGCCAATGCAAACATTTTAAATTACACATTATGCTTACATACTGGCACCTCAACAACGGTCCATGGGGCCACCTTTGGAGTGCGGAGGTTCCAACTGCTGATCCGACAATATGGGTATTTTTGCAGATTTATCAATATTTATTTGAGTACTGCCAGTCCAACCTCGGGTCTTCTGCACACACGCATTTCAAATTTGAAGTCAATTGGTCGGGCGGTTCTCGAGATACGTGAGAGAGATACACTCGCTCACTCAGAGAAGAAGGATATGAAGCCTTCATGGCAATGAGAACGAATTCACCCCCTGAGGATTATCCTGGATATGGGCATTACATAACCGGAGGGGCATGCCTTCTCAACGGGCATCATTCCCAACGGGCATCATTTCCAACAGGCCTCGGGCCTAGTCTATTAAAAGTCTGTTTTTTCAGGACTCTAGGGAGGAAGGTTTGTTGCAGTGGGCTTCTTTATAATGGGGCTCTGTCGGCTCAAAAGGTCACATAAGCCACTCAGCGGGTAGATGTTCATGATGGCTTTCATCAAGTGAGGAAAATGAAAAGGATTCAAGGTCTACCACTGCCAGTCTAACAATGGGGTTTACTGCTTTACACCTGTGTAAAGCCTCCAGCCTATACACATACATGTTTACGGTGGTTGAAACCTCTATAAATCCTCCTGCACATCTTAAATGTTGTCTGTATTACATACACACAGCAGTAGAAACGCACTACAACAATCAACAAACTAAACTTAACAGATTCTTAAAATACACATGGAGTGACTATAAAATGACATAAATGTGTAATTAAATCTCACAGTATAAACGGACAGGAAGAGATAGTTGCGAACGCAATGAGCTCTAACTATGAGACCCTGCAGATCATGTCTGTCTGTGTGTGTGTCTGTCTGTCTGTCCCGCTGTGACACCACCCGCCCGCCACCAGAGGGCGCAGCTGTAACACACACACACACACACACACACACACACACACACACACACACACACACACACACACACACACACACACACACACACACACACACACACACACACACACACACACACACACAGGGCGCAGCTGTAACACACACACACACACACACACACACACACATACTTAAAATTGTCTTCACCACCAGAGCCATATCAGACAGTTGGTGCAAACTAAGGTTGGGCGATATGCCAATTTTTTTCAACCGCCCATCGTCTGACCAAGAATCGGCGATTGACGATGTATTCGTGTCATAAAAGTAAAGTGAGAACAGCTCAGATCTACAAGCTCTTAAGCTGCCTGTTTTTGCAGCTCCGTTCGCTAGGCGTTGAGAGCTTGTAGATCAGTCTGTTTCTGCTGCGCAGCCAGGGTAACTTGCTCCCTTGCCTCCGCGCACCGGTCTGTCGGAGGCTCGAAGCGGAGCCCACAAGCTCCTGCGGCCGGGCTGATCCACAGGCTCTCAAGGCAATGAAGGCATTGCGTCCTGCCTGTTTTTGCAGTGCCGTTCGCTACGCGTTGAGAGCTTGTAGATCTGTCCATTTTTGCAGCGCTGGTGTCGGGGTTCGTTCACGTTGATGATCCCCGAGCCTATACAGTGGAGAAGTCTTGAGCACAGGCTCAGAGGGGCGCTAACTCTAAGCTAAGCGCTAAGCTAACGTTGCCCGAGCCTATACAGTATAGGCTCGGGGATCGTTAGCTTAGCTTAGCGTGTAGCTACTGTTTCAACACACTGAACTAACTTCATCTATACTAACACTACCAGCCTGTTTTATATTTTTTTCCCCCGACTTCACGGGTGGCGCATTGGGATTGTGATGAGACACGAGACAGCAGTGTGCATTCTGTTGTGACTGTATATTATTAAACTGCATGGGTCTGGACTCCGGAGTTTAAACAACATGTAGGCTACAGCCTCCCTCGGCTCTTACGGCTGCCGTTAGTGCCGTTCCCCGATGCTGCTGACTGCTGAGTGCGGGGAGTCGGACTGTGGGAGCATACCATTATAACGGGAGGAGGGGATTTCCACCCGGCCGCTTGCTGGCCCAAATTGATTCACATGCTGCTCACACTTTACAGGTTAATTGGGCTAAATCGTCCCGAAAAATCGCCTAATAAAAATATTCGGCGATTGGATTCGTATATTCGCGATTGACGATGTATTCGTATCGTCACCCAACCCTAGTGCAAACTGAGACATCTGCTGTGCATTTGTCCTCAGGACAAGACCGACACTGGTTGAGCTATTAAAAAGGAGTATTAGTCTGGAATGAAGAAAAAAAAGCCAACGGAAAGACTGGGAAACATTTGCCTTCAGAGAGCTGTGTCAAGTCTGGCAAAGGGTCCTCATTTACAGTAGCAGAAGTCTTCTGTACTGATGTCGTTTGTCAGCCTTTTCAATCATCACTATGGCTATGAGGAATTTTCTTATTCTTGCACCTCTGTGGTTTGACCGTGGCATTGTTTTGAACAAGCTATCAAATGAATCAAACTCTAAATCTGGTCAAGTGCAGAGTCATTTGTCTTGACTCTGGCATGATTATGTCATCAACCACTCGGGCAAACCACACCAATTATCACTTCAAAAGTGATTCAGTTCAGAATGAAAAAGTTTTAAAACTTTTGTTAAAGCCAGAGGGGTGTTCGATAGGCCTTCCTTCTTTAATCGGAGGCAGAGAGCAACACATTGAATCTTAAGGGATACCGACCTTCTCACAGTGTTTTGCTGAACACAGAAGTAGGCTACAAAGTACAAACGCATCGATCTGAGAAAATCACTTGTGAATTTTCAACAACACGTGATTTATGTGTCATTACACAAGGGAGAAAAGATGGGAGAAGTAGCATATTGAACAATAGGCTTTCAACAGTGAAGATTGTGAAATGGATCAATAAAATTACAACGCGATGAAAGCAAAAGAACAAAATAAATAAAGAAGAAAGAAACAAAAGGGCATGGAATAGAAGATGACTGTTAGGATTTAGGATAAGGAAAATCTATGCCTCCATATGCATACCTGTGTGGGACCTGCGCCCTTGAGGGGGTTCCAATTAGCAGCATCAAAATCTGTGCAATCACCCTAACCCTATTTCATACTTTGAATAATAGAAAAATATTTAAACATTTTGAAAGTTTGTTCTTTTAGATTTGTTTTGAATACCTCTCTTTTGAGGGTCCTTGTTACTAAATCTTTTCAGATGGGGGTTCACGGCCAAACAATGAATTTGGGGGTCCTTGACATGAAAATGTTTGAGAATGTGTGTGCGTATAATGTACAAATCTCCCTTCAAACTACATTTGAATTGCCTAGTATGGGCAGAATATATTGCATGAGCATCTGTGATTGACTTGTGGTCTAACGAATTATTGGCTTAATGTCGTGCCAGATAAACAATCTTGTATTTCATTGGTTAAATAAATAAATGTGAGAACCCATGTGGGATGATGATGTTTATGCACACTTTTCAATCTGCTGTTGCTATTAAGTGAAGTCCATATCATACTACTGTAATTCCTTACACACCAATGTTAGATCATTTGCATACAGGCATGCATTGGCATGCAGGCCAGGGAGTGAAGGAACACTATTTTTCACTTTTCCAAAATGAATCTTTATCTATATTTTTGCCACAGGCTTTATGATTTGTTGTTGCGATTGAGGTCCCATAGCACAGACGAACGGAACATTTATGTCTGCAGTGCATACGATATATTAGGCCCGCACTCCAGGTATGAATTGATATGATATACAAAACTTTGCTTGACTTGACTAACAACAAATACTGTACCATGACCAAATGCTGTGTACAGTACAGTACAGTACAGTACATTGACTATTTGGGGGGGGGAAACATGGTTGTCTTTTTTTTCACCAACTCTGGACCATTTACTTTCTACCCTTATTAAACGGGTACCTATTCAATCAATTCTAAGTCATCTTTACCTTCCAAGGTATTCATCATATCATTCAATAGTAGCTGTCAACTTTGTTCACATGCTGCTCGCAGCATGGTGGGTTCTTCATGTTAGCCTGAAGCGCTTCGAGAACACATTTCATATGGCTTCGCTTCATGCTGGGCTGGGTGCTGTGAAGATAACGTCCCCTGGTGTTTTAACAGTGTACAAGGGAAGTGGTAAACCAAGGCAGATCAATTCGGGCTGGCAGACATATTTGATATGATATTGGTATTTGTGGTGGATGAGTGCAGCATTAATCTATAGATATTTGGACATTGTTTGGACATTGTTGCTGTGCAGTAGGCCAGTGGCCAGTATGACTGATGGTTTATCTGCCTTTTGGGACTGGTACCGTAATGACGCAACACTATTTGACACCTTCTACACTTTCTGTGTTGAGGTGGAAAAGTGGAACTATTTTATCAATTGTGAAAGTGGTGGTCACTCCCTTGGCAGCGACAAAACGTGGCATTCTTGCTGAAATGTAACTTTTGTTGATGTGTATTCTTCTTGCTCTGCTTTATTAGCTCCAGTTCCAACAAAATATTTAATTTTTCCTATTGTGATTTATAATAATTTATAATGGATAAAAAACAAAACAAGGGCAGAGAGAATGGAGACTAATGCCAGAGTTATATTTGAACTCGGGCCTCATGACTCACAGGTTGTCTGTCTAATTGGCTGTTCCACCTGGTACCATGCAGTAGCAAAAGGTTGGGCCCCAAGTACAACATTTACAATATACAATGTTTTTTATGAAGTCCACACACAAGTATACACATCAGCTATGTTGAAAACACTCCCACGATTAGTAATTGCGAACGCAGTGATTGCGAACGCAATGAGCACTAACTATGAGACCCTGCAGATCATGTCTGTGTGTGTGTGTCTGTGTGTCTGTCCCGCTGTGACACCACCCGCCCGCCACCAGAGGGCGCAGCTGTAGCACACACACCCACACACACACACAGGGCGCAGCTGTAGCACACACACACACACACACACACACACACACACACACACACACACACACACACACACACACACACACACACACACACACATACAACCACACACACACACGAGCTAGTACATCAACGCTTTTTAAAACAGACAGACAATACACAAAAGACAATACACAGTAGCAGCAAAGTACAAGTCACAAGAGTATCACAAAAGAAGTGCAAATTGCAATAAGAGAAGGTATATAATATAAAAAAGTGCTAGAGTATTCACAGTATAGTATCACAATCACAGTAAGTGCAATAAATAACTGATGAAGGTCAAGAAGTCCCTTCCCCACTAAGAACTATGAACTATGTGGCGGTTGTTTAGTAGAACAATTGAAGTGGGGAGAAAATAAAGTTTGAAGCGGTTGCTCTTGCAACGACACGCTCTGTAGCGTCTACCAGAGGGTAACAGCTCATACTCAGACAACACTCTATTTAACAGACTGAGCACCGTTTTCTCAAAGATTGTCTGAAGAGATGGAGAATCTTTCCTACCAATTACCTTCATGGCTGTTTTTTCCATTTTAGCTATTCTAGATTTGAGCTGGACAGAGAGTGTCCCAAACCAAGCTGACATGCCATATCTAATAATGCTACCTAGCACTGCATCATAGAAGGTCCCTTGCTCACACCAAAGAGCCTGAGCCTGCAGAGTGCATGCGTTGTGCCAATTTGGCACACAGATAGTCCACATGGACATTCCATTTGAGCTGGTTGTCCATTTGGATCCCCAGGTACTTGTATGATACAACCTGCTCAATTTGCGTGCCCCCCATGACCACTGGGTCATGGATGTGGACACCTTTTGGATCGAAAATCATCTCTTTGGTTTTTGTGGTGTTTAACATAAGGTGGCTATTATCACACCAGTCTTTAAAGTTATTGATCTCACTGATATAACCCACCGAGTGTTCAACACCCCTCAACAGGCTGACTATTACAGTGTCATCTGAAAATTTCAAGATTTAGTTGTTAGGCTGACTGCTTCTGCAGTCATTAGTGTAGGGCTGTAGGCAGTGAAAAGAAATGGTGAACTCACCCCCCCTTGTGGCACACCTGTGCTACACAATTTAGAGCTTAAGAGTACCGAGTTCACCGTTACTTGTTGGGATCTGTTTGTTAACATAGAGTGGAACCATCTAATGATAAATGGATTTGCATTCATGTTATTTGATCACACGGTCCATCCCTTGTCGTGGGGTGGTGGCTTGAGTGCCTCCGTGACCCAAAGAGCTATGCCAGCGGGTGCGCAAGCACCTGGTAGGGAGGCACCCATGCTGGACAGGTCAAAGGGTAGAGGTGAGACAAAATTGGACCACCTCGCCCGGAGGTTAAAGGGGTTGGCGTAGGGCCAACAACCCTACCCATAAAAAATATATATGTTACAGAAGCATCAACGACAATTCGAAACCATCACGGCCTGGGAGAGAAAGGGCTTCCGCACAGGAGGTTTATGACGCCGTGCAGTGAAAGCCGAAAGGAAGCTGCAAGGCCGACCCCCCTTCTAACACCCAGGAAAACCACCAACATTGCCACATGGAACGTCAGGACCATGTATGAAATGGGGAAGACAGTTCAAGTAGCACAGGAGATGAGAAATTGCGACATCTCTCTCCTGGGGCTGTGCGAGACAAGGTGGCTGCAGACAGGGCAGCTGAGACTGACATCAGGAGAGATGGTGCTGTACTCCGGTCACACAGAAGATGGCGCCCCACACACAGAAGGGGTGGCCTTGATGCTGGCTCCGGAGGCACAGCGCTCTCTCATCGGCTGGGAACCAGTCAACCCACGAATCATCACCGCCATGTTCGCCACCAAGAAGGACAACATCAAAATGAGCATAATCCAATGCTACGCTCCAACAAATGATGCTGAAGAAGAAAAGAAAGACGATTTCTACGAACAACTGCAGTATGTGCTGGACAGACAAAGAGCAAAGGATATCACTATTCTCATGGGTGATTTCAACACAGGCTATGAAGACATCATGGGCGTACATGGATTAGGGCAGATGAACGAAAATGGCGAAAGGTTTGCAGACCTGTGCTCCCTCAACCAACTGGTAATTGGAGGGAGCACCTTCCCCCACAAAAAGATTCACAAAGCCACATGGAGATCTCCAGATCACATCACGGAGAACCAAATTGACCACATTTGCATCAGTCGGAAGTTCAGGAGGTCATGCCAAGATGTGCGAGTCAAGAGGGGAGCAGATGTGGCATCAGACCATCACCTCGTGCAAATGACTGCAAAACTACGTCTGAAGAAACATTCCACAACCACCAGTGGAAGAGCAAGGTACGAGGTCGGACTACTACGGAATAAAGAGGTACAGAGCAGATTTCAGATCAGCCTTACCAACAGATTCCAGCAACTACAGGAGCAGGAGGAAGACACGGACACAGACGTAGAGACACAATGGCAGATCTCAAAGAAGTTGTGGCAAGATACCTGTGAGGAAATTCTGGGGAAGAAAAAGGCAACACACAAAGAATGGGTCTCCATTGAAACACACCAACTATTGAAAGAAAGGAAGGAGATGAAAGAGAAAATGAACACAAGCAAAACAAGAGCAGCAAAAGTAAGGGCACAGAATGACTACACACAAGCGAATAAAGGGGTGAAGAAGAGCATTAGGAAGGACAAAAGGGATCATATAGACAACCTGGCCAGACAAGCAGAAACAGCGGCAGGCCAGGGCAACTTGAAAGAGCTATATATGATAACCAAGAAGCTAGCAGGCAAGTTCCAGCAGGCAGACAAGCCAGTAAAAGATAAGCAAGGAAACCCACTCACAACAACTGAGGACCAGCGGAGAAGATGGGCGGAGCACTTTAAAGAGCTGCTGAACCAACCTACTCCAGTGGAAGCACCAGACATTCCACCAGCAGAGACAGTACTTCCAATAAACTGTCACAAGCCCAGCAAAGCAGAGATCAAAAAGGCCATCATGTCCATGAAGGATGGCAAAGCTGCAGGACCGGATGGAATACCAGCAGAAGCTATTAAGGCGGACATCCATACTGCTGTCAATATGCTCCACAGCCTCTTCACTAAGATCTGGGAGGAAGAGAGCATTCCAGAAGAATGGAGAGAGGGAATCCTCATCAAACTCCCAAAAAAGGGAGATCTTACCAACTGCAACAACTACAGAGGAATAATGCTTCTCTCAATACCTGGTAAGGTTCTCAACAGAATCCTACTGGACAGGATGAGTTCAGCAGTTGACCCAGTCCTTCGAGACCAACAGGCAGGATTTCGGAGTAATAGATCATGTACAGACCAGATTGGCACTCTGCGCATCATTATTGAACAATCAATAGAATGGAACTCTCCCTTATACATGAATTTCATAGACTATGAAAAAGCTTTTGACAGCGTAGACAGAGAGACACTGTGGAAACTTCTGCGGCATTACGGCATACCAGAAAAAATCATCAGCCTAATCCAGAAAACCTACCAAGGAATGTCATGCAAGGTACTACATGCAGGCCAAATGTCAGACAGTTTTGAGGTCCAGACTGGAGTCCGGCAGGGATGCCTCCTATCGCCGTTCATGTTCATAATGGTCATTGACTGGATCATGAAGACCACCACGGCAGGTAGGAAAAACGGCATACAGTGGGCCCTATGGACACAACTGGATGACCTGGACTTTGCCGATGACCTGGCTCTCTTGTCACACAATCACCAGCAGATGCAGGACAAGACAACCAGGCTGGAAAACACATCCCTTGGTATAGGTTTAAGAATCAACCAGAAGAAGACCAACATAATGTCAATCAACACCCAGAACAATAACCCAATTACAGTAGGCGACAAACCACTTCAGGCAGTCGACTCCTTCACCTACCTCGGCAGTATTTTAGATATGCAGGGCGGAACAGAGAGAGATGTCACAGCTAGAATAGGTAAAGCTAGAGCAGCCTTCATCATCCTGAAGAACATCTGGTCCTCTAAAGTCTAAACAGATAGCCTTGGCAACCAAAGTGCGGATCTTCAATTCCAATGTCAAATCCATACTGCTCTACGGTTCAGAGACGTGGAGGACGACTAAGAGGACCTTGCAAAGGATCCAGACATTTATTAACAGCTGTCTGAAGCGCATTTTCAAGATCTGGTGGCCAAACAAAATCAGCAGTGAAGAACTCTGGAGGAAAGGGAGTCAGGAACCAGTGGAGAAACAGATCCTAAGGAGAAAGTGGGGATGGATTGGCCACACCCTGAGGAAGCCGGCAGCTAGTACAACACGCCAGGCACTGACTTGGAACCCCCAGGGGAAGCGGAAGAGAGGGCGGCCTAAGAACACCTGGAGGCGGGACACTGAGGCGGAGCTGAAGAGACAGGGAATCAGCTGGGGAGAGGCGGAAAGGAAAGCCCAAAACCGTGTTGGATGGAGAAGAGTCGTTGATGGCCTATGCTCCACTGGGAGCGACGGGCCTAAGTAAGTAAGTATTCATGTTATTTAGCTTTTGGACAAGTAACAGAGGGCTTACACTTACAGTATCAAAAGCAGAACTGAAATCTGCAAAAAGGAATGCCAGGAATTAGCCATGGATGTTTGTATGGTTAAATTGTTCCCTATTCTGGCCATTTGAACAGGGGTAAAACAAACACAATGTTTGTTTTGGGGGAGTTCACGCAGGGCGCCACACAAGCTAACCGTCACTGTGTATAAGGCGGCATCTATGTATGTATCACATGACTAAAAACTGCCTGCCAATGCCATAATGGATCATGTGGGCAGGACTCCCTCCCATCCAATTTTGAAATGCACTTCACACAATCTCATCTAGAGATAATAATTACACAACATGTAGTCTGCTGTGGTGCATTGACAACAGATACTCTGACGAAGTGATTATGCATGCACAGACTGGATAGCACAGACTGGATATTCATTTGCATAGAGACGTGACAATATGATTATGCTCATTACGTTACAGACATTTCCTTCTAATTTGTCTGTCCAATTTGAAGTCACTGGGGCGACTGGTTCTGGAGTTCCGTGGATTACAGACAGGGACGTGGTGCATTCAGTGTAAGATTTGTAAACCTTAATTGTTATATTAGGCAATCCCACTGCGCCAGGCTCAATGGATGGACAGACGACAGCCAAGGCTTTTAGGGCCACAGGATGCTTTATTTCCGCCAACATATTGTTTGCTATGCTTTCGATATTGTATGTTTAACCCATTATAGGCGGGAACCCCTTTTTGTAACCCTACCCTTCCGGACGGGAACCCATTTTGGGGTTCTGTACAGTATGTTCTACTAGTTTGACTGGTATGTCAAATAATTTTACAAGCTTCTTGGTAATATTATTTAGTCATTGTGGGAATCATTTATAGGCTCTAGGTCCCAGGACAACACGTCACAATAGACCCCCAATATGCATAAAACATTAAGAAACTACACTTGAGTTAATCAAATCAAAACAGAATTGAAGACAAGCCTGCTAGGCAGGCAGTATCAGTCTGTCTGATTCACCACTTAATATCCGAGGAAGAGAAAACAGCTTGACATGGAACATCAGGAGGTTTTCAACAATGTTTGCTGTGATGCCACATGCTGGTTATGAGCTGACTGTTGCTAAATGCCGGGATACACTCAAAACATATTGTTTAATGTTTTGTATTGTAATGTAAACCTTGAGTGTAATTGAGAGGTAATTTTCCCCTTGGGGCTTTCTGGAGTAAGTGAATCATGTGTGTCCATTTTTTGTAAATTCTATAAATTCCTTGGATCTTGAGTTTTTATATGAATCATTAGGGTGTCTGTTATTTTAAGCATTTTTAGCACAGTTTTTTCATGTCTTATACAAGTGCAACACATTATGTATTTGGGGAACTGTGCTACCTTCAGCATATCGTACATCGTACAATCTGCTACTGCATCTGGATCTCATGAGGATTATATGACATTAAACAGACAGCTGATATTCCATAAACAGTGTGCAGCAGGCTTCCTTCCTTACCCTCATCCCATAGACGTGGAGTAGAGTTTGGCTGCGATCTAGCTAACATTGCCAGAGATTAGCTGAGCTGTCCACACACACACACACACACACACACACACACACACACACACACACACACACACACACACACACACACACACACACACACACACACACACACACATCATTCACCCCTCCCTCAGCACCCACCATTGAAGTGCCCTTGAGCAAGGCGCCTAACCCCTCAAAGCGTTCCAGTGGAGCTGCTCAGAAAAAAAGGGCCCAGGGCCAACTTAAAAAATAGAAGGAAATCTCAATGCAATCTACCGTAGGTGAGTGTTGATGAGAAGTAATTGATGTGTGTGTGCGTGTGCGTGCGTGTGTGTGCCGATTACGGGGGCCAGTTTCGAATTGCAGCCGTCTGTAGGTGCCTTTTGAGAGCGGTTTTGAAGGAGTCAAGGGATTCGCATGTCTTAATGACATTACTGGCGTTCCACATTGTGGTGGCATAGGAGCGAAAATAATTTAGTCCCTTGTTTGTGCCGAATCTGGGTTGCACATAGTTTGTTGCACTCCCTCTCGTGTTGTGGGTGTGGACTTCGTTAACATTAAAGGACAACTTTAGTTTTTTTCAACCAAGGTTCATGTTGTAGGTTGTTATTAGAGAAAGTAAAAGATGAGTGTTATTTTTTTTCCCATTTGCTGCTTTCTTTCGTTTTAGGGATTTTAGCGGTTTTTGACAGGGGGGCGGGGGCATTCGAGCATGGTGCTAAATATGTATTTTTTTACAAAATATTATGGAGATTTATTATTTTATTATTTACTATAGCCCTAATAAACCCCAGGAAATTACATCTGGCCACAAATAAATCACAGGATCTACTGAATGTGAAGGTAGCCTACTGGGGGAAGCCACACTGTGTGTCATAGGCTCAATATGTCAGTTTGACACATTCAGTAGATCTCGTGATGTTTTGTGGCCAGATGAAATTTCCAGGGGTTTATTAGGACTATAGTAAATAATAAAAAAATAAATCGCTATAAAATGTTGTAAAAAAATACATATTTAGCCCCATGCTCGAATGCCCCCGCCCCCCTGTCAAAAACAGCGAAAATCCCTAAAACGAAAGAAAGCAGCAAATGAAAAAAAAAGAACACTCATCTTTTAGTTTCTGTAATAACAATCTAAAACATGAACCTTGGTTGAAAAAAACTAAAGTTGTCCTTTAAGGAAGTATTTAGACAGGTACATGGGTATCTTGGTGGTGTATCGAATCTTGTGGACCAGACCCATTGCAAGATGCTGTACTCGTCGACCCTAAGCCATTCCAGCCTGTCAAAGTGGGCAGGGGTGAGGTGGGTTCGGGGGGTGAGGCCAAGTAGGAGCCTGACCAGTTTGTTTTGGGAGGTCTGGAGCCTTGTTTTAAGGGCCTTTGAGGTGCTGTGGTACCAAGAGGTGCATGCATGCATAGTCGAAGAAACCTTGTACGAGGGCTCCTGTTAAGGTCTTCAAGGTGTTTTTGTTGACCAGTGAGGAGATCCTGTAAAGTAATCTTGTTCTTTGATTGACTTTTTTGATCCTGTCCGAGACCAGCAAACGACAAAGGGGCGAGTTCGCTTAGACTCTCGTAGATTGAAAATGTCAGAATCGATAATCGATAAATACAACTATGAGAGTCTAAATCTTAGGCTATGATGTCACCTTCATTCAACTCAGTGCTGTTCAAGTTACGTAACGACAGGGACAGAATCGTAAATGATCCATCGGTAGGCTACAGTGAAATTTGATTTAGCAACTGCCATTTGAAAATGCAATGTTCCTTGTATCAGTCGCTGATTATATAAATCTCCTGATTCAGATGATTAAAAGTGACACCTTACTGCCTACCTCAATTTGTCATGTTCATCTGTGAGATGAGTGAGCCAGTCCCGGGAGTTTCTTAACATTTAAAGGCATTGGCATTGCCAATGCAACACAATTTACAATTTAGGCATTTATCAGACTTCAGTGGTCTAATGCGTTAGACCAGCAGTGGCAGTGCATTACGATGTAACACTGCCACTGCTCAACAATTTATACAGTAGTTGGGCTGCTAGTGATTTTAAGGGAGACAAACTAATGAACATTATTTTTGAGGGGCGCTAGCCCCTCCTATACAGGTTTAATGTTTGTTTTTAGTTCAATAAAAACACCATTGACAATGAAGGTCAAATGTAGGCTACTTCATTTTGTCCCTAACACAAACATTAAATGCCATTAACAATAAAGATAATTTATGTTTGTTTTGTCACCGTTTGTTTTACATCACCATTACATCACCTAATCATAGCAACATGAGTTAGACTTTAATATATTAGCGCCCCTCACTTCACACAGGTGTGATTTTTATTTATTTACTACTGGAATGTTTACCTTAGTCATGCTTTTTGGTAACGCACCAGGAGAGCAGATTGCTCTGATTGGTCATTATGGTGACATCCAAACTGCTATTCAAGACAATTGATTTGAATTTGACTAGCATAAGACCAGTTTAATATTACTGCATGAATAGTAATGAATCAAAGCATGGTCTAATACAATGATTTGCAACTTTATTCATTTCATTTCAAGGACCCTCAGTTTGACAACTACAAATGATTAGGTCCCGGGCCCCATGTTGAGAACCAGTGGTTTAATAAGCGTTCCGAGCTGGGCCACAACAATGTACTCTGAGATCAAGGCTCCAACTCCTCCAAGACCAATTTAATTTGCCAAGTACATTTACAAATACCCAGAATTTGTCCTCTGAACATGTTTTTTTTGCCTTGGGAACATTAAATTATGGGAAAAGGTCATCTCTGGTGGTTTGTAAAAGGAAATGTGCTTGTCTCTGAGATCAAGGCTCCAACTCCTCCAAGACCAATTTAATTTGCCAAGTACATTTACAAATACCCAGAATTTGTTCTCTGAACATGTTTTTTTTGCCTTGGGAACATTAAATTATGGGAAAAAGTCATTGTTCTCTGTAGGCTGGCCTCTACAATATTGAGAAAGAAAGGCAAAAAACAAAGCTGACAGACAGCTGGAATGATTGTAAAAACAACCATTGTGCACAGTATGGAGAAGTATGGAGTACAGTATGGAGAAGCTGATGGGAATAGTAAATACAGTCTCTCTTTCTTCTTTCCTTCCATATGTCAATAAATCTGATGAAATCTAAAAAAGTGCTGATGCAAGAAGGAAGAGATTGAATGAATACCTGGCGGTCAGTAGCTTCAATTAAAAAATGTCTTCAATTCTGTCCTACAGTGTATCAAGACATTCCATTATGTGAAGAGAAATAAACCAAAAAGAGAAATTGCCAACTTAGAAAAGTGAAAACTGCTAACTTAACTCTGAAGAAAAAGCACTGCCTAGCCCTAGAGCCTCTTTTCTGCTAACAAAAAAAACAAACCGGTAGTGGATTGATTATGTGAATGAGGCTTGCTTTAATAGTTCACACAGCGTTTTGTCAGTAGTAAAACATACCCACACACATTATATTCACTGATTGCCTGTGAGTTTCAGCATTGATTTAACGATTTAACTGATGACCTTTAAAGACTTACAAGGCCAGGCCTTGTAATGGGACGATCAGGCTTTCGCGGTCCAGGCACCGGTTGACTTTGGATCAAAGTTTAGTATAAAGCACGTTGAATAGAGGAAGGGAGCGCTGCCGTGGTCCTTTGTTTGTTGAACTAAATACAGGTGCTCGTTGGCGAGGTTAAATCATAAAATTAAAGAAGAGGATCCAAGGCACTCAAGGAACATTACAAAAAGGACCAACACGTTTCGGCATTCTTTTAATCTGCCGAGCAGCGAGGATGATGACACTGTGAGTGACTAGGCCACCCCCAGCACGAATGATTTTTTTTAGACCAACACAAAAACGCCACGACCTTCAGAAAAAGAGGAAAACGAGGAGGAGCAGGAGGAAGCGGGCGCTTCAATCGACACCACTCGGACAGCCGGGACCGGTACCAGCTACGCAGTACCCAGACCCAACCGACATCGTGAATCAGACAGTCATAAACATATCAGGTACAACCCTTTCCGATGCCTGCATGTCTGTGTTATCTAAAGGATTATCCTTTGCTCCCACACACAATACAAATGAATTTAAAACTAAAGTGAACCTGTTTAAGTTCTTTAGAAATCTACACCTTAAAGCATAGTACAATCATAATTATCCCTCTCGACACTGTATCTAGAACTCTGAGCAACACTCAGCCTGCCACAGCCTATAGCCACAAACCGAAATCTACCTTTTTTTCCAATCAGCAACAATGCCTGTCTAAATGCCTTTACAAAAAAGGTAACTCATGATATTGAAACATTATTTCAGGACGACACCAGACGCTCACGCAAACTCAATCTCACAAAGGAGGAGAACCAGGCCATTCAGTGGCTCCAAAACGGCGACAACCTGGTGGTGAAGATGGCGGATAAAGGTGGCGCCACAGTTATTTGGGGTAACCAATATATTAATGAGGCTCAACGCCAACTTGACAATGCCACATATTACAGTCCTGTCATGTCAAATCCATTGGAAAGTATGAATCCTTTTGCCACAAAAATCCCCGTTTAGCATCCTTTTATATGCTACCAAAAAAGGACCCAGCTAATCTTATTCGTGGTAATGAAACCATCGCTGAACCTTCCTCCAAATGTATAGATGTCTTTATTATTAAGCCCTGTCTCCACCCTACCAGCTTTTCTCCAAGACAGTACACATGTTTTTTTTTTAATTGGATGAACTTCAAAAAATTGGGGATGCTTTCTTAGTTACTATGGATGTCGAATCCCTCTATACAAACATTGACCACACTGAAGGTCTTGAGGCACTATTTACAGCTAAGACCTGAGGACACCATGCCCCCTAGTGACTTTGTTGTGTCATTGACCGAATGGACACTCAAAAAGAATGTATTCCTCTTCCAGGATCGACTTTACAGACAGATGAAAGGGACAGCTATAGGCGCAGCTATGCGGGACTCTTCTTGGGACTCTGGGAGGAAAAATACATCTACAGTCAACTCAACCCCTTCTTGGACAAGATCAAATGGTACGGCAGATACATTGACGATCTATGCATGATTTTCACTGTTTCTGAACAGGAGCTCATTGATTTTCATAATTACATTAATTCCACTCGTGCTAATCTGAGACTGACCTTGGAATACAGTAAAAAGGAAATAAATTTTTGGGATTTAAAGGGAGGGATGATAATGGTAATCTGCATACATCCATTTACAGAAAAAGTAGTGACCGTAATACGATCCTACGAGCAGATAGTTTCCATCCCTCCAGTCTTATCTCCAACATCCTCTATGGACAGTTTCAAAGACTAAGGAGGCTCTGTGACTCTGATGATGATTTTGACCAACAAGCCACAGATATGTACCACAGGTTTACTCATCGAGGCTACAAAAAGCAAACACTGAAACTTACACAAAAGCAAAATCTCAGGAAAGGACGAATCTGTTTCAGAAAAACACCCGTTTACCCAACCCTGGACAGATATATTTTACTACTCAGTACAGTACCAATGCACATAAAATTAAGGACATTATAAAGAAGAACTGGAGCATTATACAAAGTGACCCGGACCTCAAAACTGCATTTCCTCACCCCCCTTCTTTCTCTTTTAGGCGTGCCCCCCAGGGGGGCAGTCAGCCAGATATTTCGTGAAGCCTCATTTGAAATCGGTAGTTCATAATAATGGCCTGTTGTGGCGCTGGACTGGACCCAAAAAGCCCCATAGCTCCATAGAGGCCCATGTATTTTGGCCCAACTTCACCTAGACTGTATTACCTTAATAAACATGGTCATGAATACTTTCTTCTTCCAGTCACTAGTTTAAAGTCTCATTTCTAATGTCATAATATTCTTTTTGGAAAATTATGGTCCCATTAATTAAAAAAATGACCATAAAGAAAAAAAAACATCGCGTATGTTCTGAGGGGCGTGGCTACCGTTACAGTCTATGATCGGGATTCCCCTCCCACTCGAGTCGAAATAAAAACCAACGGAGAAGAAGGGGGGAAGTCCCGCCTCGTTGTCTGGGCAGCCAATGGCCAGCTGGTCCAAAACGGAGCCAGCCAATGGCCAGCTGGTACCAAACGGATCTAGAAAGATGGCGATTTACAATGAAGCGGTTTCAGGCTTCATTTTACGTTCATGTTAGACCCGGAGAACGCTTTGTCCATATTTTTTACAGTCTATGGTGCCCCCACCCTTAAAGACAAGCTGGTCAGGAGCTACCTGCCAAACCAGTCTGCTTGGCTACAGCATCCAGAGGGCAATTTTAAGTGTGGTAACTGCAACCACTGCTCCAACGTAATTAAGACAAAGAGCTTTGAGGATGTCTTCAGTCAGAAATCAGATTAGAGGTGTTGGGGAACTATTCAGCAGCAAGATGAAATAAAGTCAGGTCTGACAGCCGTTTGGCCTCATGAGTGTTCGTTTATTGAACAAAATGAAAAGTCGACTTGATGAGATCACAACTTCTCTTATGGAGACGGTTGCGAGTAACATGAGGCATAAATGAACAAACATTCGTATATATGGAGTACACAGATTTCAGACAGTAGGTGTGTCTTTCTGGCCAAGTGATAAATCTTACCGGCAGTCTGCCAGCAAGCAACCAGTTTGAACCAGGAGACAAGGCTTGACCTTGGTGTGTTTCAGGCCCTTAGCAGAGAAAGGAGTTACCCGAGGTCTGATATGTACGTACAGAGGCCTTGGGTCACACGCCTCCTCTGCCTATGCTCAACTGAGCGTAGACATACTGATGTTAAAAGATTAAACATGTCAAAGCAAATTTAAAGTGTATATATGAACTAATCTTAAAGTGTATATGAACTAATCTAAGGGAATAAGTATATTTCCCTATCAGAGGCTTTGCCAACTGCAACACTACTTTTGTTGTCTATACATTAGAATGTGACTGTGGTTGCTTCTTTATAGGACGAACTAAGCACAGACTAAAAGATAGACTAGCAGAACACAAGTATGCAATACGGACTGAAAACCCTGATTATCCCATGGCGGTACATTACAAAGAGGCTCATCATTGCTATAGAAATCATCCCTAAAACTGTGAGAGGCGGTGATGGATTAAAGCAGTTGCTGCAGAGAGAAACGTTCTGGATTGTCACCCTGAAAGCTACGAACTTCCCTGGTCTTAATGACCAAATCGATTTTTACCCTTTTCTCTAAAGGTTTCCTCCTCCTCACACACTGTTCACAACCTTTTTCTGGTATTTGTTTTAGGGATTCTGTCTTTTTATTTATTTATTTATTGTATTCTCTTACAAAACCTCCCAGTCGTTTCTATACCCATGTATCTGAAACAACATGGACTTAACTGTTATGATGTATAACGTGTGGACATTGATGTTCTAACATTTATTGTGCTGACATGTATTAGACTGACAGTAACACTGATTGCTGTCAAGTGTTTTCAATCATGATGGTCGCTATATAATGACGTCCTGTCATAACTATGGGACACTGACGAAGGCTGAATGCCGAAACGCGTTGGTCCTTTTGTAATGTTCTTTGCCATGCCTTAACTCTTAAATAAAAAAGGCTTTTTTCACCTCACTGGAAAAGAGTGCCTTGGATCCTCATTAATTTTTATTATAAAGCAACAAACAAAACAAAAACAAAAATACGAAAACAATACGAAAGAAAAGAACAAAAGGAGGAAGACAAAAACATGTAAACGACACGTTACTTTGGAGCCACATTGCTCTGGCATACTGTTACGTAGACACACGATTTAAACGTCAAACAGCACACGAGGCCATCGACTTTGTCATGGTTCAGACGGAATTCTAATTTGTGTCGCACGCCCAGAGAGAGACCGGGGTCAGAGGGAGAAGCCACTGTGAAGACTGTAACGAAATTCTCCGAACAAATCGTCCTCACGGCCAAAATATTAACTTTACACGCATGGGTTTCGGTAATTTTGTAGCCACACAAAATATATTGTGCACAAAATATACATCACTCTTATTTTAATTAATTTTCTTTGAGTTTTATAATGTTTGACATAGGAGGTACGATTTGTTTAAAATACGTAGTGAAATTAAATTTAAAAAATCATAGTACTTACTTACTTACATACATAACAATAGATAGCAAACAATGGGAAAAAAACATTATGTATTTAATATTTTCATATCAAAAGTCCATACATTTTTAATTACTTCCTTTGAACGAAAACGTACTTCGTGATGACGTAACGAGGGCCGCATGAATACAAAATAATCTTGATTTCATTCACCTGTTTGATTCCCATTGCTGCACGTTCTTAAAAATGCAGCTGATTTTGGTTACAGAACTACTCTGTTTTTAATCTCATTCAAGATGACCCATGTATGTATACAGTACACCTTTCTTTTCCAGAATGTTTCATGAAGCTTGAATCTGTCTAGCATGCTGTGGACATCTGGCCATGAACCACGATTTGCTTCTCCAGCTTCTTTCTTGAACCTGTGCTGCGTTGTCACCCTGGTTGTGTGCCTGTGAGGACCACTCCTGTCACTGTCTGCTTCCACTGCGTACCAGCTGGTGAGTCTACAAAAACAAACATACACTTTCACTTACATATATGTATTCTGGAAAACTAATAACAACATGACATAACACATTGCTGTCTTCCTCGTTGCAGATTCCAGCATGAATGTTTCGGAAAGGTCTCGCCGACATCTATCAGAAGAGTGTGGACGTGAAGGAAACCACAAGTGGCCTGCCACTGTACTCAGTGTGCTTAAGTAGGTTACACATGTAGGCCTACTTAGTTGTTTCCACCACTGCATGCGCACACACACACACACAGACACACACACACACACACACACACACACACACACACACACACACACACACACACACACACACACACACACACACACACACACACACACACGATACAGTATGTCTTCTTAGAATCTCCCTCAAATACACCAATTCACCACAAAGCTTAGAATGCAATGGTTCAATTCAACCAGGATAAGTGCCTTACTGTGCCTATGGTGCACTGTGCAAGTACAGTAATGGCTCTATAGCTTGCTCATGTGTAGAACAGCTGAATCTATACTCTCAATGAAATCATTATGCAGTGGTTAATTGACAATAATTAACATTAGGACGTTCAATCACTTGACAAATCAGTAAAGCATGTCGACATAAAATCATCCTGACAGACTGCTGAACTAGCCTCCCATAATTTGAGGCTTGTAATTTGGAGCTCTTCCACCACCTAGTGGTTGATAAGAGCACTCGTGAGCATACTTGCACGCTGACAAGGTGTTTCCCAGGTTTAAATAAATCTCAGATTAGAACTCTAGACCCATTAATACCCCAGTGGACCAAGAATATGGCCCACTGAGGTAGGGTTACAGTGACCTTGATTGGAGCAGGGCTGAGTATGGATTTAGATTATAAAGAACATTATTTATTTATTTCAATGCCGATAGATATCTCTACGTATTATTTAGAATAATCTTCCTTAACCCTTAAATTCAATTAATTATTCCAATGAACTAAAATCTTTTATTTGATGGCCTTCCTGCCCTGGCATTTGGCCTTTTTGCCATGAACACCAAAGGCCAAGTGGCCATGCCCCTAAAATGACGAAATTCAGGCCTGACTATGAGTGTCTTGCTTGCTTGTTATAATTGAATAAGTCAAGCTTTTGAGAGTTACATTTCACTTAACAGTTGTTTATATATTCATAGCAAGATCTGAAGTTCACGTGCTTTTATAATTACAATATAGGAATTTAGCAGATGTTCTTATCCAGAGCACGTTTTAGAGGTAAGTAAAGTAGCCTATATTGACCTACATGTTTAATGGGCTCAAGAAACCACCACTCCTGAATGAAGTGTCTGCTGCTGGGAATCTGGTCTAACGCACAGGTCCTAGCTGTACTCCTGGTGAGAGCAGGAATGGACCTGGTGAGACATAGGAGGGGCCCGGACAGGAGTCCCACCCACAGAGTTTAGTCCCTCCACATGCCAGAATAGTACCTAATCCCAGTCCCGGCAGAGTAGTTCCGGAGTGGATCCAACGGATTGTGTGGCCCTGGTCTTTCCCTAGTGGGTCTGATTGAGGGTAGACGTAAGTCGGACCTTGATCACCCCGGCTGGGTCACCCGAGTGAGGGGTATGATGTTCGTGAGACCTGAAACCCTGATGACCTTGGGATACATCACTGAGGATACGTCCCAGGTAGGTGCATCCAAGCGATGTATTTTTGTTCGGAAGTATAACTACTAGTTTAACAATAATAATAACCACCATTAAAATGGCAGTCTTGAATAAGTTGACGGGCTTGTCTAATAATACACCAGAGAAAGTTATTTTGAACAGCTAAAATGTAATCCAGTTCACTGTGTTTTGATGTTCCACTGCCCAATGTCAATGGCTGCGGTTACATGAGGGCTTTTTCATTCAGAATGAAAACTTCAGAATGAATTAATTCAGAAGTAATGTTTTTTGCTGCGTGTTTACATGGGAAAGGTCATTCCGAATGAGTGTTTACATGGACAATACTTTTAAATCCCATTATTTCATTACACATCAGGTTTGGGCCTGGGAAGGCTTCTGATTGGATAGGGGGCGGGCGGATATGTTTACGTCCAGTGGTGGAAAGTACATTTACTTTAGTACTAAAGTACAATTTTGAGGTATTTCTACTTTACTTTCCAATTGTTTTACTTTTACTACACTACATTTCAGTAAAACAAAATAATAATAATAGAAAAACACTTTTATGCCGTATTACTTTATATTTGATGTATCCTGTAGCCTATGAGAGGTTTCTAATATAATTTCTTAATATAATTAATCGCAAAACAAGAGCATAATATAGCCATACCAAGACCAGAATGAACTTCAATCCGAATGAGTTTTTACATGAGTCCACAATTGTTTCAATTTAAAAATGGAATAAACCGGTCAGTTACATCAGATCTAAGTTTAAATCAGATTGACCATTTTCATTCCGATTTAAGTTTTTGTATGTGTTTTTTATTTTTTTTAACATATGTTTATTGATTTCTTTTACAGTACAAAGAAGTATTTTCAAAACAATTGACATATTTCCCCCCCCCCCCCACATCCCCATGGCAGCACAAATACAAATAAAATATAATCACGAAATGTTTTGACAATAATAAATACAGAACACAAAAATAAATAAATAATGACCAAACGAAAAATAAAACACATTACCTACAGTTAACCAAACAAATACACAATATCCGTCACAGTTCCCTACCCCCACCCCACAGCTGACTACTCCAATTAATACATGAGAACTTTTAATAGGATTTAACTTTTATTCTGAATGAAAAGGGGATTTAACTGTCCATGTAAACGTAGCCATTGACTCATTGGTGACCGAACATACGTTCTGCTTAATTTTTACCATTGGGGTTTGGGGGATTAGACAATCGATTGTGCTTGTGGACAGGTGTCCTGCAGGCACATAATATAAAAATATATTTATTATTTATTATTATTATTAGTTAAGCACTTAACTAAGTTAACTGCCTTAACTAAATAACTGCACTTACTGTAGTTAACTGCCTTTCAAGCCGTTATGTATTTGTATAAAACTTGATGGAAAGGTCGGGCCTGGGTCAAGTTTCAAGAACTGTTCCCGTTTACGCTGATTGGTTAAAGTAGGGCATGGCAGTGGACCTGGCCTTTCACACAAATGCACCCAACTTCGGAACAGATTAGCATGACATCCGAATATAATAATGAATTGCATTTTTATAGCGCTTTTCCAAGTGCTCAAAGCGTGTTACAATGGTTCATTCATTCATACATTGGGAGGTGACGCGGCGAACAGTCGACGTCAGCGTCCTCACTTCCCACATTCACACACCAATGGTGGAAAGCTCACACCGACCGACTCATTGGAATATGGTTTATCATGGGAATATGGTTTATCATGGGACCAGGTTTATCATGGGAATATGGTTTATCATGGGACCAGGTCCAGGAATAACTCACCCGCAGGATCAAGGTTGGAGTTGTGATCCACCATTGTCTTCAACTGACTCCCCATCACCTGGATTCAGATTCCCCTCAGCAGAATGCAGAAAGCTCTAGGACAGGGCTTCATAGAGAAGACCTCATCAGCCACAAGTTACAACCACATAAGGCACATGGCCCAACTCTGTTGCAGAAGGTAGTCTACGATGAGTGAGGGACATCAAGGTTACCTGCCTGGAGAGCTTTGCCAAGATTGTCCCCTTTTCCACCGGGGTTGAACCGGTTCCGTTCTTTTTTTCCCCGTCTGATTTTGAACCAAATGAATTGGTTCAGATCCCTAAAAGTTGGTTCGGAACTGTAACCAAAAAAATACTTATTCTTGGCCTGAAAAGTGGGCATGTCATTATTCAGGTTGGAAGATGAAGATGTGATATAAACCATCATAAAATATAAAGAGCGGAACTGGTTCTAGAAACAAAGTTATTTTGGTGGGAAAGGGGCTGATGATTAGAGTTGGTCTGTTGCTGTTTCTGCCAAAAAAAAACAGCCAGAAATCTGAAGTTGGCATCCATGATCCATCACAGCAAGCAAAACTACAGAGAAGGTGCACAGCACTTGTAATTGTGATCCAGAGTTGTCTGTGTACAAATATAAAGCGTTAAGCACTAAGCACCATCCTTTATCCCTTCTTCCATTGCCCTGTGACTTTTCATATGTACTTGCACACAACCCCATATTGTGTGCGTGACTGTGTGTGTGCTTACGTCACAGACAGACAAACAGATATAGGGGAAAGGTACGTGCATATTTCAAATACATGAAGATTTTACTGTACTGTATATTGTACTGCTTTGGTTTCAGCAGAATGTGTATTCCAACTAGCCATGAACCAAGCATTATTGTCTCCACCAGGCCGAAGGCATGTGGGGAGAGTATGTTTTGCACTCCGTCCGTCCGTGTGTCCGTCCGTGTGTCCGTCCGTCCGTCCGTGTGTCCGTGAGCAGCTAATCTCGGCCACCGTTAACCCGGTCGATGCCAAATTTTGCACACGCACTCCCTGGATGCCAACGATGAACCTCTGCCCCAAACTTTCCAGAACGGCCTGTTATAGCGCCACCAGGAGGCCGCTTTGTGCAAAACAAGTTTTTGCACAGTACACCTACAGATTTTGTCCAAACATCACGCAAATTGGTACACAGTCTCTCTAGAGCCATTCAACGAAACCGGTCTTTCAGATTTCTCAGACTCTATCCTGATTGGTTAAGATTGGCTTCCAAAGTTCACAGGAGTGCTCAGTTTCAAACAAAATGCTGCAAATCATGAACACATCGCGTGATTTCCCTGAAATTGTGCACCCACATTCCCACTAGGCCCAGGACGAAATGCCACATGAACAATTTCAACTCAGCCTCAAGGTGGCGCTATAACTGGCCGAAAAGTGTTTTTACCTCTAACTGCACGGATCTGTGGATAACTTTGTATGCCAACTCCCTAGAGGCCAAGGAAAAACCTTTGCCTGGAATTTTTCACATCTGCTCTTTATAGCGCCACCAGGAGGCCGACATATGTAAAACACATTTTCTATTATTACTCCTTCAGATTTTATCCAAATTTCACGCAAATCGGTATACACTATCTCCATAGTCATGTGATCAACACGGAGCGGCACCATTTCCCATCTTCCATCCTGATTGGCTAAGATTGGCTTCCAAAGCTCACACGATTCGTCCATTTCGAAAAAAGGCCACAAATCACAAACACAGTGTGCAATTTCCGTTAAATTATACACGCACATTTTCACTAGGCCGAGGACGACATGCCACAATTTTTTCCTCAAAATCAGCCTCACGGTGGCGCTATAACAGGCCAATTCCTGTTTTTAGCTATAACTGCATCGATCTGTATACAACTTATGTATGCACACATGGAAAAACATTGTACCTGCATCCCTCGAACACGAACCTCCGGCCCAAATCTTCCTCAACAGCCTGTTATAGCGCCACCATGAGGCCACAACCTGACCTGCCCTGGTGGAGACCTGTGCCGATTGGCACTTTGTCTAGTTTATATATGATTTGATTTTGACATATCCTGAATTTACAATTACCTAACTGCCACACTGCAAAATCCTGTGTTGTAAAAGAGCAAAGTTGAAATTAAACAAGACTGGGATGACATCGTGTGTGTGTGTGTGTGTGTGTGTGTGTGTGTGTCTGAATCTGACCTACCTTCCTCTGCATCCCGCATTTTCTGTACAGCTCCACCACCCTGGACCATGATGTCCAGCAGCAGTCCACAGAAGGCCTTCATCACCGGGTGTGACTGGCTGACCTCAACCTTCAGGTAGTTGGTGTAGTAATGATACGCTGTGCGGGCACACACACATTATAACGCTAGTCTGAAGACTGTAATGACTGTGAAATATGTCTTATTTACTATGAAATCGAACCCTGTACACTCAAGACACGCTCCATATGGCCATACATTCATTCATTTCTGACCCCCCTTGCCAAAGCGCCAGCGCTCGCCCAGCAGTCTGCTGTCACCCAGGCGGATGCGTGCACGCGACCTCGCCCGCTTCTCGCCCGCATGTTTTTAAGTGCTGGAGTTTTGAAGCACTCGTTTTTTATTAACGGGTGGTGCTGCTGCCTCCTGCATTATGTGCAAATTCAAAACGGGTGTTATGCAAGGCCAAAAAATTATTTATATATTTTCGGACGACGTTCCTCCGCCCATTTTTCGACCGTTCGCCTGCTATGGGCGGTAGTCGCCAGGTCCCATAGACAAAGAATGCACTTCCGGAGAATTCCCCCAAAAATCTATCAATCAATCAACCCCTCCAACCATGCATGGGGGCCCATGGCCTGATGCATTTCAAACTCAGAGTCATTGAAAATAAAAAGGTTGAGGATCACTGATGTGGCGTACTGTACCTGGGTCGTATGTTTCAGAGGTACGGTGCAGCAAGCTGATGTCAATACGTCCAAGATGGAGGATGTACAAAGCCGTTAGCACCATATTCTCCATATGACCCCGTTTTTTACTATTTTGAAAATAGTTTTGGAATAGTTCAACTATAGCCGATCTACATCGACACGCTGTGAGCTTGTTGATTGGCTATTTTCACTATTCAAAAATGCTTCAATATAGTAAAAAAGACAAAGTAGTTTAAGGATAAGGGGTTTAGCATGGACGTTTAGATGGAAAAAAGAGTTCAGTTGCAGTTTTTCTAAGAATAAAGGTTTTAGGGGTTAGCTCACCATGCCTTTGCAGCCATTTGGAAGAGAATGAGGTTTCGGCCAAAGACGAAGGGGATAATGATCAAGAAAACCAAAAACACAAAGCAGATGAAGAACACGAGAGTCTGGATTACCATTCCTGTCAAGAAAATGCAAAATAATCAATCCATCTAAAAACCATCAATTGGGATAATTCATAGTCAGTGCACTGCACACAGATCAATAACTGAACTGTCGATAGATATTTTCATTGTCTTTAAAACATTTGAAATGGCACTGTGATCTTTTTACGCACTCATCCTTGGCCTAGAAGTGGAGTTGTGGAATACCCTCTTTAACTAATGATATTACACATAGTGACTTTACCATTAGTAATGCTGAGGACCAATGATGAATGAGTTCACGATAAATTTGTGATGAATTAATGGATGAGTTCATCATTAATTCATCAATAATTTATTATGTGTAATGGGAGTCAGGGGGACCGGGGTCAAACTGTCTATTTTACCATATAACATGGTAAAATATGTGACTCTACTGGCTCGCAGACTGATACTGTTGAATTGGAAACAAGCACAGGTTCCGACTCATACTTCACTTATGAGAGATGTTATGCACTACTTACAATTGGAAAAGATTAAGTTTGAATTGAGAGGGAGTGAAGATAGATTCTACCAGACATGGCAACCCTTCATTGAATATTTCAATAGGTGCACGCTAACCCCTCCTACACAATAGATAGCACAATAGAAAATTGGAAGGAAAATCCTTCAGATTTTATCCAAATTTCACGCAAATCGGTATACACTATCTCCATAGTCATGTGATCAACACGGAGCGGCACCATTTCCCATCTTCCATCCTGATTGGCTAAGATTGGCTTCCAAAGCTCACACGATCCGTCCATTTCGAAAAAAGGCCACAAATCACAAACACAGTGTGCAATTTCCGTTAAATTATACACGCACATTTTCACTAGGCCGAGGACGACATGCCACAATTTTTTCCTCAAAATCAGCCTCACGGTGGCGCTATAACAGGCCAATTCCTGTTTTTAGCTATAACTGCATCGATCTGTATACAACTTATGTATGCACACATGGAAAAACATTGTACCTGCATCCCTCGAACACGAACCTCCGGCCCAAATCTTCCTCAACAGCCTGTTATAGCGCCACCATGAGGCCACAACCTGACCTGCCCTGGTGGAGACCTGTGCCGATTGGCACTTTGTCTAGTTTATATATGATTTGATTTTGACATATCCTGAATTTACAATTACCTAACTGCCACACTGCAAAATCCTGTGTTGTAAAAGAGCAAAGTTGAAATTAAACAAGACTGGGATGACATCGTGTGTGTGTGTGTGTGTGTGTGTGTGTGTGTGTGTGTGTGTGTCTGAATCTGACCTACCTTCCTCTGCATCCCGCATTTTCTGTACAGCTCCACCACCCTGGACCATGATGTCCAGCAGCAGTCCACAGAAGGCCTTCATCACCGGGTGTGACTGGCTGACCTCAACCTTCAGGTAGTTGGTGTAGTAATGATACGCTGTGCGGGCACACACACATTATAACGCTAGTCTGAAGACTGTAATGACTGTGAAATATGTCTTATTTACTATGAAATCGAACCCTGTACACTCAAGACACGCTCCATATGGCCATACATTCATTCATTTCTGACCCCCCTTGCCAAAGCGCCAGCGCTCGCCCAGCAGTCTGCTGTCACCCAGGCGGATGCGTGCACGCGACCTCGCCCGCTTCTCGCCCGCATGTTTTTAAGTGCTGGAGTTTTGAAGCACTCGTTTTTTATTAACGGGTGGTGCTGCTGCCTCCTGCATTATGTGCAAATTCAAAACGGGTGTTATGCAAGGCCAAAAAATTATTTATATATTTTCGGACGACGTTCCTCCGCCCATTTTTCGACCGTTCGCCTGCTATGGGCGGTAGTCGCCAGGTCCCATAGACAAAGAATGCACTTCCGGAGAATTCCCCCAAAAATCTATCAATCAATCAACCCCTCCAACCATGCATGGGGGCCCATGGCCTGATGCATTTCAAACTCAGAGTCATTGAAAATAAAAAGGTTGAGGATCACTGATGTGGCGTACTGTACCTGGGTCGTATGTTTCAGAGGTACGGTGCAGCAAGCTGATGTCAATACGTCCAAGATGGAGGATGTACAAAGCCGTTAGCACCATATTCTCCATATGACCCCGTTTTTTACTATTTTGAAAATAGTTTTGGAATAGTTCAACTATAGCCGATCTACATCGACACGCTGTGAGCTTGTTGATTGGCTATTTTCACTATTCAAAAATGCTTCAATATAGTAAAAAAGACAAAGTAGTTTAAGGATAAGGGGTTTAGCATGGACGTTTAGATGGAAAAAAGAGTTCAGTTGCAGTTTTTCTAAGAATAAAGGTTTTAGGGGTTAGCTCACCATGCCTTTGCAGCCATTTGGAAGAGAATGAGGTTTCGGCCAAAGACGAAGGGGATAATGATCAAGAAAACCAAAAACACAAAGCAGATGAAGAACACGAGAGTCTGGATTACCATTCCTGTCAAGAAAATGCAAAATAATCAATCCATCTAAAAACCATCAATTGGGATAATTCATAGTCAGTGCACTGCACACAGATCAATAACTGAACTGTCGATAGATATTTTCATTGTCTTTAAAACATTTGAAATGGCACTGTGATCTTTTTACGCACTCATCCTTGGCCTAGAAGTGGAGTTGTGGAATACCCTCTTTAACTAATGATATTACACATAGTGACTTTACCATTAGTAATGCTGAGGACCAATGATGAATGAGTTCACGATAAATTTGTGATGAATTAATGGATGAGTTCATCATTAATTCATCAATAATTTATTATGTGTAATGGGAGTCAGGGGGACCGGGGTCAAACTGTCTATTTTACCATATAACATGGTAAAATATGTGACTCTACTGGCTCGCAGACTGATACTGTTGAATTGGAAACAAGCACAGGTTCCGACTCATACTTCACTTATGAGAGATGTTATGCACTACTTACAATTGGAAAAGATTAAGTTTGAATTGAGAGGGAGTGAAGATAGATTCTACCAGACATGGCAACCCTTCATTGAATATTTCAATAGGTGCACGCTAACCCCTCCTACACAATAGATAGCACAATAGAAAATTGGAAGGAAAATCCTTCAGATTTTATCCAAATTTCACGCAAATCGGTATACACTATCTCCATAGTCATGTGATCAACACGGAGCGGCACCATTTCCCATCTTCCATCCTGATTGGCTAAGATTGGCTTCCAAAGCTCACACGATCCGTCCATTTCGAAAAAAGGCCACAAATCACAAACACAGTGTGCAATTTCCGTTAAATTATACACGCACATTTTCACTAGGCCGAGGACGACATGCCACAATTTTTTCCTCAAAATCAGCCTCACGGTGGCGCTATAACAGGCCAATTCCTGTTTTTAGCTATAACTGCATCGATCTGTATACAACTTATGTATGCACACATGGAAAAACATTGTACCTGCATCCCTCGAACACGAACCTCCGGCCCAAATCTTCCTCAACAGCCTGTTATAGCGCCACCATGAGGCCACAACCTGACCTGCCCTGGTGGAGACCTGTGCCGATTGGCACTTTGTCTAGTTTATATATGATTTGATTTTGACATATCCTGAATTTACAATTACCTAACTGCCACACTGCAAAATCCTGTGTTGTAAAAGAGCAAAGTTGAAATTAAACAAGACTGGGATGACATCGTGTGTGTGTGTGTGTGTGTGTGTGTGTGTGTGTGTGTGTGTGTGTGTGTCTGAATCTGACCTACCTTCCTCTGCATCCCGCATTTTCTGTACAGCTCCACCACCCTGGACCATGATGTCCAGCAGCAGTCCACAGAAGGCCTTCATCACCGGGTGTGACTGGCTGACCTCAACCTTCAGGTAGTTGGTGTAGTAATGATACGCTGTGCGGGCACACACACATTATAACGCTAGTCTGAAGACTGTAATGACTGTGAAATATGTCTTATTTACTATGAAATCGAACCCTGTACACTCAAGACACGCTCCATATGGCCATACATTCATTCATTTCTGACCCCCCTTGCCAAAGCGCCAGCGCTCGCCCAGCAGTCTGCTGTCACCCAGGCGGATGCGTGCACGCGACCTCGCCCGCTTCTCGCCCGCATGTTTTTAAGTGCTGGAGTTTTGAAGCACTCGTTTTTTATTAACGGGTGGTGCTGCTGCCTCCTGCATTATGTGCAAATTCAAAACGGGTGTTATGCAAGGCCAAAAAATTATTTATATATTTTCGGACGACGTTCCTCCGCCCATTTTTCGACCGTTCGCCTGCTATGGGCGGTAGTCGCCAGGTCCCATAGACAAAGAATGCACTTCCGGAGAATTCCCCCAAAAATCTATCAATCAATCAACCCCTCCAACCATGCATGGGGGCCCATGGCCTGATGCATTTCAAACTCAGAGTCATTGAAAATAAAAAGGTTGAGGATCACTGATGTGGCGTACTGTACCTGGGTCGTATGTTTCAGAGGTACGGTGCAGCAAGCTGATGTCAATACGTCCAAGATGGAGGATGTACAAAGCCGTTAGCACCATATTCTCCATATGACCCCGTTTTTTACTATTTTGAAAATAGTTTTGGAATAGTTCAACTATAGCCGATCTACATCGACACGCTGTGAGCTTGTTGATTGGCTATTTTCACTATTCAAAAATGCTTCAATATAGTAAAAAAGACAAAGTAGTTTAAGGATAAGGGGTTTAGCATGGACGTTTAGATGGAAAAAAGAGTTCAGTTGCAGTTTTTCTAAGAATAAAGGTTTTAGGGGTTAGCTCACCATGCCTTTGCAGCCATTTGGAAGAGAATGAGGTTTCGGCCAAAGACGAAGGGGATAATGATCAAGAAAACCAAAAACACAAAGCAGATGAAGAACACGAGAGTCTGGATTACCATTCCTGTCAAGAAAATGCAAAATAATCAATCCATCTAAAAACCATCAATTGGGATAATTCATAGTCAGTGCACTGCACACAGATCAATAACTGAACTGTCGATAGATATTTTCATGGTCTTTAAAACATTTGAAATGGCACTGTGATCTTTTTACGCACTCATCCTTGGCCTAGAAGTGGAGTTGTGGAATACCCTCTTTAACTAATGATATTACATATAGTGACTTTACCATTAGTAATGCTGAGGACCAATGATGAATGAGTTCACGATAAATTTGTGATGAATTAATGGATGAGTTCATCATTAATTCATCAATAATTTATTATGTGTAATGGGAGTCAGGGGGACCGGGGTCAAACTGTCTATTTTACCATATAACATGGTAAAATATGTGACTCTACTGGCTCGCAGACTGATACTGTTGAATTGGAAACAAGCACAGGTTCCGACTCATACTTCACTTATGAGAGATGTTATGCACTACTTACAATTGGAAAAGATTAAGTTTGAATTGAGAGGGAGTGAAGATAGATTCTACCAGACATGGCAACCCTTCATTGAATATTTCAATAGGTGCACGCTAACCCCTCCTACACAATAGATAGCACAATAGAAAATTGGAAGGAAAAAAAAAGAAAAGAAAAGTGAGTGTTTTTTCTTTATTTTATTTTTTCTCATTTAAAAAAATAATGTCTGTAATTCACTTAATTTACAACAACATGTTGGGAAAGTTTGAGAGCAAGAGTGTCTGTCCTGTTGTCTGTTTTGTTTGTCTGTTCACACTTGTCATTGTTTAACAGTTTTTTGTTTTTTCATGTTTATCACATTTATATGTCTTTTTTATTATGGATTGTATGTGGAACATTTACATTGCCTGTTATTTCTTTCATTTTATTTAACTAAACTACTCATTATCATTGTCGATAATATTCTGATGTTGTCATACAAAAAATGCCTAATAAAAACAGTATTTAAAAATATATATATATATATATATATATATATATATATATATATATATATATATATATATATATATATATATATAGTCGTGTATGCATTTGCCCCCTCAAGGTAAGTTAAGTGTTAAGGATGAAGTATATCTTAGGTTGATTTTACCTAGGGAGATGATTGCAGCCTGGTACCCTGTCAAGCCCATCCAGCACACAATGCCAGGGTTGGATGGGTGGATTGTTTTCTGGCTGTTATAAATACTGTAAATGTCTCCCTTATAAAGTCCTTTGAGGTTTGATCTGAAATGGAGGAAGAGGAATGATCACATGATGGTTCTATAGCCCAAACACAGGAAAATCATCCAAAGGACTTTTCTTTCCTTTTTGTCGTGAAACCTGACAGCTCAAAAACCAGTGCTTCTTTCACCTGTCAAATATCACTATTTGATACACTTAACTAAAATAACACTGCGGATTCCAATACGATCGTCACAGTTTGATAATGGGGAGATGATTTTTTTAGTCTATGTTCACTGCCAAGTTGTGATAGTCAAAAGTCCTAGGCATTATTCCAATACTGTATTTAATGATACAGTAGGTTAATTCGGCCATGTCATATGATATTACATGGATTACACCACAAATCAATGTTGGTATATAAACCACAAAGGAAAAAACGTTCGGGCTTAGATACACCTGCATTATTTCTGGACGAAATTAAAACTAAGTCTACTGCAAAAAATGGTTATGATTACTTAATAAATATACAGTATGAATGAAAATTAACTGTATCTGAGGGATGTTTGGCATACAATATATCGGTGATCAATTTAAATGGATTGTACACTTCTAGATCTGCATGAGGAATCAAAGTATAGCTACTAACCTATGAAGTACCATTGATCGCATGAGCATGACCAGACTGACGATACACGATAATGTCATCGCACACAGGTAGCACACTGTCAACGACAATAGCATGGTATGAAGGGAGAATAAAACAGATCTGCATGAAATACAAGATATAGCGTCCATATTCACATAACATCCCATAACAACGGATTGGTCTGAGGGGGGAAATTCAAAGAACTGTAAATTTGGTTCAGTTGACATCCATCCAATCAATGCAAACAATTACCCACCTTCCAACAACCAAGTATAGAAAGTCACAATTTGGACAACCTCCATTCTGTCGTCAGAGAGGACGATGTCAAAGCCAAGCAGCAGGAAGGCGATGTTTTCATCAATGCCAGCACGGACAATATGGAGAGTAGGAATAACCTGAACGACCAGCAACAATGCCATCTGAAAGGAGACAAGTTGTACATTTACAGAGCTGTAGGAGCTATGTTATTTAATTCACACACACACACACACACACACACACACACACACACACACACACACACACACACACACACACACTATAAGATGAGACTAAAGGGTAATACAGTGCTCTAGGTGCAGGTGCAAGTGTATTGTATTCTTGGATAACTTACATGGTAGATTGCCACAAAGGCAACAAATGCTGAGATGGACAGCTTGAGGGGAAAACGGAATACTAGAAGAAAAATTGCATTTTTACTAACTATAAAAACTCAAATTGTTACATTTATTACATTACACAAGATAGATATGTAGGCACGGTGGAGGAGGATAGACTATGTAGTCTGTGTGATCTAAAGCAAATCGAAAATGAAATGCATTTTGTTTTTTATTGTCGCTTCTACAACTCCATTAGGGAGAGACTTTTTAATAAGATAGACCCAAACCATGAATTTGTATGGTTGGAGGACTTCGAGAGACTGAAGCGCCTGTTTCAAAAGTACACTTTTTCATTTGCCTCATTCCTTGAGAAGGCCTGGTCAATGAGGAGGAGGGCCATTTACATGTAAAATGGCCTTGTTATGATTGTTTTCGTTTTATTTTATTTTCTTTGTTTTGTTTTCTTTGTTTGTTCTAATAATTTACAAATATGTATGAACAGGAAGTGTCAGTTGTATTCAGTGTATTCTGTGAAATGTGTCATATAATCCCATATGGGATGGGCCAAAGTGGCATGACACGAAAATAAATTCATTCATTCATTCATTCATACACAACACTACTATAACAAAAACAAAACAAATGTTTGTTCGGAAAGACTCACCTTTCTCTGGAGTGTAAATGTAACTCTTTAGTGTATCAGCTACTTTTTGAGACAGTGTTGGTTTGTCTGTGCTTGTAGAGCTGGACAGAACAAGAAAATCATATTTATCACATGAGCCCATAGTTCTATACCTCCAGTTCTAGGCTAAACAGAAGTTGTTTTTTTCTTCCTTTCCTAAGATAATAGTTCAATGTTGAAATGAGTGGTATTCACCTTTAAAGTGAGCCATGTGATCCAGAAGTGCATTTCACAGTTCACTATTACTGTTAGTAAAGTAATAGGCTTATATACTTTTTACTCATATGAAGAAAATCAACATAAGTACTGTACTCCAATAACATGAGAGTAAATGTATCTTATATGTTCACCTGGGGGTTGATGACTTTTTCTTTAGAAGGGATTTCACATGCTGTGAAATAGTAGTAGCTGCTGTCAAGGTCCTTGGAGCAAAACACAGAATAGTTCTTATTGTAAGTCAACTCTTTCTGCTTGGTACTCATACAGCTCCAGACATTCACTCACTGAGCAGCCCCACTACAGCAGATTTGCTATATAATGGCCCTATCTTGGGTGCCGCCTTACCCCTTATTTATGACAAAACCTTTTTAGGCTTTTTCTTAACATATTTTTTGTTCAAATAGCCAAAATCGACACATTGTGAGCTTGTAGTTCGGATATTTTAAAATGTTTTTCAAAATAGGGCCAGCACAGCACTCAATACATTTTCACATACCGGTAGTTTTATTTTTCAACGGCCTCCCTCAGCGTCCTCCTGTGACTGTAGGCTATATGCTGAGGAAGGCTGTTAAGGTTGAAACGCTCTGTCTGGTTGAGGCAAATAAAAATTAAAGTTCATACTGTATATTATTGTCAGTAATCTTTTTTTTCTTTTTTTTTTTTTTTTTAATAATTCAAACATCAACAATTTACAAAATGTATAACAATATTTATAAAAGTAGTAAAACAGATTATATACATTTATTGACCTATAGTCTGACCAGCATATTGTATGTGCGTCAGTAGAATCACATTCATATTTATAACACCTCTGTACTCTTACTCTGTATTCAAGTAAGTCACCATATAGTTCAGCCTTATTGTTATGATTATCTAATATTAATGTTCATAGTTGCTCTGTGTGTCATACTTTGCATCTAAACTAACCCAATAAGCCCTGGGAAACGTGCTAACCACGTGACTGTCAGTTTGCTAAATTATAATGATAAACCCTAAATTGTGTAACTAAGAATTGTATTTTTTGTGGACCTTTGCTCTCACACTTGCTTCCAATGTCCAAAGAAAGTTTGCTCAAGGCACTAACATCACTACAGAGTAGTGCATGGCTTGCCATTTTACTGATATGGAAGGATGAAAATAGAACATTGTAGAAAACCTCACTGTTAAATAACCTATTTATTTGTAAATGATGTAATTATGTAAAAAATAAAGCATTTGGAAAATGGTCTGAAGTAATACGTAAAGTATATAGGATTTGAACATGCATGGTACATAATTAGCAGACCTAAATGTATCCTTCAACTATGCCCCTAATGACTGGCTGATCACAGGTTTTGTAGCAATTTGTTGCAAGTGTATTTTTAGGCCTTAAATGTTAAATGTTCAAGTCTGTTCAGATCATCATATAATTTACATTACTTACAGTGTGGCTGAAGTCTTAGGAGGCAGGAGGCACATAGCAACCAAATGTCCTGTGAATCCAAGTTGCAAATCTTGTAAGTTGCTTCTTTGCCCTCTCTGCTCTCTGTCCTAGGGTGTTCTCCTCTCTGTCTTGAGGAGGCAGTGGATCGCTGGTCTCGCTGGTCTCGCTGGTCTCACCGCCAAACATGACTTTCTTCAAGAGGCACTGTGGTAACACACCGAAGTCCTGAGCATTCTCTATGAAGCACTGAATGACTGCTCTCTGCAGCTTGAGGTTGGTTTCCATCTTCTCAGTTTCCTCTCCAGGTGGAAGGAGGTTAGGGGTGAAGACCACAGACAGGTTATTGCTGTCCATCTTGTTATCTGCACTCCTCTTGGACACACTGTGGAGGAAGTCAAAAAGGTAGCGCAGCACGCTGATGTTTCTGTCAGGCAGTTTGCAAGACAGCAGCAGTGTGGCGGTGGTTCTGTCCTCCTCACTGGTCAGCTCCTGGGCCTTCAGAAAGGCATCATGCAGCTCGGTGGGCAGGATGGGTTCTGGAAGCTCCCTGAAGAACTGCTTCACCAGGCCGGCCACAATATGGGGATTTGCTGTGGACAGACACTCTTCCTTGCCCGCATCCAGCTGGACCCTGAGTGCTTTTTGTTTAGTAATGGAACCTGCTTTTCTGAACAGGCCCTCTTTGTCAGTGTGCTCCAGCAGCATGGAAAATGCACCCACCAGAAACCTTGGCACATCCCCGTGGTCAGTATGACACTGTAGGCTCTTCAGCGGTGCTCCGAAAACCTTCACCTTGCGCTTGTTGCTCCAAGTGCATGTTGACATCTTCCTTCCGTTGGTTTTGCGGCAATCAGGTGTTATAATGCCATAAGTGTTGAGCTGCTGCTCAGCTATTCTGGAGGATTCCATGTCAGTTGTTTCCACCATAATACAGTTGGTAAAACTTGTGTGACTATTCTGCTTGCTAGCACTAGTAGACAGGATTTCCATTAACACTAAATCAAAGGTGTTTGTCTGTGACAGGCTGCAGCCCTTTTTATTCCAGATCAGCTCTGGTTCAGTAAACAAATAAATCACGCCGCTACCATGGTTACCGCGCAGCTCCACCAACCAGAAACGGTGATTCTGTCAACAAAGCAACGTCACACTGACACTGATGTGACCACGCCGCTACCATGGTTACCGCGCAGCTCCACCAACCAGAAAGTGATTCTGTCAACAAAGCAACGTCACACTGATGCGACCACGCCGCTACCATGGTTACCGCGCAGCTCCACCAACCAGAAAGTGATTCTGTCAACAAAGCAACGTCACACTGATGCGACCACGCCGCTACCATGGTTACCGCGCAGCTCCACCAACCAGAAACGGTGATTCTGTCAACACGGCAACGTCAAACCGACACGGGGCCGCCACGTCACAACCTACCAGACACCACGTCATGACGTGTTGGTTGACAGTGACACTCTGCCAACTTAAATAACGCGCTACGGCGCTACCATGGTTACAACGGGCATCTCCACCAATCAGAAACGGTGTTCCGACTAGGTTCGCTCAAAGCACAGGCTCAGAGCTTCTATGGCTCTGGTGATCCCATACCCCGGCCGGTTGATCGCACCCTGATTGGTTAGATTCGTCGCCGGGCAACGGGTGGTTATCGTTTTGCTCAGAAATGGAATCAGTTGTATTAAAAATATAAATAGCGTTGGATTCATACATGAATAATAATAATAATAATAATACAATTTATTTGTTGGTAACGCACTTTATATTTGACACATGGCATAAAAAGTAACACAAAAAACGTCACACAGTAATCTTTTTCTGTAGCTCCTGTGCACAAGGAGGAAACAAGGAATCATGTGTTTCTCTCTCTCTCTCTCTCTCTCTCTCTCTCTCTCTCTCTCTCTCTCTCTCTCTCTCTCTCTCTCTCTCTCTCTCTCTCTCTCTCTCCTTATTTCCTCATGGGTTATTTATTCTAAACCTAAAGCATCTATACATTTTTACTTAAGCATGATGCATCTTCTGCATTTGATGTTGTGATAAATGTACTTACAGTAATTTCTTTACACCACTGGAGCTGACTCAACCTCTGTGGGTCCACTGCTATATACTGTAGTACAGTGTACATGGATCTCAGGTCATTGTGGCTTTATAGACATTTTACTCTTGGTCCTACATTCCTATCCTGGTGGAGACCTGTGCCCAGAAGGGCACTTTTTCTAGTTACACTTATTTTCAACAGGGTCCACCATTTTCAATTCATCAGAACATTTAGAGACGTACAAAAACTACAAATATACACTTCTATTAAAAAAACAAAACAGGAAATCATATAAAAATAATAAATCAATAAAAGGGAAAACATGTTGTACATTATGGGGAGAAAGGGGTCGGGGGGAGCTCAGACTTAATCTACAGGGGCCAGTTTCGAATTGCAGCTGTCCGTAGGTGCCGTAGGAGTTTTGATGGAGTCATGGGATTCACATGTCTTAATGGCTGTTGGTAGGGCGTTCCACATTTTAGTGGCAAAGGAGCGGAATTTATTTGTGTAGCGAATCTTGTAAAGATGCTGTACTCTGTCGTCAACCCTATTCTAGCCATTCTAGCTTATCAAAATGGACAAATGGGCAGAGGTGGGTTCGGGGAGTGAGGCCAAGTAGTATCCTGACCAGTTTGTTTTGGGAAGTCTGGAGCCTTGTTTTAAGGGCCTTTGGGGTGCTGTGGTACCAAGAGGTGCATGCATACTTTGCATAGTCAAAGAAGCTTTGTACAAGGGCTCCTGTTTTTGTTGATCAACATTATCTGGAAACAGTTACACATTTTTTCATGGGCAGACAGTTGGCAACAACCAGAGATTACTAGCAAGTTAGAAACACAAGGAAAGCTATTTAATACTTTATTAACAGTTTACAGAAAAGAGAACAGGAAAGTACAGTTCAATTCAAGGTCTGCTAGACACTAGAGGATGTTAAACCCAAGAAAGCCTATGGCTTGGTTGTTTCCATTGGGGGTAACTATACACTTCCAAAGTTTCCAAACCCTCAGTGTCAAAATTTAATTAGACACTTTACACACATTTTATAGAGTTAAATTAAGATGCAAGATTGTGCCGTGTAGGTGTTTATAGATTTAAAGGACTTAATTCATTGCTCCCTAGTGCAGACCTGTGTGCATAGCTAGAAGCCTACATGTAGGCTACTGTAGGCCTAGCTACTACCAAGGCATGTTTCACTGGTTCACCCTGTCAATCTGTGTGGTGATATACATTGTTTTTGAGTGGTGCCTGGATCCCTGGGTCTGTCCCTGGCTGGCTGGGTCGATCTGTCCGAGCACAAAAATAGCTTTTGGTTGGTTTCACTGTTGCGCAGCCTCATACACACACACACACACACACACACACACACACACACACACACACACACACACACACACACACACACACACACACACACACACACACACACACACACACACACACACACACACACACACACACACACACACACACACACACACACACACACACACTGTAGGCCTATATACTGTATATGATGATTTGGGGTGTTACAGTAACAGTACAGTAGAGGGACCCCCACACGGTAACTCTGTCATTTCTCAACCATTCCGGACGCAGAGCGGCTCGCTGGAACCGGACTGACCTGACTGTCTGGATGTTCGCGAGGCGGCTTGCCGGAACCGGGCCGGCACCCTGTTCCTGTGGGTCTGGAACTTCCGGGTACCCCCACACAAGTTGCACTTAAACAGGTGTGATTTTTGTGGGATAACACATAGACAAACAAATATTGCAAGTAATATATTACTAAGAGTTACTATTTGTGTGCAGAAAATTCCATGTTATATAAAATAACCATGTTCATAACATAATTTGATTGACTTTTTTTATTCCAAAAAGTGTTTTTGTAGTTTTGCTGATATGTAAACGTTTGTGAACCACACTTAATTATAATAGGCTTATTACATAAATGGTACATAACATAGCCTAATATTTTACATTTGTATTCCCTTCCCTGGCTGCTGGCTCAAACAAGCAGAAACGTGAGCGACTGTACTTCAAACCAGAGCCATAGGCAGAGCATAGTAGACCTGCTTCGAACTAAGCCGTGGGGGGAACAACTAACAACATTCCGCCACTAGAGTTCGAGGCTGTGCTGTGCTACGTGTGCTTCTGGCTCGGCTTGTGTTTACCTCCCAACCAGACTAGAGAGCTCTGAGAGCCTGAGCCAGCTGGACAGACACCAACAACCACATTTATCCACACTGTCCAAAAACTAACCCCGGAAATACAAATGTAAGGCGCCTCGCACTCAGTCCTGCGCGGATATTTACATGTTCTACAGCATCGCGTGTGTTTATTTTTTAGCAACACTGTAGAAGAGAGGTAAGTTCTGGGGTTTTATTTAATGAGCGAACACATAAACGCATTGTCTCAATGACAACATTACGGCTGCTGGCTTTTCCTCTCTCCCATGATGGAGGATTGCGAACATGGCGCCCTCCAAAACAAACGATTAGCTAGCGAGTTAGCTGGCGAACGTGTCGCAAATAAATGTGCCACGGTTCTTTCTAAAGCACCGTAACGCATAATGCTGGTCATTTAATGTACACGACACGATGACAACTAAACGCGCATTATAATATTAACTGCTGTCTGTTGGTTGTCACCACTCGGTCGTCTAACATTAGCTACGGAAGCTAAAGGCTAAATAATTACACTGTTATTACGACTACGAGCCCCTCGCTTGGCAAAACTGATGTCTAAAAAAAAAACACGTCACGTTTTTATAGTTGAAAATAAGTCATTTTTTTGTCGCACGACTCACATTGAACGTACGTGGGACTATTAAGCCATTAGCTACCTCGATCAGCTCGCATCTGTTTTTGTTATTTTGTGGAATTATTTACATTTAGCAATTGGATTAGGTTGTGATGATATAAAGCACACTTAATGTGTTGTAGTTCACTAAGGTCCTTTATTAAGAATACCATAGTTCTGTTACGTCGCCAGTTAGCCAGCCTGGCTAGGATAAGCTAACTGCTTTGCCCCGTGGCCTTGTTTGGTCTCCTCTTTGTTGGGAAATCTCCTGAGTGGTGTTCAAGTTCAATTTGCATGTATCTTAATTTTCAGCACATATAGAGATTTACAGCTCACATAGACATGCCGTTTTGTCTAATCCAGTCAGTGTGATTTGGTTATCAACTGGCCAATGCTGGCTGACACAAAGTCGTTATGGCTGTGACATCCACAGAAACTATCCCAAAAACACGTGTCACTTTGTGGGGGCATTTAAACAAGTGCGAACTATACTTTATTTTGTGATGGAAGAAGTTGGTGTCAGACATTTAAGTGTGCACAATATTATTGATTTTTTAAGCCCTTGAACCGCAGCATCATATTCTAGACCAGAGGAACGTTAACCACAAATGGCTGATCAACAAGCTCACAATGCCACATGCTACGTGCTTGTTTGATTGATTTATTAACAGTTTGCAGAATTACAGTACATTTCAAGTACAACTCAATACAAAAACTGTTAACAGTGAGTGGACGACACCATAAAGCAAATCATTACACTTGTTTAAAATAGGGGCGGGCCCACCATTTTCAATTCATCAAAACATTTAGATGTGTATATTCGTATATACACAACTACAGTCAAAAATAAATCATCATAGGAGGTAAAAAGGGAAAAGAAACATATACAGTGAGGGGAAACGGGGTGGGTGGGGGTTTTCAGATTTTTCGGGGGCCAGTTCCGAATTGCAGCCGTCCGTAGGTGTCTTTTGAGAGCAGTTTTGAAGGAGTCAAGGGATTTGCATGTCTTAATGACTGTTGGTAGGGCGTTCCACATTTTGGTGCCATAGGAGCGAAATTAATTTAATCCCTTGTTAGTGCCGAATCTGGGTTGCACATGGTTTGTTGAACTCCCTCTGGTGTTGTGGGTGTGGACTTCGTTGACATTAAGGAAGTATTTAGACAGGTACATGGGTATCTTGGTGGTGGTGTAGCGAATCTTGTGGACCAGACCCATTGCAAGGTGCTGTACTCTGTCGTCAACCCTAAGCCATTCCAGCCTGTCAAAATGGGCAGGGGTGAGGTGGGTTCGGGGAGTGAGGCCAAGTAGTAGCCTGACCAGTTTGTTTTGAGAAGTCTGGAGCCTTGTTTTAAGGGCCTTAGAGGTGTTTTACCTGGAGGTGCAAGCGTAGTCGAAGAAACCTTGTACGAGGGCTCCTGTTAGGGTCTTCAAGGTATTTTTGTTGACCAGTGAGGAGATCCTGTATAAGAATCTTGTTCTTTGGTTGACCTTTTTGATTAAGTTGGTGGCCATTTTATCACCGGAAAGATTTGCCTTGTAAGATCGGCTATTTTTGGCAAAGAGATTAGGTGTAGTAAAGAGGGGCAAACACCATCCGAGTACAGAGCCAACGTAGGTGGTTAATTAGCCCCAGCACCGCACACCAAATAGTTTGTTATTTTGTTTTGAGGATGTTTGTGAGGTCCCGGATCCATTTGTCACAGCATCATGTACACGTGCGGTTCCCAGGGAGATAAGAGGTGCGGGTCTGCAGCTGTGTTTTGTCTTTGCCCTGAGCATGACAACCTTAGCAGATGCAGGAGAGGGACTTGCCATCCACTCCACTGTCTGTGACCGTGGCACACTGGCACAGGTGGTCCTAATTTGCACCTTGTGGCTGTCATAGCGTAGGGGTATCTCATTGTTCACCTATCTGCTGTCCTCCTGTTTCACTCTCTAGAAGAGGTGAGACTAGGCCTGTCTGAATGCTGTAGGCTGCCTGATTTACTGTTCATTCACTTTTCAACATGAATTATTGTCTGCTGTGGTTCACTTAGGAAAGGGTTCTTCATAGCCTAGGCAAGGGTGTTGCTTTTAGCTGTAGTGGCAAGAGATAGTGATGATGTGCTAGAGCCAAACCTTTGTTCCAATACTGAGAATATTTGTCAATTGCAATAATTGTCATTGGTAGGCAATGACATCTTATATGGAGTTGAGTAGGCCTATTTGCTTTTGTGTTCACATGAGAATTTTAAACTACAAAAGACAACATACAATGAGTATACAATCAAAACACAATGCACAAAGTCAGCATACATTTTCTAGATCTTAAAATAGTCCAACTATTTCAGTTGGTAGAATTGGTATAACAAAAAAACAAGGTTAAACAATGGGTATAAAGTATAAACAAAGCACACATAGGTTATAGTGCCGCATGCAGGAGGGAAGTTATTTTGGAATATTCCCTGTGCAATGAACTAATTTGCTTTCCAAGAACACAAAGCTTCAGCTCATGAGCAGTCAAACAAAACACAAACTGCTGTATTACTAGCCTACATGCATACTGTGACTGACGTGTTTCGTTTGAGTTGTGTATAGGCAATGCAGATTCACCCAAGTCCCACTCCCAACAATCAACATGTGTTGATTAAGCATGCAGTAGGCCTACATCTTCACTGCCACTTTGGTAATTCACATATGCCTGACAAAAGTTTAAAAAAAATCACACCCGTGTGAAGTGAGTGGTGCAACTCCGTGTGGGGGTCCCCGGAAGTTCCAGACCCACAGGAATGCGGCCAGGGTGCCGGCCCGGTTCCGGCGAGCAGCCCCGCGTCCAAAACGCAGGGGTCCCTGAGGAGTCCTAGCCTCGGTCCCAGGCTTACTTATCTGCGAAAAGAAAAGCCTGGTCACAACCATAGAAAAAAATAATATGGACAAAGCGTTCTCCGTGTCTGATGTGGATGTAAGATGAAGCCTGTCAGTCCAATCGCCATCTTTCTATATCCGTTTGGGCCCAGCTGGCCATTGGCTGGCCCAGACAACGAGGCGGGACTTCCCCCCTTCTTCTTCGTTGGTTTTTATTTTGACTCGAGCGGGGGGTGGATCCCAATCATAGACTGTAACGTAGCCACGCCCCTCAGAACATACTCGACTTTATGGTAATTTCTTAAAAAAATGGGACGCTAATTTTCCGATAAATAATAATGAGAAATGAGACTTTATTCATGACCATGTTTATTAAGGTAATACAGTCTAGGTGAAGTTGGGCCCAAATACATGGACCTCTATGGAGCTATGGGGTTTTTTTGGGCCCAATGACAGCGCCACAACAGGCCATTATATGAACTTTCAGGAAGTCAGGATTTCCTACTGGCTTCACACAAATCCAGCCTCACTGCCCCCCTGGTCACAACGTAAGGCAGAGAAGCTATCGGCGGATGTATCCTCCGGAAAACACCCGTCGGATGTATTTCCCCCGGATACAATATTTTCCCAACCAATCCCAACACTTGTTTCATTCGCAGAGAATTTAAACTGATTTGTAAAGCATCAACGTCATTTCCTTGGGCGATACTAATGCTAACATCCTGCAACTTCCGCCTAAACAAATGATAGCCTCTACAGCGTAGGTCTTGCCCAGGGTGGGGGGGGTCCCCGGAACATCCAGACCCCCAGGAACACGCCCCACGTCCGAAATGGTTGAGAAATGACAGTTACCATGGGGGTCCCTTTATACTGTACTGTACCACCCCAAATCTGTGTGTGTGTGTGTGTGTGTGTGTGTGTGTGTGTGTGTGTGTGTGTGTGTGTGTGTGTGTGTGTGTGTGTGTGTGTGTGTGTGTGTGTGTGTGTGTGTGTGTGTGTGTGTGTGTGTGTGTGTGTGTGTGTGTGTGTGTGTGTGTGTGTGTGTGTGTGTGTGTGTGTGTGTGTGTGGCGCAACAGTGACACTTAGACACACATAGCTGTCAAAAAAAGAGAGAAAAAAACGGCTATTTTCATTCATTTATTCGAGCCCCTGCTTTCACAGAAAGCTCTGAAGCCAAGCATCGTCCTTACTATTATGATGGTTTGTTTTTGTCCGCGACTTGTGAAAATGACACCTTGCGTTTCACAAAGGCTTAGGAGGAGAACGCATGAAATTGGATTTAAATTTTTGAAGAGGTTTCAAAGGATGCTAAACCCAGGCACCCACTGCATGGAGGCTCAGGCAAACGTCATATTCCTTTTGAAGGTCTTTAAATTTTGTTTAATTTCTAATTCAATCTGATATATAGCTCCAGTCTTCATTAGAAACCTTTTGTTTTTATGTCAAAATGGCAAATGACATTGTCCCGATGACAGCACTGTAGAACAAGTATTTGAAAAGGAACATTTGGCTTAAGCTTAATATTTAATCATTATCATTATGTCTGCTCTCTTTAAATCTACTATAACAATAAAGGAACATCTCCACTTCAACTTAACTTTATTGGTTGGCACAACCAACCTTCAGATATAAATGAGTGGTTGAAGTTCTTTTAAGAAAATTAAATCTCAAACTAACAAGCAAAGACAGTTATTCAGTCCCGGCAAATGAAAAGACATCAAATTCCAATAAAAAAAAACACACACAGACACACACACACACACACACACAAGCAGCATGGTGGCCTGGCTGTGGAAAGCTTCCCTTAGTATTTTCATTTGGCATTTAATACTGCTGTATCAACTGCCTGGCGTTAGCAGCATGAACAGATTTTGGCTGAGGTGGTGAGTGTCTTTGATGATCCGTTTCGCTGTGGCTACGCACCACTTGGTGTATATTGTCCTGGAGGGAGGGAAGCTCATGTCTGATGTTCTGCGACCTCTGCACCAGCCTCTCTAGCAGTCTGCGGTAGAGGGCGGTGCAGTTGGCACTTGGCAGTTCCCATCATATATATTTTAAAAATCACACCCGTGTGAAGCACCCAGGGTGCCGGCCCGACTATAACATCTGATTGACCATACCGTATATGGAAAGACAATACCGTATAAGCTAACGGAACAATGAATATAATTGGATGAGTATGAGTACATACTACATAGTTGACTTTGAAGATGGTGTCAGATGCAGAAGATCCTATAGCTAGGAAGATGCCTTCGTGTCAGTGTCTATATTGCTTTGATGATTGTCTCCTTTTCATGAAGCAAACCTGAGCCAAATTAACAGTTTGTGAAACCCAACAGACTCAGAAAAAAAATGGCTTCAATTTAGTAGACAAAGCAATTCAGCACAATTTGAGTACTTGTGAAATCATCCAGAGCAGATGATTGATTTTACAAATTTTGCTATATCCATTTCAATCATTTTGAATACCGGTATTTATTTTTGCAAGTTAAAGCAAGTAGCTATGGACACACAGCCAATGTTTTTATTTTGTGCCCTCATTCATTTCTCCTTTCCTTTTTAAATTAACATAATGAGTGGTTGTGTATTTCTGCTCGCCCACTAGGTAATATGAATAAGGAAATCATGTCCCGCGTGGTGAGGAAGAGGCAGGCCGACCCCAAGGTGGTGCAGTATGTCTGGGCAGCCATCGAGGTCATCCGCAACCAGAAACAAATTGCTAACATGGACAGGATCTCAAAGTAAGTGACCACAGTCTAACTCGGCAACTAAAGTTTGGAAACTTAACTTTGGTTCATTATTTATTTATCCACTTCAATAATACCAATTGGTATTGTATTTTAACCGTTGATTAGTGACCTTTACAACGAGGTATAGATTGTAAAGATCGGGTGTTTGTGGAATGAGCAACACAGCTATTTTGACACTTTATTAATTTTACACTCCGTGTTAGGGAACTCAGTATAGCGGGTGGAAGATCCAAAAGCAGCTGCAACAGCTTGGCACCATGCTGGTCACCAAACCTAGACACATTTTGCTGTGAGATGGCATCCCATTCCTCAACCACGTTTCATTATAAGTCATCCAACGTGGTTCTGTTGGTCACTCTAGCACGCACAGCACGTCCAAACTGACCATCCCATCCACTCCACTCCACACCAAATTCTGAAGGTAGGCTACTCTGTGATGATCCTGTAGGTAGGGGCGAGTGTTGTCATCCTGGAGCTGGCGTTAGGTCCCAGATTCTGAAGATATGGGCTCACCACTGGCTGCAGAATCTCATCCCGATATCTCACTGCATTTGAGATTGCCTTCAATGATGACAACCTCAAGTTCTGTCTTGCCTGTGAGAGATACTGCCCCATACCATGCCAAGCTGTTGCAGCTGCTTTTGAATCTTCCACCCGCTACTGAGTTCCCCAACACTGAGTGTAAAAATTGCCAATATGTGATGTTTTTTCCTTATTACTGTGCGAGAGTGCAATCATCCAATCCACTAAGCAACTCGAAGCAAGGGTTGAATACCAACCATTTGCCTTTTTGCAAATTCTTTGGAGGAGCTACCCACACGTTTAGCTTTGTTGCTCATTCCACGAACACCCGATCCTTACAATCTATAGCTCTTTGTAAAGGTGACTAATCAACGATTTAAATTATATAAAATACAATACCAATTGGTATTATTAAAGTGGAGAATAATGTACAAAAATTATGTTTTTGAACTTTTGTTGCTGAGTTTAGATGTTATTGACTTGATTCATTCCATTCTGTGCATAATTTATGTTAGGCATTTAGCTAGGCTTGGATGCTAAACTGTGTTGACAAATTTATTGTCAATGTTTTTTTTTTCCAATGGCCTAATCAAAACACCATGGTTCTGGGAATGTCTATTGTTGTTTTGAAAAACACACAAATACTTCGTCTTGCGAGTTGCAACACCATCAGAAGCATTTCAACTGCAGTAACATGAGCTCAGACGAGCACAAAATAAAATGCTCTTCTAGTGATCCTGAACCTTGTCTGCACTCAGGCCCAGGGAGTAACATACAGGGCCATGATCAATAGGTGGATTGACATTCATTGTCATTCTGGCTGGGAATCCAGCCAGCCCATATTGCAGTTCCCCTTCCCCTCTATAGAAGTGAGGCCTTTATATGGAACACAGCAGGTTCACCCATTATCATTTCACTTGTTAAATTATCGAGGATGAGAAATATTTGTTTATACTATTGTTTAAATTAAGCATTGCATCGCAACAAGTGGACCAGGACTCAAATCAGCATCACAGAATGTTCTGATGGGGTCGCGCAAATGACAATAACTTCAGTAGTGGAATATTAGTGTTAATTCAGCACATCCTGGTCCTGGCATTTGTGGCTAGCGCACAGTTGGAGTCCCCATATTAAGCCAGTTAAGAGATCTGATGGGTTTAGTGTGTGCAGATGGGTTAGACTTAGAGAATCCTCGACGGTGGTTCTCCTTGTGGCTGAGCAGTCATTTCCTTTTGATTTGTGCTATTGAATGGGCGGCTTAAATGAAACACTTAGCACGTCTCATATGCAGAGTACCTCGGGATCTGGCTGCTTGCCAGGCACCCGTGCTGTTGTCATGGTGACGGAAGCAGCGGAATGTGTCACACACACACACACACACACACACACACACACACACTCCGTCACAGAGTACACGTAAAGACACACTCGCTCAACTTCATTGACTTAAGTACACACACATGTACACACACACCACACCCCTGAGCTCCATGCTGCCTCAATATCACTGTTCAGGGTTTTCTGCACTGGGGAAAATGATAATTGAGACCTTAACAAAGAGGAGCAAGATCGTAATAATTTGTTGTTGGTTGGGGACTATTAGAAGCAGTCTGGATCATTCAGCATCTGGGGTTAAGTGTCTTGCTCATGGACATTTCAACACACAGACTGGCCGAAATGAAGGTTGAACCTGCAACCTTACTATTTAATCCAAGGTGGCCTTTCTACCATTACCGGATAACCGACTAACCCCCATTTTTAATTTAGGTTATATAATGTAACTCCCTTAGTACAAGCATCAGTGACATGGTAATTCACAGAGTAATGTACAGTTGCAAAGCATATACAACAGTAATGCACAACAATACGATGGATACAAGTAGTGATTAAGTAGTGATTAACTGACGGACCCCTCAGCCTCACGTCATTTGTCACGTGCTTGTGAACATTGAGCTGAGTAAAGCCTGGGAAAGGATTCCCACTTTCTAGCTGTTTCCCCCCACTTAGTACCTGTCCATGTTGTAATTATTCCCATGAGTGACATGCACACACAGACTGCAGAGGGGAAATAAGCTGGGTTTCTCAGACATATCCCACAGGTCTAATTTAATGTGAAAGGCACGGATGTTCTATTACAGGTTTGTTGTGCCATTAATAATAATAATAATAAACTTTATTTATATAGCACCTTTCATACATAAATGTAGCTCAAAGTGCTTTACAGAGCAGAAAAGATAATATAAACAAAAGCAAAACAAAACGGCATTAAAACAGGCATGCAGTTAAAACAATAGGACAATAACGCAGTGTCAAATCAGGAGAAGGCAGTGGTACAAAGATAAGAACAGATAAAATAAGGCAACGACATTAAAAAACAAGCAGTAATACAATACAGTGAGGACGTGAATAACAAAAAATAAAAGATCACTTAAAAGCAATGTTGTAGAGGTGGGTCTTGAGCTGAGCTTTAAAAATGTCTACAGAGGCTGCCTGATGAAGGTACAGTGGGAGCTTGTTCCATGCCGACAGCCCGTAGAAGCAAAAAGCTGCTTCCCCGTATTTTTTAGTTGCCATTTTTTTAGGCAAAGCGAGCAGGCCAGCAGTGGAATACCTTAGGGGCCGGTTTGGGACATATTTAGGCAGGCAGTCATGTAGGTAGGAAGGTGCGAGACCATTGAGAGCTTTATAGACAAGTAAAATAATTTTAAAATCAATCCTAAAAACAACAGGAAGCCAGTGCAGTGATGCCAAAACTGGAGTAATATGTTCTCTCATCTTAGTTCTAGTTACAACTCTAGCTGCTGCATTTTGGACAAGTTGTAGTCTGTCAGTTGTTTTCTTAGGCAGTCCTGAAAAGAGCGCATTGCAGTAGTCAAGCCGAGAAAAAACAAAGGCGTGGATTAGCGTTTTTGCATCGTCCAAGGACAAATAGGCTCTGATTCGTGCAATATTTCTAAGGTGAAAAAAGGCAATCTTGGTAACATGATTAATGTGTGAATTAAAATTCAATTCAGAATCAATAATAACCCCCAGGTTCTTTACTGTACTGTTACTTTCTACAGTCGGTTGCCAAGCCTGCTTATTATTGATTCTTTCTACTCGCTAGAACCGATTATGAGAACTTCTGTCTTATCCTCATTTAGCTTGAGAAAGTTCTCACTCATCCAACATTTGATGCTAGACAGACAGGTCAGCAGTGGGTCTAAGGCACAGGGATCATCTGGGGCCACAGAAAGGTACCGTGATTGGTAATGAGTTCGCCCAATGGCAGTATGTACAAGGAGAAAAGCAGAGGACCAAGAATCGAGCCCTGTTGAATCCCAGAACTGATGTCGTGTTTGTCTGAGTCAAGCACCTCTTTGAGGCCCGTGGTATAGAATGGACCTGGCCCGTGGTATAGAATGGACCTGGCCCGTGGTATAGAATGGTGTCGACAGGCCGGCAGTATGTTGTGAAGTTGGCTGGGATCAAGGGTCAGGGGCCGGTGATTTCTCAGGGCAATCCTCAAGGAGGGACCACCCCCAGCAGATGACGCAGTCTTCAAAGTATGAGGAAAAGGTCCTCAGAATGCGGACCGGGCGGCCCCAGAAGAATGAATATGGGCATTGGGGTCGCAAGAGATATAATGTTTACCCAAGGCGTTATGAGTTTCTTTCAAGAGAGCATGTCCAGAAGATTGAATATGGGCATGTTTACATTCAAGAGAGCATGTGCAGAACAATGACGTTCTGGCCAGGGACACAGATCTGATAGCTGACCACATGTCAAAACGACCAGTACTTCACCCCAGGAGAAGATCCGAAGGCGGCGAAGCCAGGGTGGACTGAAGGAATCGCCAAAGTGTTTTTGTATAAATATATTGTAAAGTTTGTATGGTCAAGTTTATATGGGTACTGTGAGAAGATATTTTATACCCCATAGGATAAAAAGAAAGGAAGCAGCTGACTTGCATGTCTCCTTATCAGGAGTTTAGAGAACTGTCTGGCTGACCTGGTGACCTCCCCTGGTTTCCCTCTAAGGTCAGATTCTCACCTAATACTTCGGTAGACTCAGATCCGTATGGGCGGGGAAATGGAATTCTTGCATATTTAATTGACTGCGGTTTGCCTTCACACTGTCATTCGCAGCAATTGGAAACGCAGCAGGGGGGACCTTTATCAATGTGTTCCATTCATAAACTATAGCCTACACAGTGAAATCTATGGTGATAAAATTACACTCATAACGTGCATGTGTCGTGCCGCCTGGGACCCCCCCCCCCCCCTCTCTCTCTCTCTACGCACGCAGCCGCCACACACTGTTCTTTTGGGCATGGAGGCTGTCAGGGAAAAATAATGACTTTTAATTTCACAGGAATGTTTAAACCTTGACAGTTGACAATTTTTATCTATAGGCTCAATCGAGCGTGAGATTCGTAAGGGAGGCAGTGAGCATGCATCAGGGTGCTGTACTTCGTATCAGTCCCGGTGTCTATGTATCACTCCTTTTCTTTACTAATTGCTCTACAGTCGAAGGTCACCGTATGTCCTCTGTTGTAAGCTGGTTACTCCTTGGCATCTGCTGGGAGATTTACCACTTTATCAGAGAGACACACCTCCCTCACTTGTTCTGTGTTCTGTCCAAATCTATATATACGACTGTTCTTGCTTTTCTCCCTCATGTTATGCACAACTGTTTCCCTAAGAGACACTTGTGATCTCATCAGTCGACTTAAATCTTCTGTTTTAATAAATACCATTCATGAGGACAAGCCACTGCTCAGATCTGACTTTATTTCATCTTGTCGCTTAAAAAGTTCCTTGACAAGGCACAGCGCTGCATGAGCGCACTGATATAACTCCCCAGTCCCCACACAGTGACAGCACTCCATGTTTACGGCACGCACAGACAGACAGACAGAATATTATGTAGGCTATAATACACTGCAGTGTTTTTATGTGTTTTCTTAAGCAATTGATTAATGTACACGTCCTCATTTCGATCAGGGCTTCAGTCTCCTTATTCGACCACGTCTATCCACAGTAACGGGACATCTTTGCGCTGCGTAAAATATGCCTTCTCCGTCTCCAACTGTGTTCAGCTCCTCACCCGCCACATTATGTTTGCTTCCTTTCCTTTATTTACTGCGGATTGCATTCACACCTGCACCGAATCGTAGTCAAGTGCGATTCGAAGCGAAGCGAAACCCACATTTTTGGGCGGAGTAAAATGGGTTATTTGCTGCGCATTAGGATTCGAATGAGCCTTCACACCTGCCAAACGAAGCGCACTTTCTGACAATGCGCAGCAGGATTCGTTTTAATCGCAGCAAAGCTCTCTGGTATGAATGTGACCTAAGTCTCTAGGAGAGATTTACACCCCCACCCCTAGTTTCACCCCATGTTGGCAGACACTATGAGTTCATTTTATTGTGTGTTGTTTTTGTTTTCACCTCTGAAACTGATATAATGATTATTAACTGTTTTATTTTTAATAGTTTACAAGTTGAATTGAAAAAATTGTTTGTTTTCGCCTCCCTATTAACTAATTAGAAGTTTGATTCCAGGTTGCTCATGTGTTCATATGACAGGTGGTGTAAGCCTAAACAGGTTAAGTAAAAATACAAGTTTAAATATAAAGTAGGGATGATGTTAGCCTCCCTGGATTCTTAGAGACAGTATTATGTTTTGAATTAGTTTTAATGCTAAAATGTAATGTTTGTAGGTGTGTTTGTAGAGTACATGGTACAAGGTCCTTAGATCTCTATAGTTGATAAGTAAAGGCCCATAAATAAATAGGAGTTGGCATAAGAATGTGTGTCTGTTTTCCCCTCACTAAGCCATAGTGAGTTATTGGCCTTCTTCAAAAAATATCAAAGCATGGTAAAAAAACAAAAAACAAACAAAGGTTACCTCCCTCCTCAGGGACATACAGTATAAAGCCCCTCAGGGCAGAGGGTTTAGGGGTTCCAGTCTTGAGTCCAGAGGGGAGAGGAAAGGTACCAGATCACAGAGGATGCTCTAAGCTTTTCAAAGAAAGTAGATAGCCCAGTTTTACAAACTTAGTAGTAATTTACCGTATATCTCCAGTTTTTCTAAACGACTTTTTATTTTTCCTAAGTTTCTCTCCTTTATTTTTTGGATTATATCATTTTTGTATGCAACTACAACTGTATAATAAATCTTCAATTTTTTTGGAAAATCAACACTACTATATGTATACTTGGTGAGTATACTGTGTAATTAATATTGAATTATGTTTCCAGGGTATAATGATGCACTATTGGGTGAGCGATATGTCAGTTGCCTCAATGGTCATGCACGGTCAGGACAAAGAGAAGAAATCTACTGAAGTTTGCATTTCAACCCAACTCATGTCACAGGCGAGACGCTATGACCTCTGTGTTCAACGGCCAGACTCCTCAGGCGAACCGCTGAGGGTGTCCTAATAACAGAGGCCGCACTATCCTTTAGGCGAGACGCTGGGGGTATAGGGCGGTGCTCTCTCTTCATCAGCAGTTCAATTGATACCCAGGCCTTACAGACGAGTCGCTGTAGGGTCCTGGGATCTGATTTCACCATATAATATACCTGGAACTTCCACCGTTGTTCGGTGGAGGGGGACCGCGACAACTCAACTCAACTCAACTTCACCGTACTATTACAGACAGAAAGAGTGACCGACCGAACTTGAACCTACAAAAGGGGCCTGCATTGTCAAGTACACTCAGACTGTCTAACAAATGGATATGGCCCTTGGGCTGCCAGCTTTACAACCTTATCTAAACAATGCTACATAGTGTTGCTGAGGCATGATGGATGGATTGATGAATTCCTCTTCTGTTTCTTTCTTTCTTCTTCTTATTTTTTACAGAGAAGCACAGCTTTGCTATGAACGGAAATGTCTGTCGTATACATCTATTTGTGATATAAGAGAAGATTTGGAATGAAATCACCAACTCTGTTGGTTTCCTAACTTTCCACCCCAACAGGTACCTGAGCCGTATGTTCGGCATGCACCCCAAGGAGACGTCCAGGCAACTCACTCTAGCTGTGAAGGACGGCCTGGTGGTGGAGACCCTGACCGTCGGCTGCAAAGGCTCCAAGGCTGGCATCGAGCAGGAGGGCTACTGGTTGCCCGGGGAGGAGATGGTAAGCCTAGCTATAGCTACCACACCGTTAAGTCTAATTTATGCTTTGCCGCACGATGGTGTCGTTCACAGAAAATAAAATGCAAACAAACAACGTAACGCATCGTTTGCTTGAATGTATTTCCGTTGAGTGGTGCTGTTGTGCGACAAAGCATAGCTTAGGAATAGTTCACCCCGCCTCAAGCCGAAATCAGGCTGATCGGGTTCGTCTCAGGAGCGCCGGACACATACAGTTCACTTCACACATTTTATTTTGTTCATCAGTTCAACCATGTAAACAATACACTCCATGTGCATAAAACATAGCAGTACTAAAACAAACCAACAACAATAACAACATTATTACATAGTTATTATAACCAAAAAAAAGCTGAAGCTTCTGCCTACACCTTTCACAGACGGTACATACATCGTCAAGTCATGACGAATGTGTAGTTTGACATCGGAAGGTTTTTGCCTTTGCAAGTGAAAGGCTCCAATCGTCAGCCTTGCTCCAGCACCTTTGTTCAAACCATAGGTTAGTTTGTAGTCCTGTTCAATCATATACCATTGTAATCAAGTTATTACACCTTCAAATCTCTGCTGACTTTGCATCAGCATGATCTATATTATTATTCTATTATAATTCATTTCCTTTCCATTCCCTTGTTAATTGGAAGGACCATGTCAATTTGCATGTTATGAAATTCCATACTGTAATATAAGACGGGTGTATGTAAAATACACCTTGTGGGTGAAAATGCATTATGCCATAATGATTGCACACAATTTCCAATTGCTTGTCTCATTAACTTATGTTATGAATGTTTTTGTCTAATTCAGTAAATGGAACCATACCATGGTCCCTGTGGGGTGCAAATCCCTAACCATGGCAGTTTATTTCTCTACCCACAGATCTATGCAATGAATATAACTCTTGTTAATGTTAGTGCAATGATATACACTTTGCAGGGATATTAGAATCGTCTGAAGTGATGTTATTTAACGGCTCCATATAATTACATATAAATGATACATAACAAATGTCTGGACCTTATGAATCACCATGTGCCACTGTAGCAGTGGAAGGCCAAATATTACCTTTGTCTGTTAACAGTTTGCGGATTCTACTTGTGAGGGGCCGATTTCATATTGTCGCACACAATTAGTAATCACAAATATATGAACGTTTATGTATTGGAGGTGAACAGGCTCTTAGGAGACAAACACAAGCACAGCTCCTTTTTAGAAGCACAACATTTAAACACTACTTTCTGAATCACTTGCAATCACAGGACCCGAAAGCAGAGGGACAAAAGGTAAGGGCTGCATTGTTGTTTCTCCACATTTGGGAGTTGGTTTGTTTCTCTTTGATCTCTCTCTCTCTCTCTCTATTTTTCCCCCTCACAACTAACATCATTCTGTGAGAAATGGGCTCCACCACACACAGTGCAATCAGGGATTTCATTGACATTTTTTATGCATTACAATAACTTCAACTTCTGGTTGTGTAGGCTACATGAACTACAAATATATGCAAAGTGCAATTAAGGTAAATAATATTATTGTGTACTTTCCAACATGAAAACATTTCAGTGGCTTTCCATTCCCGCAAAAAGGGAATTCCAAATGCAGTCAAGTTCACGAGAGTCCTTTCGTAGCACTGTGTTCAGGTGGCCAGACATTTCTTGCGGAATGGATCGGTGATCTTCATGAAAGGTGTGCTCGCTACTTATCTACAGATGTGCCGTTGCTTGACAAACGTGGCAAATTGAAACGGAGTCGGGGATGAAGTGGCATGGTCGAAAGCTCTCTTCAGTACCGTGGCTTTATGCATACGGTGTGATTGTATCGCAATCAAAACTATAAGTTTCAGAGTGAACCATTGTCGTGTCAGTGTCCTTTATTTGACTCGCGTCCTCACGCTAGACGACAAGCAATGCTAGCATAGCTGCAGGTTGGTAGCAAGCATCACATCGACGAGTGGGTAGTTCCTGTCATTTTGTTTTCTGATGGTAGTTTCCTCCTAGTGTGTGTCGGGCAGGGAGGATGGGTTAGAGGGGATGTACTGCAGTGTGTTTCTTCTGTCCAGCATGCTTTGTTTGTAGTTATATTTTGACAAAGTGAAAATGATGTCCGTGGGTACTGGAGGGGAGAGAGGAGGGTGAATGTTGGGGGGGGGGGGGGGGGGGAGGTTGGAAAGTGCTGTGATTTATGTGATTGTACTCATGCCTGTTACTTGCATTGCAGTGGATCCCTTCTTTTTTTCTCGTTTTGATCAAGATGATCTCAAATCTTTTGAAAAGCAATCTTAACTTTGAGAAATGATAAACTGTGATTGCAGATACCGGCCTAAGGAAGCCACATGGGGAAAGTTGCATTTCTACGAAATAGGATTCAACCTTTTGCATTTGTGGCGCCCCAACAGTTTGATATGTTTTCATCACATGGCTCCAAAGAGCTCTTGGGCCCTCATTTATCAACGCGGTGTACACCCAAATTTGGGTGTGTGTACACCGCGTTGATAAATGAGGGCCTTAGTTTGGACAGATGGACCAACTGATTAACCAAGGTCTCTTAGGGCCGATTCATACTCCTATTTTAGAGCCGAATAAAAGTCGGTTCGGCTCTGTAGAGCCTACAATGTGACGTCATTTGAGGTGCGGAAGGGCGGGTACCGTCAAAAACATTGCATGGCTTGTGTGAACACATCTTTAGACTCCCAGGCTCCGATCTTCAAAAAACTCAGCAGCGGAGATACCTCTTAATGCCTGACAGAACACATAGGGTACATGTGGGTTGTCAAGTGTGTCTATACATCTGTGTGTGTCTCTGTCTGTCTGTCTGTCTGTCTGTCTGTCTGTCTGTCTGTCTGTCTGTCTGTCTTGTGAAGGTGTGTACAATATGGATGTGTGTGTGTCCTCTGTATCGGTATGTGTATGTAGACACTGTATTGTACTCCAGTGTTTCTGTCAGGCTTGGCTTCACATCAGGGTCCTTGGTGGTGCGGAGGAGATCTATTATGAAGCCGTCTTTGCTCCTTTTGTCCTCGTGACTATTTATGGTGCCGTTTGGGCTTGTCTACTTCGTAGCCCCACTATGACCGACCGAAGACACTAGCACTGCTCCTGTCGGTTCAAGTCCAATAATAATACAATGGGTCTGTAGACAGGAAGAGGCAGGATCTGACATGATAGGTGCACAGTTTTCTAAAGACTATAATTACATGTTTTGGTGTTGTACCTGCCTGTATCTGCCTTAATGTTACGTTCAGGTTTTGTTTACATAGCGATTTACAGTACTAGATTGAAGAGGGTTGTTGCGTGATTAAATCAAGTGACTGGATGTTTGATAAAGGACTGTTTACATGTCGTGACTAAATATGAGATTTACAGAGATTTTGAAGTGATGCACTGTACGTTATACTATCATGAGCTTATGTTCTGATAAGCATAAAGACGGATTTTTAAAGAAACTTCTCAAGGCTTCTATTGATCTTAAATGTGCCAGCTAAAGCTAATAAGCTGGATTTATGTCGAGTCCAGATTTCAGGAACGTGATTGTGAAAGGAGTCATCAGTGTGTGTAGACTTGTTGAATCTTTATGATTTGACCTAGAGACAACAAAGGAAAAAAAAAATATATATATATTTATGTGCTGTTCTTGTAGATTTATATACAGTACCTATCATTTATGCACCAATGTGCAAAATGGAGCCAACAAAACGTAAGAAATACAAAGATTTCCAGAACTAGATGGTAGTGAAGTCTGTCTGAGCCACTCCAGCATACTGTGAGGGGGCGCAGTTGGACTCTTGACACTTTGCATAATACCGTAGTTGCATTGATGTCAAGTTGTTCATTCCTACTGCTAGTTACAGTATGTGCTCCACATGAGGAAAATCATGAGCCGCTTCCATTGAGATTCTTTTTCTTTTTCTTAGTGCTACACTTTTCTACTCTTTGTGCCCTGTGACTTTCTGGTTTCCATGCCAAGCTAGCAGAGCTGCCAGAATGCCCTTAAGCCATTGTAAAGATTTAGTGTCACTTACAGTAGGTGCACTTACAGATAACTGGCACTTAGGTTGATGTTAAGCAATGTAATGTAACATCCTCCTAATTGCTCACATTTCATCAGGAACCACGCTACACTTTTTCGAAGTGGACTATATTGTAGGAAATGTTGCCACAACTATACATATCTGTACATCATCTTATGTCTGTTTTAATTATGTAGTCAAATGCTAATTGATGGTTAACCCATTCTGAACGGGCACCCATTTTGGTGTTGGCATCATGTTATGCTTTAGCTATTGAAAAATAGCAGATCTACAAGCTCATATCGCGCCACCGAGTGGCGCAATACGAGCTTGTAGGTCTGCTATTTTTGAAAAATCTAAAAAAACGACTGACATTTTTAGAATCTGATCTCAGGTCAGAATGGGTTAATCAGACCAGTGTGTGTCCGGCGGAAACCTTGTATGAATCTGATCTCAGGTCAGAATGGGTTAAGTGGTTTAGACCATGGGTTCCCAAACGTTTCAGCATCCGACCCCAAAATTATGCTGCCATTGACTCGCCACCCCAACCCAACCCTGCAGGGGATTTTATGCACATTAATGTGCACATTTGGTGTGCTTTTGTCTGCACATTTTGTCTGTAATGTATTAAGCCTAGGGCTAGGGCTTTGTAACTGTTATGGTTAAAATATATTTGTAATCATTTTTACCATGTATTTCACTCATTCTGTTGAGTTCTATTCAAGTGTGTAAAAAAATGTTTGATGACCCAAAAATAATTTCGCGACCCCCATGTGGGGTCCCGACCCCAACTTTGGGAACCCCAGGTTTAGACTTCCATCTCTGGACCCATTTGTACCAACGGCTGAGCTAAGATCAAATCTGACCACTGCTTTTTCTTCATGCCTCCCTCAACTACACCATCTCCCTCTCAGCAATTACTCCGAAAATCTAAATTGAAAAAAAAAATGCAAGGTGGTGGACTTCTCTCCCCTTTAAAATATATATATGTACATAGTGGATACTATGGGGTGAATTAGTCAGGGTGGGAGCAGGAAGTGGGGCAGCCTGTATTTGCTTTCCCTAATGTATTGTTGTTTATGTTCTTCCACAGACGGACGAGATACCGGTAACATATTTAAAGCTATTCTCTGTTTGTTGTTGAGGCCTGTATAATTTTAAAAACATTTTTGCCGTTCAACATGACTATAGTATAATTTGCATTTGGGGTACCTGGACCTGGTGTGGATTTTCAATGAACTGGTGTTTATTTTTAAGATTAAGGGTGTAACTACAGAGGAAAGGGCAGTGTCCTTAGACACCTCTAGTCGTTTTATTGTAGAACTGCTGTTAGGCAAATAACTAAGTAGTTACTGGTGATAAGATTGTTGCTAAGCAGGGCTGACCTGACTGTGTTTACTGGCTGGAGTTAGTATATTTGGTATGGTTATTGACTAAATCAATTTCCAGGAAGTAAAGGTCTTTGTAGGCCTGAGAAAACATTCCAGGTCATTGTGTATTGGATTGATAGATGGTGTTGCACCTTTACAGAGCACAGGTGTCTTCATTTGTCTCAAGAATGGTGGCATCCCTTCGTTCATTGCAATATAGTAATAATTAATTAACCAATAATCCAAACCGATCTACATTCAGCAAGTAGGAGGTGTTCAGAGTTCATGGCCATATTGTCATGATGGACTGTTCTGAGATCAAATCCATGACGGTATAACAGTTGGAGCACTCTGATGCCCATTGCATTTACCATCTACAGTGTTAGGGTGTCAGGTTGTTTATGGTAGCAACAGGTTTGGCAAGTAAGAGTGCTATATGCTGGAGAGAAGTGTATACAGTATATTCGACCTAATATAGTAGTCATTTTATTTCTAATAGACTGATATTGAAGAGGTTAATTCCAAAACTTTAGACATCCTTTTTTTTATTTACTTCCTAAATATATTTTGTTTAAAAAAAAAAACATAATTATAAAAATCCTCACAAAACATTCCTGTTTCTGAAGTTCTTAATCTGGATTGTACTATTTAACAGTTACAGTTAACAGAACTGCTTTATTTGGATGCCAGAAAACATTGTAAGAGAAGGTGATGGATAATGCTTCATTTGGAATAAACCTCTTTGTCTGTATTCTGTAATGTTTATTTTGTTTAGTTAGTTTTCTATGTACTGGGGTACAGTGAGATAGCAGAGACCTAGCTCCAAGGTGGGAAGATAACACCAGCCAAGAGAAGGCTGATACGTGCATGTAATCTTTGCATCAGTCTATTTGCAAAACAAATTTGCCCTTGTGGAACACAAACGTTTGGGATCAGCCAATTTGGCTACTATTAGAGTTCACACTTATATTGCTACTGGGCAGCATTTGAAGAGCTGCTCTTTAATCTCTCAAATATTAACAATTCTCACACCAACATTTTGCCATCACCTTCATCAGGTGGTTGCAAAATGTTGTTTTGGTGGCTGAACGAGATTAACCTCCCTCCCTGGCTGGTCTCGACGGGTTTGTGGTGGACCTGAAGGGTGGGTGTGCTTGGGGTGGTATGGTTGGTGGGGGAGGGGGTGACCCAAACCTGTGTTCCATGTGTGTGTTCTGTCCAGGAATGGGAGTCAGAGAGTCACGACTGGTACTGTTTCGAGTGCCACCTGCCGGGCGACGTGCTGTCGTGCGAAAACTGCTTCCGCGTCTATCACCTCAAGTGTCTTTCAGAAGAGTACAAACCACGAGATGGTGGCGTCCACTGGCACTGTGCGGTCTGCAGGGTAGGTGGTGTATGGGTGTGGGTGTGGTGTGCGGACACACCAAGGTACTTGAAAGGATAATTCACTACCAGAAGGCCACAACCTGACCTGCCCTGGTGAAGACCTGTGCCCCGAAGGGCACTTTATCTTTACATAAAATCCTAAGCATTTGAAACATGTTTTTTTTTTTTTTTATATATAACTTTGTTTATTGTTTTTTTTCACAGAAGCATTATTTAAATACTGAGTTTGAAAAATAATGAATGGTGGCGAAACATTGCACATTTTAAAACCAATTTCCCCCGGCTATATCACTGTATATCTGCCTGGTAAAGGGAAAACTAACTTTGAATCCCAGTTTCATCACTATAAAAGTGCTTTTCAGAGTTCAAATTAATTTGTGTCTTACGTTCCCAAAAAGAGTTGGTGAAATATACAACTTGGCAGGGGTTTGCCTTTAAGTAAAAGTTCAAGATCATTGGCCATACCATAACCGCTGGCCTACTGGCCTCTATTTACGTTAAAATACATGTACAGTATATATGTGGTTCCGATGTTGAAGTCGTTTTGACACGAGTGTCGGGGGCAGACAAGGGTACAAATATTGATGTCATTAAACAAAGTCAAATAATGCAGACCGACCAATCTACCAGTATTTTGTGTTACTGGCCCTGGATCAGCAGCTCGTTCCATGTCCAATGTCTGTGTCCGTCTGTCTCCCAAAGCTTTTACAGACAACCTTTTATTTATTCCAGTACCTCTTTTCTGCTGCTGACCGGTCATCTCCTCATTTCATCACCAGTAGAGCTGATAACATTGTGCATGCGTGCAGCGTGTGTGTGAGTGAGAGAGAGAGAGACATGGGGTGGTGTCGCTAATCTTATGCAAACATGGATACGTTACATTACTTGACATCTTTTTCACATGGTAGAGGATTTCACATCAAACTAATACCATCAACATCAATCATAATTGCATTCTAGATCTTTAATCTTAATTGACAGCCTTGGTATTTGTTGACAATTGGGAAACCTTTTTTGCTATAAACTGTAGATCTCCAGCGGTTTGCATATACTTATTGATCTGTTTGTTTAGAGTTCACCTATTACCTATGACAAGGGTTCTCAACATTTTTGGCTGGGTACCCCTGGAAATGCTTTGGCCATGTCTCACGAGGAACAAGGCAACAAGCGTTTGTGGGTCACAGACCAATTTGTATGGGTCGAGAAGTAGTGAAAATAGCTGATCTACAAGCTCGCAACGTGTCGCAAAGATACACGTTGTGTGTTTGTAGATCTGCTATTTTCACTAGTTTGGGTCCTGGGCAAACGTCTAATCTCTGTTTTGGGTCTCGACCTGAAAAGTTTGGAAAGAAAGAATTCGGCTGGCTTCCCACACATGGACACGGCCAGTTGTGCTCGTCGGAGTGCCCGGGAAAAGCTGGCGGCACCGTGCCATGGTAGTGGACAGGAATACCCATCGGATGTGTTTTCTAACATAAAAGTTGCATTCTGTGTTCAGGTGGCTTATTCGTTATCTCCAGACAAGCCAAGCGAGTATCAAAATCCACGTTAATTACGTTAATTATGACTTTCTCTTAGGATGCTTCAAAAGTGTGATTAAAAGTTTTGTTTTCTTGTGAATTGGATGTAAACAGCAGCTGAAAACAGAGAGAGAGAGACAGCCAGGCAGTGAGACCCTTCCACAGGGAGAGGTCAGTTCCTCTTCAGTTCACTGCATTCAGCTGAAAGCCCGCTGACCTCACAGGAGTGTGTGTGTTATGGTTTAAATGTGACTCGACTGTTTGAAAAGATTATGTCCATTTCAAATGTTTGTTTTTCTTTAACTGTTAACATTTCTCTTTTCCCCTCCTGCCCTCTCTCTTTCACCCCTCTTGACTACTCTTCTCTATCTCTGCCCCTCCCTCCTATCTCTCTCTCTCTCTCTCTCTCTCTCTCTCTCTGTCTGCAGGGAAGTAAAAAGAAAAACCTGAACAGACAGGACATGCGTAAATACCTGCGTTTTATTGTTGAGCGGATGAAAGAGAGGGTGAGAAAAGAAAACACACACACACACACACACACACACACACACACACACACACACACACACACACACACACACACACACACACACACACACAGTATAAAAGACTATAGTAGCTTACATTGTTACCCAAGCTGAGAGATTGCTAAAATATCAAACTCTTGGGAATTCAGTTTAATGAACAATACATACATGATGCCGTGTAAATACACCAGACTTAGCAAGAATGCTAATTTCCATTCGTAGTCCCCATACATAAAAGAAACAACAAAGGGCACAAATAGAGTACAAGGTACGAAGCACATTATCAATATGAAGTTACTCAATTTGCTGTCTTGGTTGAGTGTGCCAAGGTCGTACATATCCGACTGGTAGGCATTGAGGCAAACCAATATGTTGTAGAAGTCACAAGTCAACATGACGGGTGGGGTGGGGGGGGGGGGGCATCCGTGTTTTTTTTTAATACTGGTTTAAATCAAAGGTCCAGTAACGGTCTACAGCAGGCCTGCCATTTATTTTATGTATTTATATTTCTCCTTTACTGTCAACCTTCCTGTGTTCCTCCAACCATCCACCCCCCCCCCTCCCTCTCTATTCATCTCCCTTCTTTCTGCTGTTTATGGATACAGTAAATCTTCATCACTGCAGTATATATTGTCATTCTGCCCTTTCTCCCCCTTTATATCCCTCTTTCATTTCATCACCCCCTCGTTCCCTCTCTTCGGCCCTCTCGTCATCCCACTTTACCTTCCTCCATCTGTTCTCTTTCTTTGTTACCTTTTCTCCCACTTCTTTCGTCTCTTTCATCACCCTTTCATTCTGTTCCCTCTCCCCTCCTCCACCATTTTCCCTCTCTTTTACACTTTCTCCTACCATCATCTCTCCATGGACCCCCTCCCCATCTCCTCATCCCCTTTTCCATCAACGTACTTATTGTCCCCCTCATTTCCCTGTCTCTCTTTTCCTGGCCTCTTCCTCCTTCATCCCATCTTTTGCCTTTCATTTTTCTGACCATCTCTTTCTGCCTCTATCCTCCCTCTGTCCTTCGCTCGTTCTCTCCACTCTATAAAAGTGGCTTTAAATCTTCTCCCTCCTTCTTTTCCCCATCATCCCCTCTTCATTCCAACCCTCCCTCTCTCTCTCCTTTTACCCATAATCCCCTTGTACTATAAAAGTGCCACTAAATCTTTTTATACCTCCTCTTATCACTCTTTCTCCTCCCTCCCTTAACCCCCCCCCCTCTCCTTATGTCTCCCTTCTTTCATATACCATCTCTTCCATCCATCCCTCCTCTATCTGCTTTAGTTCTTTCTCTCCGTCTAAGTCTGTCCCACTGCTCTTCTATGCCATAAAACGCTTCCTTCCTCTCTCTTCAGACATCTAGCCTTCCATGAAAGTGGAAAATGTAACACATCACAGAAGTTAACTGATTTAGCGGTGAAAAATGTCACAGAAATAAGTGATTTACATTTACACAATGCATCATGACACCGTTGTGCAACAAAGAATAAATTAGGCTTTACTCTATTTAAGTTTTTCATCTCTATCTGTCTGTCCTCGCCTCTCTGTCATTCATCTCTTCCCATCTCCTCTCTCTCGCTCTAATATCTCTGTCAGCTCCTCATACACAATACGAATGTTATTAAATCTAAATATTCATCCATTCTGTCTCCCTCCCTCGTTACCGCCCTTCCTCTCTCCCTTCATCTTCATCCTGTCATTGATCCTTCTCTTTTACCCTTTCCTGGGCAGCAACAAGTTGTTTTCCACACAGTTTTAGCTACTACCTTGAATGTAGGTGTCACCAGATGTATTGGTAGGCAGACATTTCAGATGGTCTTACTACACAAGACTTGGTACAATATGCCTAATTAGGTTAAAACATGATTGTTTAGCCTCACCCCCCCCCCCCCCCCCTTCTCTCTTTTTCTATCTATCCAGGCGGTGGATCTGAATAAGAAAGGTAAAGATACCAAACATCCCATGTACAGACGCCTGGTTCACACGGCAGCAGATGTCAATATCATTCAAGAGGTAAACCTGTGTGTGTGTGTGTGTGGGGGGGGGGGGGGGCATTACTGGACCATTCACTCTACTCTGCCAAACTGCCTAGAAAACGTAGTTCTCAGCTTGTGTGTGCCACATTGCCCTTTCCTGGACCCCTTGCATGTTATGACCACGTGTGCACACATGCGCACACGCACGCACGCACACACACATACTTCCTTCCATGTGAATAGAGCTCTTTGTGCTTATTTTTACTTCTCTCCAATCATCTCTCTGTGTCTCTCTCTCTCTCTCTCTCTCTCTCTCTCTCTCTCTCTCTCAGAACCTGATAGAGGGGAAGTACCAGAGTTCTGATGAGTTTAAAGCAGATGCCCAGCTGATTGTTCACAATACAGCCATCTTGTTTGGAGGTGATTGAGAGGGAAATAAGGCACATGACAATGTTTTCTCTTTTAATTCGAGTTCTATTTTCACTTTTAAACTCAAACGTTTTTTTCTGAACCAGTACTCCAGCTGAACTGGTAACGGATAGCAAATTAGAATAGAAATGTAATCATTTGATCTAATTCTATACACTGATCGTGCTTTTGTGACGGTATGTCTTTTTAACAACACAATTTTAGTCCATAACCACTTAAACTCTCTCAACGTATTAAACTGGACGTGAGTTGGCTCTGTACTTGGACCGCTTTTTTCCACCTACACCAAATCTCTTTGAAGTTCACAACGTGCCACGACACGTTGTGAACTTTAAGCACTTCAAAGTGGTTAAAGTGATGTTGAACTTGGACCTGTCCATGATTCCAATACAACGAGAGATAATTGATTCACTACTTCTTATTTGGTCACAGAGCACAGAAGCAACAGATAAAGTTGATTGGCAATTTTAGCAATTGATTTACTGTAATGTCGTGGTGACAAATTCTTTGATAATGATTATGGTTTTACCTACTATTCATTCGCAATTGCAGAGCAGTGTGCTTGGTTCTGAGTGTTGTATTGTTGGTGGTTTCTTGCAGTGCACAGCGACCAAGCAGAGTTTGCACGGATCCTGTACAGCGACATGTGTCATGAGGTACAACTATACTCTGTTACTGATCTGAGAACAGCACTGTAGTGCAGGGGTTCTCAACGTTTTTTGGCTGGGGAGACCCCCGGAAATGCTTTGGCCATGTATCACGACCCAACCCCTACCCACCCCAATACAAACTGACCTTAATAATAGAGAAAATATATCTTAAATTAATACTGAAACCAGACATAATCATTAAGGAAAGTTTATGCATGTACTATGTATACTATGTAAACTCTTCATTTCCATTTCCCATGCGCCATTCAGTTTTTTTTGTTTTAAAATAATAATAATTTGGGGACCCCCCCGAGGGGTCGCGACCCACGGGTTGAGAACCCCTGCTGTAGTGCACCATGAGTGAGGATGTGTGTAGATTATATACTGTAGAAAATAACTATTGGTTTTGCAGTCTTTCCTTTCACTTGAATGTCAATAAAATGAAATGTATTTCCATTTCAAATAAATGTACAAGTACATCTCACCTCTCTGTTATCTCTCCCTTTTTTCTCCTGCAGTTAAACGAGTTGATGTTGTGTAAAAACTGTTTCTACCTGTCCAACGCTAGGCCTGAAAACTGGTTCTGCTACCCATGTGTAAGTAACCTGACCTCAGATCTGTTCACATGACATTCATAGCCCAAAACATGCTTATAATAATTTATTACATCAATCATAACGCCAGATAGCCACACCACTGTGCGATGGGCTTCAGCATATCCATGCTTGTTATTATGCTGTAAATAAAAAGTAAAAAACATAATTTATGTACAATCCATCTGTTTTATTGATCTGAATACAAATGAGATTTTGTCTTCTGATGAGGCCTTTTTTCATCCCTGGTGTTTACAGACTCCGAATCATGAGATCGTATGGGCTAAGATGAAGGGTTTTGGCTACTGGCCGGCTAAGGTCCTCCAGAGAGAAGACAACCAGGTGGATGTACGGTTCTTTGGACACCAACACCAGAGGTGAGAAGTGGTACTGGTAAGGGGCAGCATTGTACAGGGAAGGAGGTGATACTGGAAGGACGTAGAATACCTGGGAGGACCTTTTCTCTAATCTTTATCCCATCCAATCTTCTAATGCTTATCCTTAGTCGGGTCGCGGGGGCAACAGCTCCACCAGATAGCTCCAGAATCCCTCTCCAGAGCAACATTAGTAACTTCCTCCTGGGGGATCCCGAGGCGTTCCAAGGCCAGTGAGTCCATGTGATTCCTCCAAGTGTGCCTTGGTCTGCCCCGGGGTCTCCTCCCAGTGGGACGTGCCTCGAGGACCTCCCTAGGGAGGCATCCTAACGAGATGACCGAACCACTTCTTCTTTATCCCATTGGTCTGTATCCCCCTCTCTCTTTCAGAGCGTGGATTCCCGCAGACAACATCCAGGACATCAAGATGAGCATCCAGCAGCTGCAGGTGAAGCGCAGCGCTGGCTGGAAGAAGGCCTGCGACGAGCTGGAGATGTACCAGCGCTTCCACAGGGACGAACGCTGCTTCATCTCCAAGGTGGACGACGAAGGGGAGCTGGGAGAGGAAGAGGAGGAGGATGCTGAGGAAGAGGAGGAGGAGGAGGAAGTAGTGCAAGAAGAGGAGCAGGAGACGAGCAGGGGAGGAGCTGGAGGTGGAGGTGGAGGTGGTGGTGGTGGTGGTGGTAGTAGCAGGAAGGCGGTGGAGCGGCCGGAGAGGACGGAAGAGGCAGAGTCCAGTATCTCATCCACAAGCAACGAACAAGCACGACATGTAAGTGTAGACTTTCTCTTTCATGTCGTATACGTAAGTGGACACAGGAAGGAAGTGGAAATGTGGGCTTGTTTCACGGGTATAAAAAAACCCATAACTCATGCCGGTCGGCAAAGCTCATTTCCAGATTTCCCACAGAACCTTTGAGGTGTGCATCTGCCTTCTTTTCAGATTTTCCACAGAAAAAGGTAGCTATGCAAAAGAAAACCAGCTGGTTAAGCATGCAAGACTTTCAAGTAGCCTTGTGAGCTCAGCTTTGTTCTTTAATGAGACGGACAGTAGACATGTTGCTAGAGTCACTTTGTTAGGATTTGACCAGATGGGATAGATAAGGGTTAAAAGATGGAGGTTTTCAAGGGAAATATGACATACACTAACCTTCCTCTGTTCTTTATGAGATTGACTGTAGAAAAGTTGCTACGGTCTCTTTAGTAATTCACAGGATAGGATAGATATGGGTTACAAGATGGAGGTCTTAATCCCTAGAGGGAGGTATGGCAGGTGGTGTCATTGCATTCAGCCCACAACACCTCCACTGTACCTCCTCTATATGAAAATGTGCACACACACACACACTGAAACATCAAATCTGACAAGTGAACTGGTGTCTTGGAGTTAGACGGTGACACCTGGTGGACTGGCCACCGCATGACAGACCTAAAATAAATCTACAACGTTAACTCTGTCAAGTGCTTTGTTAAGCTTCTTTTTACTGATTTGTTACTATTTGGGGGTCGTATCTGATACTTCCGTGACCGCGGAGAGCAAAGGTCCGTTTCTCAGTGGATGTATCATGATGATACATCCATGGAGGCTCAATTTGTTTTTTAACCTCCATAGATGATACTATCATCTATGGAGGTTAAAAAACAAATTGAGCCTCCATGTACCTCGCAAAAATGCGGGCAAAATTTATGAGAGCCCCAAATCCATATGGCCACCATCAACAACCTGTTAACCCATTTAGGCCTGATGTCGAAATTAAAGAAATGTCTTCTAAATGCTGACAGTTTTCTGAAATACCTTTCTTTCTTTATCAGTGGTGCTCAATATTTCATGTCAAGGACGCTGGAAATTATCTGTATTTGGCCGCCGACCCCCATCTGAAAATATGTTGTTCCAGGAACCCCTCAGAAGCAAAGATTTGAGTTAAAAATGTTCACTCTGAAAGAATATATATTCAAAGATTTGGGCCACATTTTCAAGATTTTTCAAAAATAGCAGACCTACAAGCTCGTAGCGTGCCCCTCGGTGGCGCGTTATGAGCTTGTAGATCTGCTATTTTTCAATAGCTAAATTATAACAATGTTTAAAACGCCAAAAGGGGTTCCTGCCCAAAATGGATTATGCTCAAATGCGCTGACCTCATCACATTTGTGATGACGGCTATGGCCGTTTTTAGCCCAAGGAGTGTTTTTTGTGCAAAACTAATGCTTGGAATGGATTCAGAATCATGTAAACCCCCTCATTTGACATGTCACATGCTACTTAAAGCAGAATAAATTTTTGGTAATTTTGCCATAACAGGTTGTTGATGGTGGCCATATGGATTTGGGGCTCTCATGAATTGTGTCCGCATTTTTACGAGGTACATGGGGGCCCAATTAGTTTAACCTTCATAGATGATATATCCACTGAGAAACGGACCTTTGCTCTCCGCGGAAGTATCAGATATGTGACCCAACTATCATTTTGAGATGAGCTCAGCTACAGAACTATTTGATGGTATAAACACCCAGGAATGGGGTTAACCAAACTTACCTCAAAACAGCATGCAGGGGCATCCATTAGTTTATCTAACTCTGGACAAGTAGGAAAAATCTCCCCAAACCTGAACTATCTCTTTAAATACTTTGACAGCTGTCCGTCATATTCATCACTTGTAGACTTTGACTTTCATGGATCAGACGAACCTATCCACTGTTAATCATGTCATCCTGTGTTGTTGTTCCAGCTCAAACCCATCCACTGTAGCTGTTAATCATGTCATCCTGTGTTGTGTTGTCCAGCTCAAACCCATCCACTGTAGCTGTTAATCATGTCATCCTGTGTTGTGTTCAGCTCAAACCCATCCACTGTAGCTGTTAATCATGTCATCCTGTGTTGTGTTGTTCAGCTCAAACCCATCCACTGTAGCTGTTAATCATGTCATCCTGTGTTGTTGTTCCAGCTCAAAGGCAGTCAGGAACCCAAGGCTAAGAAGAGCCGCCGCAATCAACCAGTTGAACCCAAAGAGGAACCGAGTGTCACAATGGTAACTACAACTCATATATGACCATGTGTGTTACAGCTCAAACCCATGTACCGTAAACTACTTGTAAAGCCCAAAACACACCAATAGGTTGCCATGCAACTCCTTGGCAACCAAACCGTTGCGAGTAGATGCATGGCGACCCAGTGGTGTGGTTTGGGCCATTGAGTTGAACCAGTTGAATCACTTGGGTCGACGTGCAACAGGACGTACAGTATCACGCCGCTGGGACGAACGCTAAAACCGTCTTGTCCCGTCTCGACCCTTTGGTGTGGTTTGGGCTTTAGAGGTTTAGCCGAACAAGTTGTTAAAATGACTGAAGGAATACGTTACTACTTAATGTGAAAATGATTTACTCCAAATCAAAGTTATGGATATAGACAAACACGCACACTACATTTCCACTACATTTCTGTTGTGTGTTTCCATCCCACCAAGGATCCAGAGCCTGAGATGGAAGCAGTGAGCTCCAGCCAGGAGATCCCCGTCTCATCGTGCCCCCCCCAGCAGCCTGAGAAGCTGTCGGTGTCAACGCAGACCAAGAAGGCCAGCGGGGGGTCGCCTCGCACCCTGCACCGTAGCACCCAGACCAGCAGCGACGGAGCCTGTCAGAACATGTGTCACGAGAAGTACACCAAGATCTTCAACGACGTCAAGGACATGATGAAGCAAGACAACAAGAGAGAGACGGAGCGGGTAGTCCGAGAGGCCCTGGAGAAGGTGTGTGTGTGACCTGAACACCCCACTGAGAGCTGTATACGTTGAAAACTTCAAAGCTAGATGCGTGAAGTTGAAAAAGAAAATGTGAAAGCATTTTAACCACCACCAGCATCCATATTCTGTAGTACTCAGGGGAACATTAACCAAACATATTAACCAAACAATCGTGTAGCAGATCTGGGTATGTCAAAGTGATGGGCACATGAGCAAACTGTTCTGTAAAATCAAAGCCATGCACTACTGGTCCTGGTCAGATCCAGTATTGTTTAAAGGTATATTCAGTGATTTCACTTAATTCAAATATCACTTATTTTTTTGTTTTGTTGTGATAATCCTCTCTACTATAGAGTGTGCTGACCATATAAGGAGTTCCTCCCTGTCCCCAGTTAACCCCTGGGGGTCAAAAAACCTTAGGTTTCGTTTTTGGCTCTATCCTGATTGGATGAAAGGCTTAGGTCCCAGCCAAAAACGAAACCTACGGTTTTTTGAGTGAAATCACTGAATATACCTTTAAGGTAGTACGAGTGATATTATTCTGTGCAAACACTAAATGGTGTGAAAGGTTAAACTCTATATTATGATCATAATCATGAGGGATGTCTTTGTAATCACTTCCAATTCTACTTGTTTATCCTGTATGAGTTCTCTCTCCTGATTGGATGAAATAGGTATCCCAATCTGGAAATAAAGGACTGGAGAGACCCTAACGGCCTAACCCATTAAGACTTGAGGTTGATTCAACAAAGGCCATCTAAATCAGTAGTTTTCATGCCAAGGACCCCCAAATGTAAACGTTTAGTACCAGGGACCCCCAGAAAAGAAGATTTGTGTTAAAATTAAAAAATATATATAATTATTAAAAAATAGCAGATCTACAAGCTTGCAGCGTGGCACAGCGTAACAAGCTGTGAGCTTGTGTGTATGCTATTTTTCAATAGCCAACACCAGCTGTATTTTCAATGCCGTCCTAAAATGTTGATGTCCTCACAACGCAAGTAGAGTAATACAAACTAGTCATGTAACGATATATCGTATATCGATATATATTAATCCCGACGATATGAATCGATTCATTGAAATAAAAAAACTATTTTTTTAGGGGGGCTAGTGTGTGATGTGAAATGTGAGCTTTAGTCATATTCCATCATATTCAAGTGCTTTTAGAGAGAAATGATAGTCACTTTCAGTAAACTGTAATTCTTCTTTAAAATATATATATATTTTAACCCATTCTGTACGGGAACCCATTTTGGTGTTTAGCATCGTGTTATGCTTTAGCTATTGAAAAATAGCAGATCTACAAGCTCATATCGCGCCACCGAGTGGCGCGATACGAGCTTGTAGGTCTGCTATTTTTGAAAAATCAAAGAACGACTGACATTTTTAGAATCTGATCTCAGGTCAGAATGGGTTAATCAGAACCAGTGTGTGTCCAGCGGAAACCTCGTATGAATCTGATCTCAGGTCAGAATGGGTTAATATCGTGAAAAATCGTATCGTGAGTCGAGTGAATCGTTGCATGCCTAATACAAACGTGTGCGTGTGTCTCTCTCTGTCTGCTGCAGCTGCGCTCAGAGATGGAGGAAGAGAAGAGGCAGGCGGTGAGCAAGGCAGTGACAGGAGCCCAGGCTGAGATGGAGAGGAAGTGTAAACAGGTGAAGGAGAAGTGTAAAGAGGAGCTGGTGGAGGAGGTGAAGAAGATCGTTGCTCAACACAAACAGCTCATCTCTCAGACCAAGAAGAAACAGTGGGTGAGTGGCAACACAGAACACACACACACACACACACACACCCCACAACACCTGAGTAGTAGTTATAATTATAAGTTATGCTGGTGAAACAATGTAAATGTTACATTTAAAGGTTTGGGCGTTTGATTTAACCCATTCTGACCTGAGATCAGATTCATACGAGGTTTCCACTGGACACACACTGGTCTGATGAACCCATTCTGACCTGAGATCAGATTCTAAAAATGTCAGTCGTTCTTCTATTTTTCAAAAATGCTATTTTTCAATAGCTAAAGCATAACATGATGCCAACACCAAAATGGGTGCCCGGTCAGAATGGGTTAAAAACAATTCTGGTGCGTGAATTTGCGTGGCTTTTTCTCCACCCATCTCGGCGTAGTGAGGTTACCGAAACCGGTCCTTGTTTGTATGTATGCATTTCCGCATACAGTAGACCAGGGATTCCCAACCTTTCTAAGACCATGGACCAGCTGACAATTCGTAAAATGTTCGTGAACCGGCATGGTGCGGTGGTGGTACCTAAACACGGAAGACAGTTGAGTGACTGGCAGTCAATGACTCAAGTACCCGCTTCTATATTATATCGCAACATAATTTATCGTTGAGCTAATTGGCGTTATATCATCGAGGATAGGATGATAATCAAGGAGAGGATGATAAAAAAATAGTTATCTTTTTCGCAAAAAAATTGTTGTCTGTATCAGAAATGACTTTGGACTGGTGGGACAGTTTAGTTAAACTCTGAGAGTGACTGATTACTTTACCTGGGTAGTTACATCTTCTGATAATTATACTTGAATGTTGACATAAAATAATAATCCCGTTTAGTGTTTCATTTGCGCAAATGTCACAAAATAGGCTACAGTTTGTTACGCTGCTGCTCGTTGATCATGAACACACGTTGAAACTAAGGCTACCTAACTAAAGATACCAAGGATTCGACAGTGATGTCGCTGTTATGCAACACGGAAGTAGCACGGACATGAAGCTGTTTTATAAACCACAGTCAGTGACATCACTGACAAATCTTTGGTGTCTTCAACGGTTCATGCGACCAAGTCAAACTATTCACCGCTTTTGGAAACTCTTGATGACGCACGGACCGGCTATAGATTCACGGCCGGGAAAACTTGGAATTCCCTTCTCGCGTACTGGTCCTACATGTCCCGCGGACCGTTAGGGAACCTCTGCAGTAGAAGGGCTACTACGAGACAACGCTAAAATGTTTAGGATAATATCCTGGAGTGGTTGGCAGTATTGAATGTCATATCGCGAGGGGGGATGTGCAGTCTGCAAGTTGTGGTAGATGGCTTACATTGCTAACAGTGTTGCTAACAGCAGACTGCAGGGCAGACTGAAGACAGAGCGGTGAACATCAGCACATGGCAATTATGATGAGGACATTTTCTCAACCGTTTCCCTCACCAAGGAACATGGACTCGGAGCGTTGAAAAACTATGAAAACTCCTGTCGGGTAGTCGTTAAAAGTGTTTTGGCTACATCAAGCTACTTCAGCCACATCCGGAATAGCATCCGGTCCGTTGCTAAATGTGTTCCGCTGCTATAAATCGCTGGGCGCTATGATTTAATGGATTAAATAACCCTGGGCGTTCGGGGGGTGTTAAAAGTATTAACAAGAGCTTGTGACTGACTACATTGGATCCATTCAGTATTTTAGCTGTGACGTGAGCGCCCCCTCCTGAGATACTTCCGGGTCCTACTTTTGTGTCGCTTTTGTGTCCCCATGGAGTTATACTGTGACGCTCCGTCGGACTAAATCTGAGACGAAAACAACCACGAAAGTCTAATTTTACCGCTTTCCTCGCAACAACAAAGCTGTGCTGCTCTCCCAAATCTGACAGTGACAGGCCGTCTGTCCCACATGGAATACTATCGCCATTTTATTTTATTGTGTCAAATAAATCCTCATAATGCAAACTAGATTCAACATACTCAAGCCTGCACACATTCTAAATATACCCCAGAAATATTTTACCGATCAAATGGACTGTTGCCACCTTCAATAATAATGATAATAATAGTCTTTATTGACTCCACATCATATATTTTTGTTGTCATGGACAAGACCCATTTTAACCCTCAATGGCTTCCTTTCTGAAAAATAACGTCACTGTAAAAAGATTCACGCGTTTAGATATTCAATTTACAATGAGATGCGGACGGGAGCTGGTGCCACTTGGACCCGGACGTAACGTAGCACTACAAAATGACGTCGGACTTAAATACTGATTTCTTTTTTTTTTTTTTTTTTGCGGCTTACGCCTTTTATTGATTTTTGAAGGGACAGACAGTAGGCTGACAGGAAACGGGAGAGAGAAGGGGGGATGACATGCAGTAAAGGCCGTGTCGGGTCCGGGAGTCGAACCCGCGGCACACTGCGACTGGATTACCAGTCCGGTGCCCAGACCGTTACGCTACGGCCTGGGCCTTAAATACTGAATTGGAAGACATTTTTCCATTTCCTGAAAAGTCATGACTACAAAATGCCATATTTTTGCTGGTGGGTGGGGGTGGGGAACCTCCCACCAGAAACGATATGGAATGTTGTAGTCATGACGTGCCTTGTGTGCCCTTGTCTCCTAGTGTTATAACTGTGAGGAGGAGGCCATGTATCACTGTTGCTGGAACACCTCGTACTGCTCCATCAAATGTCAGCAGGAGCACTGGCACGCCGACCACAAACGCACCTGTCGCAGGAAGAGATGAACAAACCCCCCCCGCCCCCACCTCCTCCCAGACAGCACGCAATTGGCTACCTTCCCCTGTCACTCAACTTCCGCGACTACCACCCACCCATCAAACCCCTCCCACGTCCTTTTTCTTGCCTTCCTGGACTTTTTATGGACTGTATGTAAAATGCAAAGGCGGGGAAAAAAAGAGAAAAGAAAATGTTCTCGCTCTCTCTTTTCGATTTCTTTTTTTCTCATTTTGTATCTCATTGTTATTTAATATACCCGTATATGTTGAATAAAGAACAGGTTGTTTGAAGAGCATGGCTCTCACTATACATAGTATATGATTTCCTGTTTTTTTCTTTTTTCTTTTTGGAGGGGCAGGGGTCATTTGTTTTCTAGATTGTTTAGATTTTGACTTTATTTTTTCTTTTACTGACGTGCTACTTTTGCAACCGTTACTTTGGAGAATTTGTTTATTTAAGTGTGTAGTAACAAATCAGCATTAACTGAGATTTTATTACCAGAATTTTCTAATCACTTTTCTTACTGTAAATGCAGCAATGAGGAAATTACATGGCGTGGATCTTAGAAAAAGAAAAAGCGAAAAAAACAAGAAAAAAACAATTGTGAAGTACTATCGCAGTGTTGAAATAATTGCTCTGCTTTCATAATGAAAATATATGGAAAAATAAAAACATATAAAAAAAATATATAAAAAAGTAAAAATACAGGAACAAAAAAGAAATCCCAAACAAACCTGTTTAAGGTTATAAATTGTGTATAAATGTAGCTCACAGACATTTAGCGTGAAATATGTTTTTGTTTTGTTTATTGGTCTCATGACTATTTGGGTGGATTGTCCTTCCATCCATCTGTCATCCTGGAGTCACTCGCATATCATTGGGAACAGGGTTATGAAGTCGGCCGTTAAGATGCCGACAAAAAAATAAAAAATAACAATCTTCCATGTTATGTTGTTATGCACAGCTTTGGGGTTGACTTTTGAATAGACTGTAATTTTTAAGAATCAAAGCTTTTAAAAAGGAAAACGAGGGGATTTTTCTGTCCTTTTTTGTTGAGTGTATGTGTGTGTGTGTATATATATATATATATGTATGTGTTTATATATGTATATGTGTGTGTAAATATATATATATATATATATATATATATAAATATATACACACACATGCACTGAGCTGGATCCTCTGTCACTCCCACGACCCAAACACTTTTAATAATGGCAAAATAAATTATTTTGTTTTAATCTAAAATTGCTTGCCCCTCCCCAACCCTCTGTGTTTAGGTCATTTTAAACAGTGTCTTTATTGTGGTGATGTTCACTCTGATTACCGTTTGAAGTGACTAGATATCACACTCTTCACTGCGTCATGATGTAGTAGGTTGTCGGTGCCTGTCTTCATCCTTTCCAACAATATCCTATTCTGAGTAATGCCACGTGCATGTCGATATTATTCAAATTGTTTTATTTTGTATTCAATTCTTGAGATGATTAAAAAAAGAGGATGAGACTGAGAAACTAGCTTAGCTTGTTGAATGGACAACGGGGAGACAGATGGACCAATATAAAATATATGCAAAATGTGAACCATCAAGCTAAGAGTGGTTTGTTTCTGCTGTCCTTCGTCTCAAGCATTCAGTGTGTAATTACAGTGCTTAACTCTTTGTTGGAAAGGGGACAATTAAATTGTTTTATCCTCATCAGAAATGGTATGGTCGATGTTTCTAAATCAAGCCTACTTTATACCGAATGACGGTGCTGTTAAAAGTAGCTGATTTTCAAGCTACCTAAACAACGTTCCACCTTGTCATGCAACAAAGTATGAATTAAGCTTGATGTGTGACGTGTTAAATCCCTGTGACGGTTTTCCTCAGTTATGAAGAGTTGACTGAACAGAGGAAAATGGTTCATTAGTTTATTATATGATCCTTTATGCCGCTCAATCATTTCTTCATTACCCACCTCTGGACTATCTTGCTACGCATGTATTGGCAACTGCCATCAGTTAGTTAATTTAAGTGTATCACTTTTAAACCTAAGTAACACATTTTGTTGTAAAGTTTAACTACTGCTCGTTTGAATTAACAGTCATATTTGTTTGGTTCTCTTATTCCATAATGCTTGTTGATTTGTTCGTCAATCGTAATTATAAATTGATTGCACCGTGACAATTGTGTCTTTATGAAAAGCATGCTACAATTAATTTGCCTTGAGTGCAACGAGCAATTTGGGTAAGATTTCAGTTTTAAAATGGCCTTATTCAGTATGTTAACCTGTGGATTAACCTGACAGTGCTCAGTAATATATTATAAATTAAAGTGTTCCTAATAGACAAGTGTGATCAATATGCAAGCATGTGACGGTTACAGTGTACTTTGGTTGTTACCCTGCTTGGAAATAATACACTAAAGACATGACACAGGATAATTGTGTTTATATGTGATACTTTCCCACTGATTAATATGCTGGAATATAGCCATTGTGTGTTGCCATCTTCTGTTTGTTTTTGCATTTCATGTTCTCTTCTCTCCTAGTGTTTTTCTTTTCTTTTTTTTCCTTGAATGAAATTACATTTCATTTTATTAAGTGTCACAACTTTCTGGTTTTTAGGTGAAAATCATATGTTTGTATTACTTGTAAATAAAATATTACACATGTCAATCAAATTATACAGTTTAAATGAATGAATTTCATATGTCTGACATTTCAAATAGTTCTACTGCCAACATTAAATGGGACATACATTCATTTTAGTCATGAAATACTTCTTTTTTCCTTGTATCTTTGAACATGGAATGTTTTCTGGGATCCTGGAAGAGTGGGCACCTGAGAAGTCTGTGTCTTATATTCCAAAGCATACATTTTATTCTTTATTTTTTACATGTAGCCAGACTTCTCAGTGCATGTAAACAAGGCCACTCTGCGTCATACCTGAAATTGTAATGGTAGCCCAGCAGAACATAATACTGTATGGTCAGCGGTCATGATGACGCTCAGAGTTTGGTGTTTTAATGTGAAGTACAACCATCGAACCATGTTCTAGCTTTTGCCTTATTGTAATAAAAGCCTGTCATCTTTAACACAAACTTCACAAAATATGTGAAGTTTAGGGCAAATTTGCACACTGAATGTTGTTAAATCAATTTATGGAGACTCATTCATTTTCAGGTAGGCTGCCTTAAGATTGTGAACATTACATCAGTAGCCTATCTGTATTTCAGCTGGTAGACTTTGTGCTGTAAATCAGATATGTGAATTGTCAGTACGATAACATTTTAATTAGTTGTTTGGCTACTCTAGTCCCAATGAGTCGCCTAGTGATGGGCAAAACGCAAAACCATGATTTCTGAAGCTCTGAAACTTTGGAGCTTCATTTAAACGGTGGTCATGACTGCCACCTTTTGGTCACATTGATGTAGCGCAGTCATATTCTGCATCGTTTTTTACTTCGTCCCTCCACACCCTAGGTCTGCTACAAGTTACAACTCTTCTTTTATATCAAAGCTGAAGACCTTTGCCTTTTTACTAAGGTGAGATCAAACTAAAAAGCGATCCTGCTGAAATATTTTCGTTGCTAATAGAAAATGGTTGCACACCGGCCGCGTTTGTCGGAAAACCGATGGAGAAACGCCGCTTAAAAATCCGAATTCGCGCTCTGTGTGAGTGGCACTATATAAATACACCATTTACCATACATTGGTGAAATTCGTCCACTGCATTTTACCCATCCTGTGAACTTGTTGATCTGTTATTTTAAAATAGATGATGAATTATCTGATTTTGATGCTATAGCATTAGTAAACACATGTTGCAGGGTCTCTCCTGAACTAGTTAGTTTACTATCAATAGAGTACTCGGTACTCTATACTCAGTACTATGTTGCAGGGTCTCTCCTGAATTAGTTAGTTTACTATCAATAGAGTACTCGGTACTCTATACTCAGTACTCTATTGATAGTAAACTAACTAATTACATAATTAACCGAATCCCCCCATTAATTATGTAAATGTAGCCTACATGACAGATGTAGCCCACCCACATGACAGTAATCAGTACTGTCATCTCAGTACTGTCATGTGGGCTACATTTAATTAATGGGCCATTCAGTTAATTATGTAGGCCTACAGATTGATTGATTTTATTAATTTATTAACAGATTGGAGAATTACAGTACATTTCAAGCACAACTCAATACAAAACTGTTATGTGAATGACACCATTTAAGTATTACACTTGTTTACAATAGGGCCCACCATGTTCAATTCATCATAACAATTAGAAAGTAGGCTACAAATATACTTTTCTATATAGCCAAAAACAGGAAATCGTCATAGGAGGTAGGTAGATAGATAAATAAGTTATGTCAATTTAGCCCACATGACAGTACTCAGTACTGTCATCTCATGTGGGCTACATTTAATTAATGGGCCATTCGGTTAATTATGTAAATGTAGCCCACATGACAGATTGATTGATTGATGAATTTATTAACAGATTGGAGAATTACAGTACATTTCAAGCACAACTCAATACAAAACTGTTATGTGAACGACACCATAAAGTATTACACTTGTTTACAATAGGGCCCACCATGTTCAATTCATCATAACAATTAGAAAGTACAAATATACTTTTCTATATAGCCAAAAAACAGGAAATCGTCATAGGAGGTAGGTAGATAAAGAAGTTACAGAACGGTTGATATTAGCGGTCCGTGTGCGTGGTTGTCGTGTACAGTACACATAACACACACACCACCACCACCACACCACAGCTGACGGAAATAATAATACGTTAAATTAATTACGTTAAGATCTGCTCAGTGGCCCGCAGTGGTGCTCCAACATTCAACGACTCATATTTTCTCCTCTAAACGTAACGTAGCCTATGTTTAATTAAAACAAAATAACAATTGCAAAACGCAAAAATAAACACACAAAACCAATTTGTTACGTTAAGACAGTAGACAAAGTTCAAATACTAGCATTTGAACTTTGAACTTTAGAAAAATGACTTGACATTGGAACCGACCAATCAACAACCAGGGACTGTCCACAGCCGAATAATCAACGACCTGTAGGAGCTGAAGATATAAAAGCCGCTCGCACCGTTTTACCTTCAGACCACATTGAGACTTCCAACAGAGAGGATACATTGACAACCACGAGAAGAACCAGCGTTTAACTTGCAGCAGTGCTGATATTTGTTGCTTTTCAACTAGCTTTTCCTCTTCAACTGGTAAGTTTTATTTTCTAAATGCTTGTGCGTTGGGGTAAGGGCCGGAGAACGGTCATTTCAATGCTATGTTAGCCTATGTATGCAATTTAAAACTCGTGTTGTGTTTGTTTGTAGCGTGAGTTAAATGTCTAAAAGTTTAGAAGCAGTACAAAGTTGCTGTGCTGATAAATAAACTAAATGTATAAATGTATATCTCTCTTTCACAGGTGTATCAGAGCTTGCCTTGCACAACTCTCCTCTCTCTCAGAGCAGCAGAATGGAGCAGTATCACATCAAGTTGATCAAGGAGTCGTCTACTAATGGACATGCACGTTCCAGAAGGCAGATCAACGTTCACATGGACAACCTGAGGAACCGTCCACTGACTGATGACGACATGGCCGCCGTCACAGCGTGCGTTCCCGAGCTGTACCGCCGGATCGATAAGATGAGTGACCTTTCCTCACTCGTACTGGTAAGCAAGGAGCTCCTCAGACCTCCAAAGGACGTCACACCCGTTGTTGATGTGAGACCCTGTTCATGTTACTATGACCAGCTTACTAAGGAGTGGAGGCCGGTGTATGGACGCTATGACCGCCGTACTAAGCTGTGGAGGCCGGCGTTCATACCTAGGACACCGCGGTGTGTCTGTGTTCGCTACGTCCACCGTACTAGGAAGTGGGTGCCGGTGCGGCCTCCTACGCCACCACCGGCGGTGGTGACCACCCAAAACAACGTTCTCTTCCAGGAATTCTCCGCGTCCCTGGTGACTCTGCCCCACCCTGACACCCTAACACCACCCTTCAGGTGCGGGAATGCCCGCAACGGCATCCAGTATGACCTTGTGGAGGTGAACGGTCAGCAGCTGGCCAGAGTAATCTCCGGTGTCTCCGCCACATGGGAGCTGGGGGGACGGGTGGTCCCGCGCCAGTGGAGGGTGACTGTCTACAGGACAGACGGACAGATGCAACTGTCTGTGTTCTGTAGCTTCCCCGGAGAGGAGGTACGGAGGCGTTTCGTCTTTAGTGACGAGGCGCCTTCAAGCCCTTCTCTGAAGAGGAAGACCGATGCCGATGGGAAAATCGACGGAGGCACTCCTCGAAGCAAGATGTGTCTAAGACTGTAACTCAGACAGACCTGGGGTGTTGAAACACCCATTCAGAGATGGAGGAAACCCACTTAGAAGTGGAGGAGCAGGGGGTATCTGGAAACGGGCTGTCACCACCTGAAGGACAGGAGGGGCAGGAGGTGCCGGGACTGGAGTAGATGCTGGAGGGAACACTCAAGATTTAATTGATTTAACGACCCCCTCAAAAACGAGATGATGCATCTCAACGGAATTATTCTCCAAATAGATTTCAAATAAATGCATTTGATTTGATGTGTATTAGTCTTCACGAGGTACACCGCTGCTCTGATTGTTTGTAATGTTATAGCCTATGTAGGTAAATAATACTGTAAGTGTCGGTGACACTTGGTTCTTTTAACTTTTTAACAATCTTTTCTTTAATTTAAAGTTTTTATTGGTACGTCTCTGCTATATCTTGGTTATTGTGCAATGTGCATTTGCCTTGGTATTTGTCTTACATGTCACTGCATTGTAAATTACCTTAAATTTACAATTTGTATTGATTGATACTGTAGTGATTATTCTAATGCACTGATTTATTGCTGCGTGAGTGAAACTATGAAATGTTTATGATTCTAAAAGTATTTATTTATTTATTCTATTTTATAGTTTTCCCTGTGTTCAAATGACCTTCATCTTTGCCTGAAGAAAAATAAACGACACCCGTTGAGACCATCCAATTTCGTATTCTTTCATAAATCGAGGGCCGCTACAAATACTGTGCTTGGAGGTATAACAATGAATCTTTGAAGGTAAATACTGAATAATGTTGAGTGTTTGTTTTTAACGAACAATGGGCATGTTAGTGGGGGAAGAAATGACATGTACCGGTACAAACGATAGGCATTAATAAGCTTTGAGCTTCGGCCTATGCCTTTTCGATCAACTGTGAGAAATAGTGGATGTAATGTTTAGTGTGGTGATTGATGATGCACTGTTGACTTGATCGAACTAACCTTGAACACTGGTCACTGACCTTTGCGTCTTGTGGGGCCAGGCTCTAGGTTGTGTCTTGCGCCTGAGCGCTTAGCATGTCTGTCTGTCTATGGGGCGTCTGGGTGTGGTAAGAGGTAAAGTACTCTCCCACCACTGCAGCAGAAATCTGGGTTCAACGCCCAGCAGTAACTGCGGTGCCTCCAGCTTGGCCTGGCGCTCCCATCAAACACAATTGGCCGTGTTTACGGGTGGGAACAGCTGGCGACGGATCAAGTGACCGTCCCTTTTGCTGCACTGCAGAAGCTACTTACAATTTAGGCTACTTGCAAGTGTGTATGGGAGGATGCACATAGTAGTTATACCTCCCCAGCTGTGGGGGTGGTGGTGCCAGCAACAGGGACTCAAGGACACTTGGGGCAATTTGGAATTGGCGATGACAAAATTGGGTTCTCCTCCCATGGGTTGTCACCTTGACGTTGGTGGGGGAGCTTGCCTATTTCTTACCCAGAGAGCAGGTCTTGGCAGGTTCCACCATGCCGGATAGCTCAAAGGGTAAGTGATCAGACTAAGGACAATCCGTAGATACAACAAAACTGTTACAGAAATCATCACAAGGATCCAAAGCACTCCAGGCAGACGTCCAAGGAGATACCACTGTGGAGCATGCTATGAGGTGCGTGATGGGAGACCCCTACAACATGCACACTGAGCAGTGACCCACCCCAGGTTAAACACACACACACACACACACACACACACACACACCGACACACACGCACATACACATACACATACACACACACACACACGCACACACGTGTTTCACATGGTGTTTCACATGGTGGTCTGTGGCCAAATGCATATCAATTTGAGAACTACTGATTTAGAAGGGATTTGTAGAATCGGCCTTGGGTCCTATTGGGTTAATGAAAAAAGAGGGTCACACTAAATTACCAATTAAAAATGTCAGTGTAGATTGGGATCTCATCAATAAAAGTTGTATAAAATGGGGGTCTGTGGCTGATTGTCAGAGGTCGAACTACTAGTATTGATTATGCACTGATGATTTGAGGCATGACGATGGTGAAATGTAAAGAGCCAGTATATGAACACAACCTGTTCTGTGCAGCAGGTGGATGAGGAGCAGTTTAAGAAGATATTGGGCTACATCAGCAGTGGGAAAGAGGAGGGAGCCAAGCTGATGTGTCCTTAGACAGAGCCTGGGTACTTCATCCAGCCCACCATGTTCGGAGACATCCATGACAATGACCATCGCTAGGGAGGAGGTACTGTACGTCTGCTTCAACCAGATATTATTTTAATTATGTTTGTGAGACAAGAATGTGGGTAATATGTGTTTTTAGAAATTGTAGTATTTCAAATTGTCCGTGATGTTTTGTCATGGACAATGGGCTCACTTACTTCCTGGAAGTTGTCAGTTGTAAGTTAACACTATGTTAAGAGCCTAGCTGGCAGACAGGCAGGTCGCACAATCATTACACAAGCTTCCGTTTTTAACGTCTATTATTATTATGATACCGGTAGTTATATTAGTTCGTATTTTAATGTGATTGGAAATATTTCTAATTAACACGCTAAGATACCTCATATGTTTATAGATAGAGATATTTTTAGAGATAGACAGATGGATGATCGTATGGGTGGATAGATGGAATAAAAACAATCTTTCGAATGAATTTACGTCCTTTAAGCGCAAAGGCTACGCCTCCTTGTTCTTTTGCCGCCTGGTTCGAAAGCAGGCATATGACATCATGGACACTTCAAAATACTAAAATATCTATGTCACGGGTCAGCCCGTGCCCTATACACACTGAGGACAATGTACACTTCTAAGTACACAGCAGGCTTTTGGAAATGACTGTGTGGAAGTGTTGGTCATGGACAGTGGTACATGCATCCTGGTATTTCCCAATGCATTTTAATGTTTGAAGTGTTCTGTTTGACGTGTTTGTTGATTGATTGGTCACCTCATCAGTGCGGGCACGCCTCTAAATTGGAAGGTGCCAAGTATTTTAGAGGAGGAGGGGTGTGTTTGTCTGTCTGTATTTAACCCCCTTACTGACCAACTTAATTTGGTCAGCTTTCTCCATTCAGACCAGGGGGGCAGTCAGACAGATATTTTGTGAAGCCACAAGGAAATCGGGATTTCCTGAAAGTTCATATAATGGCCTGTTGTGGCGCTGTCATTGGGCCCAAAAAAACCGATAGCCCCATAGAAGTCCATGTATTTGGGCCCAACTTCACCTAGACTGTATTACCTTAATAAACATGGTCATGAATACTTTCTGCTTCCAGTCACTAGTTTAAAGTCTCATTTCTAATGTCATAATATTCTTTTTGGAAAATTATGGTCCCATTTATATATTTTTTTACCATAAAGTCGCGCATGTTCTGAGGGGCGTGGCTACCGTTACAGTCTATGATCGGGATTCCCCACCCACTCAAGTCAAAATAAAAACCAACTAAGAAGAACGGGGGAAGTCCCGCCTCGTTGTCTGGGCCAGCCAATGGGTCAGCTGGGCCCAAACGGATCTAGAAAGATGGCGACTTACAATTCAAGGACTGACAGGCTTCATTTTACGTTCATGTTAGACCCGAGGAACGCTTTGTCCATATTTTTTACAGTCTATGATTCAGACAGACAGTCTGATGTCTGATATCATCGTTTATTTTCATAACTAAGTCAAATTAAGCTCTAATCAAGCCCAAAAGATCGCATTTTACGCAGCGATGCACATAAAGACGGCGCGCGTGCACGATCACCCGTGCACGCTCGGATTTCGGCCGGTTTTTGGTAGATTAGCCAAAAATGCTAAAAGTTGCTACATTTTGTTATTATTATGCTCCCGATTTCAGGGGAGAGTGTCATTACGTCAGTTGGCCATGATGGATTTATGGCTTTCACTACGTCAACCACGTCACTGGCCATAAGAGGGTAAGAGCAATATTTTTGTAGTCTGTTGAATATAATGTTGGGTGAGAAATGTAACTTATAGTATACATTAAAAAAAATGATGCTCTGATGAAGGCTGTGTAACCCAGGTCAAAATAGCCAAGTCAATAAAATAAAGATCTAAATATAAATGGATTTAGGATAAACCAGGTTCAAATATAGTAACCAAACTTCTACAAAAGAGCTTTAACCATGAAAACTAAATAGGATTTGTCTAAGACTATTTTACTATACAGAGTACAATGTATGTGGGTTTATATTCTATCTGTATTCACATTCATCTGCTTGTGTGCTTTGAGAGCCCTGTAAGGTGCTCTGAACAAGCCAATGAACCAATTGACCAATCAGGTCTCTCAATTAATAGACTGCACTTTGGAGAATCACCAGCCCAGGTGATGTGATTCAGCTAATTACATGCTGCAGAGCACATAATGTTCTGGAGAGAACAGGAGAGAGAAGCCTGTTGAGCAGACCATTTGACAAACAGAGAGGAAAGACAAGATTTGATGAATGTGAACAGATTATTTTCATTTAAAGAGAGTTTTGATTGATCCAGTCTCTTTTTGAGAGAAGAGTGCTGGTCCTTTTGAGAAGTTTGATCCTGGAACCTGTTAATTGTGTGAACTTTGAACACTGACTTGGTGAGTTGAACTACTGTGTTTGTGACTGACTGACTGACTGACTGCATGCAGTAGCCCTCCAAGCAGGACCCAATGCTACTGAAGTTTCTGACTTTTTGACGACACAGAGCATTGCGTCCTGTTGCAGCAGTATCCTGCCACCTGGTACGCAGACTACATAAAACATAAACAACGTGTTTATGGCCTGTCTGCGCTCTTTGACGACATTTTTTCGTGTGAGGGTTTCTGAATATGTGAAGTATAAGTACCCATACATGCCGCTGCGAATATCTCCTGTGGCGCGGAAGCCGTTAAGTATTTTTGTTTGACCGATTTGGTCGCTTTGATTCTTCTCTTCCTTCCTTGTTTATTGACACCTCATTGTACCGCCTATCTGGCTAGCTAGTGGCGCTATAGCTATGACAGAGCAGATCAGAGGCAGGGACGTAGCCGGCACAAGCCAACCGCACACCGGGAGGCGGTACAATAAACGGTAAACAAACAAGAAGAAATAAAGCGACCAAATCGGTCAAACAAAAAATACTTAACGGCTTCCGCGCCACAGGAGATATTCGCAGCGGGATGTATAGGTACTTAAAGTTCACAAATTCAGAATAACACAAACAAAAAAAGGACGTCAAACGCCGCAGATTCGAATATTTACGTCCGCGTTCCAGAATTCCCATACGAAAATATAGTCATGAACAGGGACCCTACATAAAACTCGTCCAAATTTCAGAAAAGCTTTATGGAGGGTCCCGAAAGGGGCTATGCATGCAGCAGCAGCAGCAGACATGTTACACTGCCTAACTTTCATGGTAACAGTTTTGATTTAATTGCATATCCAGCTAATTGTAAATGTACTATTAGTAGTTGAACTAAGATGAAGACAATGTTTTATTTTGTTTCTAAACTTTTAAGGGTGTGATCCTAATGTGTGATTATATGACCTGTTTTGTAAACGGGTCAGGTCTTTTTGCTTTGATTGGATTGATTTGAGTGATCTTGGCATATTACTCTGGCGAGCTACCCACGATTCTACGGATGAAGATCCCAGGGTTGCCACCTTTGAGATCTTGAAATAAGGGACACTTTTTACGCCTGCCGCAGCCTTGCGGTGCAGGCGTGTGCGGCAAGGCCGGCAATAAGTTGAAGCAATACGTTGAAGCAATAATAATAATAAGAGAAGATTTTTTACACAGTGATTCTCAACCCATTTAATTTCAAGTACCAGTTTGACATGCATTATATACAGACCCCCATTTAATGGCATTTCTATCTCTGGGACCCCCAATTCATATTGTAAAATGTTAATTTAACTCTGATGGTCCATTTGGTTCCATTTGTACACTCTCAGAGTTACAGACCCATAAGGGTCCATTTGGTTCCAAACTATAATTTAGCTGGGGACCCCCTAGAACTCCCTCAAGGACCCCTGGGGGTCCCCGGACCTCACTTTGGGAACCACTGGTTTAGGCTACTTTAGGTAGTGTGTGCCTCCCGCTAGAACAATTGTGCTGACTTTAATATTTCCTGTGTTTTGTTTTGTTCATTATTGTTAAATTCAGTGTTGACGTGTAGGGGCTATTTAGGAAAATAAGGAACAAACTGCGTTCCTTATTGGTTCAATAAGGGACGCATCATTTAATTCTCAAATAAGGGACGATTCTATATTTTAAGGGACGGGTGGCAACCCTAGGATCCTCAACACCGCTGTCCCCTTAAATCAGATAAGACATTTGGTTTGAACATTCCCCCATTTCCCTCTCCTCTCACTGCAGCACCGTGAGCCTCAGTGCTACAGCCACTTGCACTGCACACACTGCAAGTTAATTCACCCTACTCGGATGGACATACAGTACAGTGAACTTTACAGTCACAATACACCGAACACTGATACTTACACACATATGGACTCAGTGAACTTTTGAGCTACACACATTCATTTCCATACTTAATGCCACACACAGTGGGAAGTTCATTGGACTTTTAATACTTTTTAAAGGACATTTATGGGTTATTATTAAGTTCATGGGAATTGTAATGTGATTGTTGATATAGTGATTGATCTTTAAGTTCATGTGATCCACATGTGAATGTGGATTTGTGACTGTTTAAGGTGAATATACATTTACTGGTTTGTTTAAAGGTGAAACGAAGGTGAATTTATAAATAAAGTATTTTGATTTCATAACATTTCATTTCATTTGGTTAAAAGTGATATTTACTGTGAACCTAAAATAGGAATAGGTTACTTAAAAACAACTTAACTTATTTACTTAGATTAGATTTAAAACCTGAAAAGGACAACTAAATTAGATGGTAAATAAATAGGACTAAAATAGGATTAAAATAGTACTTCCCTGTTTTCCTGTGGGAGTATAGTTAATAGGAGGTATTTATTGGTGACATTTAACTGTCTGAGCACAGTTGTTTTCTTTTGTTTATTGTTTTGTATGATTATTGTCATTGTTTGTTGTGCATTTTCCATTCTATTATTTTATTGCTGTGTAATACAAGCCATCGGGCTAATACTAAACCGTACCTATGGTCTGTGGTCTAAATCATTCTTCTTGCTTACTGCTCTTCCGAACCTAGTAACTAGTCCTGTACCCTGTGATTGATAACTAAAGGGTTACAGCTGCATAGCCGAAACGCGTTAGCGTTCCTTTTTGGTGTGTGCCAATAAAAATAAATGGAAATGTGAGTACCTTGTCCCCCGCTTGTTTAATTTTTGGATGTGCTACCTTTTTGGAATTTTTTAGTTCCTATTTTTAGATGTATACTTGATTTGGGTTTGGCACTCTTTTTCTCATTTGCAACATCCTTTAAAGGTGAGGTTAGTCATAGGCTATGAGACTATATAGCTGAGTTAATGACTGTGCCATGTGGTCAGATCCACTCCCTATAAGAGGGAGACTGCAGGGGCATTCAGTTAGCCAACAATCTGTAAGCACCTTGGGTATAGGGAGAGCTGCCAGGGCCCTTGTCATGTAAGGGTGACGCCTGTTTAACAGTATCTTAAATTCCTAGGTTGTTTACATTAGTTTAGTTTGCTGTCAAGTATTAGTTTAATTTGTTATTTAAGGCCTTCACTATTTATACTGCAATGTGATTGTTGTTGGAGGATTCGTTTGGGGAGAAAATAAAACGCCCAAACTTTCTCTGGACATTTTTGGAGCTTGAACTTCACAATCTAAAAAAACATATTAACCACATAAACACCCTAGGAAAGTGTTTCTTGTCTCCCAAATTTAAAATAAGATCTGGTTGCAAAAGGCGTGAAGTGTCACTTGCTATCACATCTATGACTAGGATAAGTTTTAACTTCATGTGAGTTGGTGCAACTGGCTCTTAAACGTCTGAGAGAATTGGAGTGTATTGAAGGCTTCTACTGTCTGCAGATCTTTGGTCTAGTGATGCAGATTGTGATGTCAAGACATTGGAGGAGGTTGTGGAGAGAGCCAGTAACGGTAAATACGGCCTGGCAGCTGCTCATCAACGAGGCTCTTCGTGCTGGAACCGTCTGGTAAAACACACCACTACTACTTTTGTAGATCCTAAGTTTGTCGATCTTTGCTACTTATGTAAGGACAAAGTATGTAAGTGGTTTATAGACAATTTGCAAAACCACAATAGGCCTATAACAGATCCCAGTTCATATATTTACTGAAAAAGTGTGGTTTCTTATGGAAAATCTGGTAAACATTTGGGTGCAGTACTAAGTTCCGACTCGTGTTTTGGTCCGACGGTCATTAGACCGATAACCTACCTCTATTCTTAACCATAACCGCAAGCACGGGAGCAGCTCATGTTCAAGCGGTAGTCCGACCGTTGTTCCCGCATGTCGGACTAATGCTCCATCGGAAATTACGTTCGGATCCCAAACATTCAATAACATTTTAAAATACTGTAATTATGTACATGACTTTCTGTCTGTCTGTAGGATTAACTTCTATGATGTATTTGGGGCCCAGGCTCCGTTTGGAGGTTACAAGCCCTCAGTAAATGGTAGAGGTTATATATGAGGTTGTATCTTCCCTTCTTCTCTGGAGTCCTGCCTCAAAGCAGACCAGAGGTAGAAAACTGTCGTTCCCTGATGTCATCGCTATAGGGACACATGCATCAGTAAGTATGAACTGGGGATGGCAATAAAGGACCGGAAAGTCTCGCGTGGCATTGTGAAATCCATGATCTCGACCGCGGTCGAAAAATGATGATGATGAAATGGTAGAGAGCTGGCAGTGTATGGCTTGGACAGTGACACAGAGGTCAAAACGGTAAATATTATGAACGTCACATTATTCATTTGGGGACCCCATTCTAATCTAAAGCTACATGTTATAGCTGAAGATCGACTGAGTCAAATGTCGGTATGTGTCATTGTGGTGAGGAACAGATCACTCAGAAATGCCTCTGTGTTCATAAACTTAATGTTATTCTACCTAAACATTCAACCACTGTGCAGTATACAATATGTCAAATTGTAAAAAAACTAAACTAAATCCAAGCTCACGTGTTACTCTCATCTAGATTGTCTATTTTTGAAGTTTGATGTACGACGAAGTATATACAACTATGCCTAGTTGTTATTGCTTTGCATTTAAACCCATTCTGGATGGGAACGCCTTTTGGTGTTTTAAGAATGAGGTTATACTTTAGCAATTGAAAACAAGCTCATAGCCGCGCTACGAGCTTGTAGATCCATTTTCTTTAAATCGTGAAAATGTGGCGCAAATCTTTGAATATACATTCTTTCACAGCGAACGTTATTAAATCAAATCTTTGCTTCTGCTTTTTTCCCAGACTATACCCTCTAACCCGACTGGGCTGTTTACCCTCTTCTTGGCTCTCAGCTGCTATGATGCTCTCATCCTGAAAGCAGAGGGGAACGTGGACAGAAGTTCTGCCAGCTAGGTCACTTCAACATCCTTTTGGAGGATTATCCAAAAGGTGAGTCTCTAACTGTCTGTATTTTGCACAGTACAGTATTGAAAATCTGTATGAGATATGTAGGTCACTGTGCACTGTGTGTGTGTGTGTGTGTGTGTGTGTGTGTGTGTGTGTGTGTGTGTGTGTGTGTGTGTGTGTGTGTGTGTGTGTGTGTGTGTGTGTGTGTGTGTGTGTGTGTGTGTGTGTGTGTGTGTGTGTGTGTGTGTGTGTGTGTGTGTGTGTGTGTGTGTGTGTGTGTGTGTGTGTGTGTGTGTGTGTGTGTGTGTGGCGCTCAGCATTGTATTATGTGATTGCATTTAGAAGTTACAGTAGGCGGGGTTGGCGAAAGGGCCTTTCTGTGTGGAGTTTGCAACTTTGCATGTTCTCCCTGTGTCCCCTAGGGTAGGTACCCTCACAAAAACATGCAGTAATCCTGGTCTCTAAACTGCCTCCCCCTGGCCAAAAAAAAACCAGTAGTGACTTGACATCATCTATCCTGAACAATCGGTGTGGGTGAAATAATGCAAGTTTGAGGCTTACTGCTTTAAAATTGTTTAAACGGTGAACAGGAGATGCCACATCAAACACTCAAACTCTGTTTCTGCTTTAGGCAGCAGGCAGCCTTTCTGTTGTTCATTAGCGCTACCTTCTAGTGGAAGAGTTTAAGATTGACATTCAGTAATGGGGTGGTGTGATCAAAATAACAATCTAAAAACAATATCTAGAATATGCCACGGACAAGGACAAGTCTTGCCACGGACACCTTTGTCTGTGTACGGGCATATTGATGACCCCTGACTGGGTGGGGTCTCTGTCTGAATTACGCAGTCTATCAGATACGCAGTCTATCTATCTATATCATACGGGATGGATATATGCACAGAGCTCAGGCTCTGTAATGTGGGAAGCAAAGTGATAAAGTGGAATCCTGTCTAAACCATATGAATGTGTTAAGTGATGTACGTATGGGATGGTATACCAATAACGTTTATGAGCAGGGGTGTCGAATGGCTGGCATATTTTACCCCTCTGGAAGCACAGACAGTGAGAATGAATTCTTTATGAAGATGGCCTGTTTTAGGTTTATGGTATTATTTTGATGTGCATAGTGAGAGGGACAGAGCACACTGGTGTCCAGCAGATGGGGGTAGAGAGTCAATATAGTGTGTCATATTGAGGTAATCATGGACTTTCATTGGACCAAAAGATGGCAGTCTAGTTCTGTGCATACAGATATCATATAACTAAACCGATGCCACAAACAATAAAATTCCTTTAAGTTCAAAGCGAAGACCTTTTAATATACAAAGCGAAGACATGCAAATACCATAGTGTGTTGCTGTCCTCTTTGCGCCACATGGTTCAGAAAGACACTGTCCTCAAATGGTTCCATTGAAAACAATACAACCAGATCCACATCAAAGTTTTCCCAGCCAATCAGCATTGTGAGGCCATGAGTTCATTGTATTGATGTATAAATACAAACATATGACTGCAAACATTGCCTTCAAAATAAAGGACCACATGACATCAGTCTGAACTACTAGTCACTCAAAGTGCATCCGTATCGTATAACTTTAGAAAGGAAAGAAAATCATTCAAGGTTCAGCAGCAATTGATGTCTTCTAATTTTAAATGTCTGCTAAAACTAGTTTAATTGCGCTTTTTATCAGATCATAATGAATGTCAGAGTGGGGGGGGGGGGGGGGGGGGTGCAATGGATCTCAGTATCCACACATGTATGGGGTGGCTCTAATGTGCATCTCAGACTGAATTCTTTTTGAGGCTTAGCCTACTGCCTAAATATGCCTAAATATTGTTCACAGGAGATGCCACATCCTGACGCTATAGGCAGCAGGCAGCCAGCCAAAAGCCTTTCTGTTACTCATTACTGCTACCTTCTGGTGGAAGAGTTTTAAGACTTCCTTCAAATTGTCTTAAACAAACAGATTAGAGTAATCATGATCAAACAGTGTGTTCATCTCAAGCAACCACCCAGGGTTGAAATCATCAGATGGACATTCTATTTTCTAACTAAATGTGTTGGTGTTTGTTTCCAGAACCTTGTGGAATTCAAAGAAATGAGAAACCTTGGTTTACTGGAATGTACTGCACTGCACAACTTATCCTGTGTCACTTAACACTTTTGGTTACTGTATGTGACTGTGTTGATGTCAAAATATATGAACCATGCAGGAAAACAATCATTCGTCAAGGAATTACCCTCGGCTTCAGGTTAGACATTCTGATAAAATATTGGCTACAGCCCCCCCTATGAAGATGGTATTTTTATAGGCACATTTCAGTGCTTCTACTGTAAACAAATGACTGCCTCTCTAGGTGGGTGGCCATTATACCTTGTGCCATTGCTATGCATACCATATGCTGTGGATAAAGCCACAAGTAACTAGTAACACATAAAACAAGAGCAAAATAGCAATAGGTCAAAGGTCAAATAGTTTTAATTTTGCATTTTGAAAATTACATAATGACCTTCCATGATGTGTAATAATAATTGTATTTATATATATATATAGCACTTTTTAAAATGTGCGTTACAAAGTGCTGAACAACAGTTAATTACATTATAGCAGTGTAATGAAACAAGAGTAAAATAAAAACAGATTAAGAAAAAAGCCTATGAAAATAATGTACTAACAAGAAGTTGGTTTAAGCTACGCAATAGACAATTGGTAAAGTAAGAAAATTAAAACAGTGCAGGCTTTCCTGAATAGATGGGTTTTCAAAAGTGTTTTAAAATATGCCAGAGAATTAGCCTTTCTAATCACCAGGGCGTTTTGGTGCTTGTGCGGCAAAAGCCCCGTCACACTTGGTGACTAGGCGACACGTGTTGCACAAATTTGTATATAGGGGGCGGTAGTAGATCCTTTTTTTTTTTTTTTTTTTTATATATTTTTTTGCGGCTTACGCCTTTTATTGATTTTTGAAGGGACAGACAGACAGACAGTAGGCTGACAGGAAACGGGAGAGAGATGGGGGGAAGACATGCAGTAAAGGCCGTGTCGGGCTCGGGAGTTGAACCCGCGGCACACTGCGACTGGATTACCAGTCAGGTGCCCAGACCGTTACGCCACGGCCTGGGCCGGTAGTAGATCCTTAATGTACTGGGGGGCAAGACCATTTGGGGGATTTTCTGGTGTTGGTCAGGACTCAGGAGCCTGGCAGGAGTATTCTGTACCAGTTGTAAGCGGGAGATGGATTTCTGTGATAAACAGGTGTACAGACTGTTGCAGTAATGTAACCGGGAGGTTCTAAAGGTTATGAATAAAAAGTCTGCAAAAAGTCTGCAAATGACAGGACGGATTTGATTTTCGCAATGGTTCTAAGCTGGTAAAACATGACTGAACAACTGTGTACAGCCGAGGGTAGGTCCTATAGTGCTGCCAGCTCACCAACTGTGATAACATTGTTTAGTTCCCAAAACAAAATGATCCAACCTGTATAACATGATTTATGTGTGTGCATAATACTCTTCAGTCAGCTGATCATGGCAATGTTGACGATCACGTTGAAACCCAACATTCACATGGTTCAGAATGACGTGCGTGCACTGCCGTGCAGCGTGCGCGATGAGAGAGTGCGGCCTAGCCAGTAGCCATCACCAACTCGGGACTCCTCGGGATCTCTGCCCTGTCTCATCCTTCTCTCTCTGACCTGGTCTGTGACCCGTGGTACAGTGTACTGGTCCCCGCAGAGGAGCACATGTCTGTAGTCTGTCCACGTGACACCTAGTTTCATTTGTAGCATTAGACTCCATCCAGGGCCCTTTCCTATGAGCTTCTGTTTTCACTTTGTGACATACTCGGCTAGTATGTCACAAAACATGGTACTGTACGGTGATGCAATTCATTTGAAATATGATATGGCGTTCACTATTTTCATATGAAAACCATAAACTAAAGCTCAGTATTTTACCTGTTTCAAGAAATTGCCTATAGGGAGAAAAATTTACATGAATTCAATATCCTATATTTATGTTGCCATGTGCAATGAATGACTCCCTTTTTCCAGGATGTCGTAAACCCCTTCAGAGGAGGAGCCAACGTTTTCAAGCTTTTCACCCAGGCAATTATCCCTGCCCTTCTTGCAGGCTTTCTGCCGATGAAAGGGAATAGGGCACAGAATATATTCATACAGTATATAGGTAGCTCAATAAATCGCTTGAACAGCAGACTATTCATACTTTGATACTTTGAGAATGGAAAATGCTCTCACATTATTAAACAAACATATACAGTACAGTACATACAATACATAATAGTGCATGCATAAAAACCAAGGAAGCATATACACGCCACTTTAAAAACAATCAATTTACTATCTCAAATATTCTATTTTCTTTCATATAACATTCTAATTTGTTGTAATTGTGTAATTTCGATGAGTAGGATGGATCCAATGACATACAGTAGCTGTTGCTCATAGCATTGCATCCATTGCCTGTGAGTGATTAAATCACAATTAAGCTAATACTATCCTATTTCAATATTCAACACAGAAATTAGATCAAAGTTCAGGACACAGACTGAAGGAAGAACCAGAAATGTAATACATAACTATCTTCTTGACACATGTTTTATGGGACTTTGACACACGGGTGATATGGGGATTACATACCAGAGACTGAATCAGCAACATTGTAGGATTTATGCTGCTTCTCTAACCAACCATGACACGTCGGCATGGGAGCCCCCACCCCACTCCACCCCCCCCCAGCCATAGTAATCAGTGGACATTTGAAGTGGACACAGTTCATTTAGTGAGAGGCCGTGACCTGACTGACTCAGAGGTCCCTGCTTCCCTAGACCTTTTTAGGAATGTCTAGCATTCCCCCTGGAGAGAGAGAGAGAATCTAGCATTCCAGAAAGAAATTGGCTTGGTCAGGTCAGTTCATTGGCTTGGTCAGGTCAGATTATGTACATACATATGGGCATGTATGTACATGCAGGGAGGCACACGTGACTGCATGAGATCACCGAGCCTATATTTGGAAACAGGTGCATTCATAGAGCTGCAGATTTTACTGTTTGGTCTGTTTAAATAACAAGATGACCTCTGTTAGTTTGTTTGATTTATGTTTTCTTGGGGCCACACAGGGTAAGAGATTTCCTGGAAGTTATATTGTCATGGTCCTCAAAGCAAAATCAATGGGCCAGTTAAAACAATAAACAAGAGATGTTTAATGTGTTGACACTGATAATGGTGTTGTCTACTTAATATTAACAAAATCCAATACATGTGCTGCTGACACATAGGCTGAAACATGGCTGTTCCCTAGCTTTTGACTTCAATCTGCTATATCGCTTTGCTGTCAAGACAGATAGAGTACCATCATAATATCTTCTATCCAAAGAAATATAATATTATAATACTTGGAAATGCATCTTGAGCGTTTCCCAGTAACCACAAAGGAGATTTCATTGAATGCATGCCTCCTGCTCTCGTGGAACATTTTTTGTTGAAGTTCTAATAAACTCAAGTGAGATGTTTGTGTACGGTTTAGGAATAGGATAATGTGTTTGGCCTTGCACGCAAATCCATTAGCTGCAGAACATTAAGTTCTTCTCTCCTGTAACTATTTTCTCCATGAGGGTATACATAATGTACAGTATTTGTGTACAGCATGTGTAGCTCAACCATAGACTGTAAAAAATATAGACAAAGCGTTCCCCGGGTCTAACATGGACGTAAAATGAAGCCTGTTATTCCTGCACTGTAAGTCGCCATCTTTCTAGATCCGTTTGGGCCCAGCTGGCCATTGGCTGGCTCCGTTTGGGCCCAGCTGGCCATTGGCTGGCTCCGTTTGGGCCCAGCTGGCCATTGGCTGGCCCAGACAATGAGGCAGGACTTCCCCCCTTCTTCTCCGTTGGTTTTTATTTTGACTCGAGTGGGTGGGGACTCCCGATCATAGACTGTAACGGTAGCCACGCCCCTCAGAACATACGCGACTTTATGGTCATTTACTTTATAAATGGGACCATACTTTTCCAAAAAGAATATTATGACATTAGAAATGAGACTTTAAACTAGTGACTGGAAGCAGAAAGTATTCATGACCATGTTTATTAAGGTAATACAGTCTAGGTGAAGTTGGGCCCAAATACATTGACTTCTATGGGGCTATGGGTTTTTTTGGGTCCAGTGACAGCGCCACAACAGGCCATTATATGAACTTACTATATGGAGTTTCAGGCTTCACAAAATATCTGTCTGACTGCCCCCCTGAGCTCAACTCACAAGCACCACATTAAATGTATTGCAGGGACATCAATTAACCACAGAAACCTTACATAGAACATTCTGCGGAAATGGCTGATCTACAAGCTCACGCCGTGTTGCATTAAGACGTGTTGTACTTGTGAGCTTGTAGACCTGGCTATTTCAGATGCAGAGATTTGGTGTAGAGGGAAAAATCACACCCATGTGAAGTGAGGGGCGCTCTTATCATCGTACATAATAGCGTAAAATATACACTAAGCCATTATCAATGGGAATTTAATGTTTGTGTGGAACGGAAATCTACACTAATGCTGAACATAGGAGCCCCTCAAAAGTATAGATTCCTGGGTGACTATCCAAAGTGCCCCGCCATGAAAAAGTAGCTTTCTGTGAAAACAGCTGTACAAAGTAACTCAAAATGACACAGATGATCTGTGGATGACATGTGACTATGGCTGAGTTCTGGATTCAGATCCATCATCCATACATAGTAGGCACCTCAACCTGAGCCACAAGGATGCCTCTGAAACATCTGCCTTCAATCACGGCATAGAAACCCGGGAGCCTTTGCCACAGAAATTACGTGAGCATGTATTTCTGTCTCCTCATTTCGCAAAAAAAAAAAAATCTAAATGATGGACAAACGTATATGAAATCTAATTGACGTAAGCCTAAAACGAGTAATTCCAATATAACCGCTATTTAGGAATAAATGGGGAAAACACTGGCGAGGAAGACAGAATGTCAAGTTGAATGAGAATCACTGTATGCTCATTCATATTCATGTGGCACAGTATCAAAATGAGCTTATTTGGAGAAGACGGACCGCATTGAACCAGTAGTTTGACTGATGAGCAGGCGTTGACAGCTGTTGTGGAGTTGGAGTGAATGTGGATACCAGTTCTCAGGGTCGGGTCAGGCCTGTCACAGGACACTGTGCAGGGAGATGACCCCAAAAACCACTAGCTGGCACAGGCCAATCCTCTCTCTTTTTGAACTCGGGGTCACTGGCAGTTTGTTTGGCCCCGCAGAAAAGAAACGGGTTTAGAAACATTCATATCTACAGTGCATGTTGTCATAGGGCTGAGAATTGGTAGCAGCTCTCCAGTCAACCATCACTCCATCCCTGACAAAGGAAATGCACACCCGACGTCACCCTTAGTGTGACTGGCCTGGGCCAAGAAAGATTTGTCCTCAAAGCTGTAATTCCGACAGTCTTGGTCCGCCAACAGTATTGTACACCATACTGTAAGTGAAATCACAGATGTGTCTCATACTCTAATTATGTCTTTCTTTCTCTCTCTTTCCCCCACAAATAACACAATTACTATTCTCTCATATTTCCTATTTTTTTCCTGATTTTGATTGGTTGGTCAAAAATGTGACCTTTGATGAGTGGTGCTCAAATGTTGAACAATTTTGTACTTGAGGCGTCCACAGCCATCTGACAAAAAAGGTAGTATTTCATACATTGGCCTACACACACACACCTTGTAATTTCCCAAACTGCGTGGGCTTAACATGCTATAAGTCATGCGGAAAATTACGTTGCCACACTTGGCACAGCACACTGCAATGTCTGTCTTTCTTTCTTGCACTATGTAATATATTGCAAGTACCTGCCAATTGGATTCAACAAGTTCTGTTTCAACATCATATGGAACTAGAAAAAGTGCCCTTCTGGGCACAGGTCTCCACCAGGAGGATAGGAGTGTGTGTGATGTTTGGTAAAATGTTTAGGAGTAATCTAAACGTGTGTGTGACGACTTGGCCTGTTGTAGCGCCACCATGAGGCTGATTTGAAAACTGTCAAGTGGCATTTCTTCCTCAGCCTAGTATCCGTGCACAGTTCACCGCAATCGGACGCTGCGTTGAGGAGTTGAGGCGATTTGTACAAAACGGGTACAAAGCGGGCTACTCCTGAAAAGTTTAGAAGCCAATCATAGCCAATCAGGATGGATTCAATTTCTGGATGGATTCGATTTGCGTGAAATTTGGATAAAATTAGTAGAGTAATAATTATTAGAAAATGTGTTTTACATATGTTCGCCTCCTGGTGGCGCTATAAAAAGCAGATGTGAAAAATAAGAGGCAAAGATTTTTCCATGGTCTCTAGGGAGTGTGCATACAAAGTTTTTCTACAATCCGTGCAGTTAGAGGTAAAAACACTTACCGGCCAGTTATAGCGCCACCATGAGGCTGAGTTGAAAATGTTCAAGTGACATTTCTTCCTCGGCCTAGTGGGAATCAAATCGCACGATGTGTTTATGATTTGCGGCATTTTGTTTGAAACTGAGCACTCCTGCGAACTTTGGAAGCCAATCTTAGCCATATGGAGTCTGGAAAATTTGAAAGACCTGTTTCGTTGAATGGCTCTAGAGAGACTGTGTACTAAATTGCGTGATGTTTGAACAAAATCTGCAGGTGTACTGTCCAAAGCAGCCTCCTGGTGACGCTATAAGAGGCCAATGGGCAGAGGTTCAACAAACTGTGGCATTCAGGGAGGTGTGTGAGCAGAGTATGGCTGTGATCACCACACGTATAAACGGTACTTTTTGGCCAGAAAGGGATTTCTTTCCACCGGAGGAAAAATATTCTCTATGAGGCAGTTCTCTGGGCAATATCAGTAGAGGGTGCAGTGGAGTAACTAAAAATGGTTTTTTTTTCGGTGGAAACAAAATCCCCTTTTGGCCAAAAAGTACAGTTTATACGTGTGGTGGAGGGCTCAGAGTGCGTCCACTAAGGAAAGTAGGCTTTCTATTGACACAACCCGTGTTTGTATTGGTGAGTAGGTCAAACGTTCGTGAGATTTCCACTAAGAGGAGAGGCTGGTCTGATTTCGATTTGAGATTTAACCCCGTTTGCCCCATAGCCTTACTGGAGGGCAGAAATTCGCAGAATCGTATCAGGAAGGGTATGAATCAGAGCTATCTCTCTCCATGCCTTCGGCCTGGTAGAGACAATAACGTGCAAGAAACTAAAACAGTGTCTAATGTGGCTGTATTTAAAACCTTATGAATCCCGAAAAGCCGGCACAAGACCATGGATACTTGCATTACATTTGCCCTTATGTTAGTATGCCTGTTTGTGTGTTTCAGACAAGAGACCATTTAAGTCAATTGTGGTATGCCACTTTAGGTACACTTTAGAGATAAGTGGACACATATCAGGAACATGTCTGTGACTGTTTGTGCATGCATAAAAGTTCATTATGGCAAGCATTCAGAGAAAATTGAACACATAACGACGTCTTAAAGGGAATACACATTCACCACCGAACCATATGGCTCCAGTTTATTTTCTCATAATTCACTGAGACTTGGTCTACACTGCAGGCTCTAATCTCTTTGCACCAGTGTAACTGGCCCAGTTTACACGCTAGCAAAAATGTACCTGTCTCAAAAAGAATTGATCGGTGCACATACGTACACAAGAATACTGGTAACTGGGTCATGCTTTATCCTGCTTTTTCAAATGTAATTTTGTTGCTGGATAAACACAAATTAAACACATTCAATCAAAGTGATTTAACCGGGGTATCCAGACATAAAAACAAATCCATCCATACGTCTACGACAATGCAATGTAGCGTTGCAACTAATTGATAAGTACTCTGATTTTTTTTTAAAGCGGTCAGACTGGTCTGTACAGTACAGACATGACGTCTACTCCATCTTTAAACATGCTTCATGTGCTAGATATTTTGCGGGTGCCATTTAGATCTATCTGTCGGGGCCTATTTTCCAAGCGGCCCCTCAGAGCAACCCCCTTTCTGATCAAATCAGCCTCTTCAATCAACAGTTTCCATATCCACGAGGAAACATGCAATCAGTGCTGTTGCAAATCCCCACGACCACAGTTGGTTGGGGTGCATAAATGTACACCATATGGTTCAAAGGATATAATATGTATGCACTTCTTGTATATTTTGTATACAGCCCGAAATGTGTTTTGGGGTTTATGTTAAGACGTAAAGTCAACGTAAAGAAACAATGAGCTGCATAGAGCTGATGTCATCATAATGTGTTTAACACTGATGTGGTCGGAAATGCTATGGCGAGCTAATGGTAGATGGGTGGAAAAACATCCATCTACACGGCTATACGGTTAAGTATGTTATTTTATAGAGCAGTGTTTAGTCTTTGGACGTATGTAGAAATATCAACCAAATGTGTTCTTTGTCTTTAGAGGTATGTCAATTTCACCACAACTGTTTTAAAGTCACTAATAACTTCTCAGGAAATACCACAATCATAACTCTTCACTTTTATGTGGTTTTCTAGGGAGTAAGCGTGGTTCATTGGTGGGTAATTTGTACATGATTGACTGCACCGTGCCTATAGCAAGCTGAGGATCTGCTCATTTTAACAATCCTTGCAAGTTTTCACATATGGCTGTCCTAACGTGAAATATATGAGCATCAGGAGGACAACTATTTATACTGCCTGCATGGGAGCAAAAACAAGAAGATATACAAGTGCAGCAGTAAGCATACAGAGGCGTTCAATAAATTACCCGTGGCATTTAATAAGCGTTCAACTCTGCCTACTTACACAAACAGTCTGAGGGGAAAGATCAAGGCATGCGCGTCAGCAATGAATGCCAATGATCACGGCTACATTAGACTTCAATCAATAAAACACCAGATAGATTAATGCTTTGTTTGAAACTCAGTGGAAGTGCAGCAAAGGGGTGAAAGCATCTCTCAGCATACAGATTATTTTTCCTTTCTTCCTTTTTCCCCATAATGAAACCTTTTATAAAAGGCACGTGAGTTACAGAAACTGAGCTTTGGGGCAATGTCATATTCTTATGAAATGTAAATCTCATCTGACCCTTCTACTTTACAGACAGCAGATCATAATTATGAGAACAGAACACAATGGAAGGTACATTAATTGAAACCATGCACTGAGATCATTTTCATTTTCATTTTATTTTGTTATTCCTCAGTAGCATTCAAGATTTTGCGCCAAGGCACACAATAATGGCTAAGACAAAATCTCAAGCACACCTGAATTCATAGCGAAACTGTTGCGATGCCACACATTGTGAGCTCGTAGATCTACTATTTTCATTTTTGAAAATTTGTGATCAAATAAGAAATAGCCCCTGACCACTATTTTGAAGGCAATTACAGTCAAACCGTATGGATATGATCAAAAACCTATTTGACACTCACTAGTGTAGTAAGACTTGGTCTAGCCATCTAATCTAACACTAGCCTGGGATCAATACCATTTTTGATTTTCTGATCCGGTCTGGTCACGAGGCGTCCGGAACCCGGGACCAGAACCTCCGGCGTCGTGCACGTCCAAAATGATTCAGGTTTAAAATGAATCGGGTTCAAAATTGGTTTAGTTTGGTATAATGATCGTTTGATATGTCCATCTTTTATTCTAACTCGTAGCGTGAGTAGCGAGACTATAATTGATTTGCATTATGTGGGGAACAAAAACTATGCGACGCCAACCGGATGCAAGCCACATGCTATATTGCCGTGTCATATTGTTGGGTAGCTCTCTACCAACTAAACACATAAAGGACATTCCAAAATAATGGCTGACAAAGCATTTTCCAATAACGGAGACACTTGAATGTGTCATGGAAGAATGATGCTGTATCTATGCCAATGTGCATTGAAGCCGTTTTAATAGACTTTGGTGATCCAGTGAGGCACTTACCGTACTTTCTGTTATTCTTCTGAAGCAGGTCGATTTTTGTTAGCCTTTTGTATAACCAAGACTAGTATTTGTTTTTCTTAAAACCCTTATATACTGCATTGACCGCCGAGGTCCCCCTGGTGCCCTATTTTATTTTCCCCCCTCCATGCCAAATTGATTCACTAAAAAACACCAATCTACATGTTCACCACACATCACGTTGCACAACACAGCTTGTAGATCAGCTATTTTTATGAATGTTCGCCCTACTACATTATATACTATGCCCAGAAGAGTCTTTTACTGGCGCACACACAAGTGAAGCATTCAGTAGCAATGCCCTACTACAGTATTTTTCTGCATTGTAAATGCATTGTATGCATGTACTGTATGTATGTATGTATGCATGCAAAGTGCAATACAGTATTGCACTTTGTATAAAATATACTTTGTCTATACCTAATATTATTGTAATATACGTACAGTAAGATGAGATATGGGATGGGGAATGATGAGATCTAGAGTAATATATTTTAAATATATATATATATATTATGCAGGGTATTTCCTGTCCTGTGGCATTCTCCCTTAGGAACCAGACAAATACTCCATCGTATAGATTTAAGCTTTAATAGGGAAAGAGAGGCACCGCCACTGGGTGAGGGGAGATAGGGAGAGAGAGAGAGAGAGAACGATATAGACTAGAGAGAGATTGAGAGAGAACAGAGAGAGAGAGCATGGGTCAAAGAGACCATGTGCATCTGTGACTGATCCACATAGTTGAATGAAATGAGCATCTTATGCACCCTGCAGCACAAACCTGTGGGATTAGCCTATCTAGCAGAGTGGTTGACCTTTACGTCTGTGATTGTTTATAGCTAAAGGCAGTTAAACTCGCCGTCAGTCAGTGGCCTGAAATGCACTATGAGCCCATGGCCCTGTAATCTTACCGACAATGAACAGAGAATGAATAACAGAGTAAGGCCACTATTAATGAGGGTTCTGTGAGAATCGTCACAAAATACCCCCTTTGTGAATGGATTTGTTGTTTCCGTTGAAGGATGGCGTGCATTTCTTAACATTGCTTGAGCCTTTGATAGAGGCAAATATGAATTTATTTCACATATATTACAAAGATTTAAGTCAAAGATGTTTCTCAAGACAGTGAATGTCAAGCAATGTTTGTTTTCTTCTGCATTCCTGCTATCCTGTGTCACTGACGCCTCTGGACGTTGATTTGGGATCAGATTAGGTAGAAAAGTACCGTTCGTTCTGATACAAGATAAGAACTACTCACACACATGCACACACGCGTGCACACACACAGTTATTTATATAGTGCAAGATACTTTAGTAACAGGTCACCTGCCATTGTCCTGAGCAAGAGATAGAACTGAAACCACTTCCCAGCTGTTCAATAGTTCCCCTGTAGTTCATGTACTGCTCCGTATGCTTAAATGCTGAATTCCAGATGTATTCTTACCGTATGTGCAAATGTACTTGGCACACCAGGCCAAAACTGGGAAAAGGTTTGGTAATAGTTACAGTAAAAGCTCTTTCCACTGTTGGAGATTCTAGGAACTAACACATGAAATTGCATAATGGGAGTGCAGTGTCCTAGTGGTGGTGGTTATAAATCACAATGACATGATGGTGCCTGACCATTAATGCATTTGTATGTGGGGAGGATGATTTTGATTATTATAATAATATTATTATATTCTGAATTTTCCTGGACTCGGGGAGTATAAAAGAATCATTCTTTTTCAGTTGTCAAATTATTCAAATTAGACAATTTTTGTTGGTTTTGAAGAAGCATTATAATGGATGGGGATATGGGGAATGGATTTAATTTGTTAGGGGAAGCAGTGTCGGGGGTGACCTGTTCAAAAATATCCAAACCAGATGAGAAAATCTGGGAAAGTGAATAACTAACATTCTCCGCTTCCTTAACATAATGCTGTTGTTGTGGCCCTGAGCAAGGCACTTACACCAAATGACTCCAGTGCCCACTTCAGTGAAAAATCGTAAAGGGCTTATTGTTCTTGACAGATTCCTGTTGTGAATGTAGATAGAGTTGCAAAGGCACTGAATGCCTGGCACTGAAGAAATAACTATTCGCTGAATACAAATTTGAAAAACCGTCCTCAACGGCGATAGAATTATCTTTTTTTAATCGACTCTCCACCATGAAGAGATGACTACAAATACTGTTAATCAGCGTCACTGTCAACTGTTAAAAAAAGTAGTAAAATAATGTGAGTCTGGAATATGAGAATCAGTTACACATCCGTTATGCTACATATTTAACTTAATGGAAAGCCTCAGCTTCAATTTTCTTTTTTTAATGGAAACTAGTACCAGGTAATTATCTATCTGTTTGGGAGACAGCATGCACTCCTGATCCAATCAGGCTGTGCAACGAATTCCCCGGGACTGGACATTCCACGTTCCGTCTGTTAACTGCCTGTAATGACATGCCATTATGTTAAGATTCTCCCTATCTCTTCCTCCATACCTCCATCTACCCCCCCCCCCCCTCTCCCCATGCGTATGAAGTGAAGATTCCTTTATAGAAGTAGACACCATTTTCCTTTTTAAAGAAAAGAAAAAACTAATTTGAAGCCATCTTTACACAGCAATAAGGAGCAGGATATTTTCTTTGCTAGTGATCTCTTATTAAGTTATTTTCAGAAATCACTGTAGAGAATATGTGGGGACAGCTTGGACCCCACAGACAGTATTGTCTCACAGCACTATTTCAGTTGGTGTAGAAGGCACAAAAGAAAGGCTCCGAGTGGCATTCTGTCCTTTAACAACCAGGGCACCTGGCCTTTCAGCAACAGCTCCAGTTTCACCGGAGCCATCCCACTCTCCCCAGTGTTTCCACAGAAATGCGAAACCACAGCTATATATTTAGACACAAAAAGCCACTGTCAGCATAAAATATCACCAACCTTGACACCTGGGGGGTAGATGGCGATGGGGGTCTTTGTGAGTGTGTGTCCGTGTGTGCATGCCAGTACACAAGTATGTCACCAACACGTGACTGACATTGTTTGCATAAATTGAAGTTCTGTTGGACATAGTTGTACATGTACACATTGTAACACACTGGGTTTAGTGTTTCCGTGTATCCAAACAACATACAGTAGTTGCTGAAAAGTTAACAAATTGGCGTGTTTGCACTGAAGTATATAATGTTGATATGGCAAGGACTCAAAGGAGCAATAGTTCAGCTGTCTTTGTGATTCACAGCTTAAGGGTTTTGGATGGCAATGGGATCTGTGGTTTGTATCTGGACTTCAGTGAGTTGGCCTACTGCTTCTCTGTGCTTCATTGTTTTCAGGAAGCCAACGTGAGAATGCTTCACAAAGAACAATGCGCACAACCGCAAATCGAATCAAGACTTCTGTTCTTTTTTGAGGTTTTGGGTTGATCTGTTAACCATCAACTGATTGAATGACCTTGGATAAATCCTCTCCAAACCCCATACCCCCATCATATTTTATTCTTGCTCTTCCTGATGAGCATTCTTGTCTTTCTTTATTCCCTCCTTTTGTCTTATTCTCTCAGCTGGTGCAGTCCATTTGACCAGTTGACTTCTGCAATTCATTTTTGCTTAACCTGGGGCTGGAACTAATGCCTGGATTTAACCATTAAGTACTCAGAACGTGAATACCCTGAATCAATTGTGGGTTTTCCTTGGCTTCAGTCCCTGAGATTAATGTCATCCTCTCCTGCTACTGTAGCGGGAAATGTATAGGCGGGGGAGACCTTGACGAAGCTCGGTTTTGAAACAAAAGGTGAGAAAAAATGTTGATGGCCTTGGGTTACAGAGGAAAGCTGGGGAGAGAGACAAAAAAAAGAGAGCGAAAGAGAGAGGGAAACGGAAAGGAACAGAGAAGCAGATGGAGAGTGTGAGCCATGATACATAGTTGAAGGAGATTGAAATATGGTGTAGCTAGTAGTAGGAAGCACCTTTGAAGAAGATGATTTACTCAGAGAGAGAGAGAGAGAGAGAGAGAGAGAGAGAGAGAGAAAGAAAGAAGGGAAACAACTCCATCTCTACCTCTCTCTCCTCATCTGATTCTCCCTCTCTCTGGAACTCTATTTCATCCCTTTGAGCAGAGGAAGACAGGAGACACTGCCCATTGGCTAAGGACATTTTGTGAGGAGTTTGGGAGAGGAGGGAGGCGGCCACGGTAAAGAGAGTGATGGGTTGTGTGTGGGGTGGGGTGGGGGGGTTTGGGGGAGGAGAGAGAGGGAGAGAAGAGTGGACTATAGAGCAGGGGTCTCCAGATTATTGGCCTTGTCAACAGGTGGCAGAAGGAAAGTCTGTGAGTGACAGTCTTTCAGAGGAGAGAGAGAGAGACAGAAGGAGAAAGTAACAGAGAAGCAGCAAGGGTAAGGCAACTGTTTGCTTTTTATTTGAACCCATTTAGGACTGGGGACTGAACACCCTCTAAATCCTGACCTAAGTTTTCTTACGTCAAATATTTATTCAAAAATTACAAAAATATTATGTTGCTGTATACTGTACATAGCAACAACTACCCCAAAAGGGGTTCCTGTCTTGAATCGGTTAAAGATTTTGTTTCATTATTGAGTTATTCATCGGAGAAGGTACTGCTGATTGGAATTTTACAACATGCAATGTTTTGTGAAATCTTCTTTATTGGTATTAGGGCAGCAGTAAGTGCAATTCTTGCTAAATGACAAAACAAACCTGCTAGAAAGTTTTGTTTTATGAGAATTGGATATTGGTAATTATTGTGGTAGTTCATGACTTATTACATTTTTATGCCACTTGAATTATTGGACTTGTTGGGCCAGATCATACAGTTTAATCACTCACAACACAAGTGTCAACAGAGACTTGTAGTTGTGCATGTTTTTGTTAAGGAAAACGGTGAGGATAATTTATAGACAAGTCAGAGACATCAGCTCACTCATTCTTGAGATGAGGGACAAAAGTGGAAAAAACATGTCCCACACATAAGAGCCTTATTATTGTTAAAAATAAATTAATTTAATAAAAATAAAAGCACTTGCAAAGTTAAATGTAATACAGTTGTGTATTATTATGCCATTAATTTCATTATAATTGTTTTCATATGCCATCTGAATTAGTTAAAAGCAGGCACTGTACCCAAAAACGCCTGTATTTAGCCTGTCCCCAGCAAGTGGTCATAATTTCAAACTGCTAAAAAAGTGTCTAATACTGTCACAATCACATAAATATACATACTAAATTAAAGTAGATTGTCAACAACATAGCAAACAATATACACAATAATTTTAATTTATATTTTCCATTAGATATCTCATATCAAATGTGTGTCCCACGTCTCCCGTCAACTCCGTCAGGTTTTTTAAAAGTCTTAAATTAATCAGAAAATATTGTCGACAGATTTAGCCTGAAGACTCCTTTTCCAAGACCCGTTTGTATTTGTTGCAACAGTGGAGCACCTGGTCTGACAAGCAGTCAATTGTTTGATATTTTAAACAAACAATGTTGATATCAGGGTGGTCACAGCTTTTACATGTCAACTCCGTCAGGACATTATTATGATCTTTGTTAAGAATTCCAAAATAATGTTTATTATAAAAGTTTAGGGTTAGGTTTAGCTAACAAATGAAGCAAAAACAAAATGGCTACATTGTACTACAGAGGGTTAAGATGAAAACAAATGACATTTTGTCAACTCCGTCAGACGTCAACTCCGTCAGGTTTTGTGTCTGACGGAGTTGACATGTATCTGACGGAGTTGACAAAAGTGTTCCTAAAACAATAAAATTATAGTTTTTGAATAATGGGACGTATTCTAATTTGGCACACAGTTAGAGCATGCCTTAAGGAACATTTTTGGCTATAGGGCCATCACAGATTTGTCTCGTGGTGACCATGGCAGCCATTTTCCAAAATTGCAGCCACCTGATGTTATTTTACAATAACTCAAGTTCTAGACCACCTAGGATCTTGATTCTGGTGACTAAGACTACATTTTCAAGGATGAGGGATACAGTGGTACAATTTAGATTTTCCCTGTGACCATGGCAGCCATATTTCAAAATGGCCGCCACCTGCTGTTATTTTACAATAACTCAAGTTCTACACCATCTAGGATCTTGATTCTGGTGACTAATCATACATTTTCAAGGATGTGGGATACATTGGTACTATTTAGATTTGTCCTGTGACTATGGCAGCCATTGTTTTTCAAAATGGCCGCCACCTGCTGTTATTTTACAATAACTCAAGTTTTAGACCACCTAGGATGTTGATTCTGGCGACTAATAATACATTTTAAAAGATGAGGAATACAGTGGTACTATTTAGATTTGTCCTGTGACCATGGCAGCAATTGTTTTTCAAAATGACCACCAACCTGCTGTTATTTTACCAATAACTCAAGTTTTAGACCACCAAGGATCTTGATTCTGGTGACTAATCATTACATTTTCAAGGATGAACTTTCTCTGGGAGGGGTCAGGGCTTATTTCAGGTGCAGGTTGAGTTGCTACTGACAGGACATTAAAAGGAGGTGGGCTTTCTGGCCTTTGACTTGTCCCTTTCAGGTACAGATGCACAGTTTGACTTCACTGGCCACTGCAGTGTGGCGTTGATCTTGGTGGCCTCCTGCCAGTGTTTCTCCATCCTTCTCATGACCTCTGTGTTCTGGGGCTCTGTTATAGTCAACTTACATTGTCTTGGCTGGAGATTGCTTTCCTGCAGGGTCCAGCCCAGTCTTGTGCAGATGGCTGCTGGCCCACCTGGAGGCCCCAACCTCACTTGTTCGGTTGGTGTGATTAGGTGGGGTGGTCTTCCCCAATCAGGATGAATGGTTTAACCCTTTCAAACGGCAGTCTGGCCAAGTGTCTGTATTTAGTTGTGAGGCTAGATACAGGATACGATTTCTCACCCAGCCCCAGGTGACTTGAGGTGAAGGCTCCTTTGATTTGGTAACATTGCTTTGGTTGACATGCTGGGGACACAGAACGACACTGATGCCTTCAGTGTCTGCACATCCTGCCTGATAGTCCTGAAGGCAGATCTTCTGTCTTCAGTCTTTCGCTCACTGTTCACTGCTCACTGTTCACCTCAAGCAGGTCTTCAAGGTGTTTGCCTTTGCACAGGCTATATGGCTAGGACTCGTGCTTCAACCACTCAGAGAACTCCAACATGGTGTTGGTTGCTCCTGGGCCGCAGAGCATTGTGCGGCAGAATTCAGCTCTCATCTCTGGTGGCAGCTTGTTGAGGAGTCGTGCAACATGTGAGCCGCATCTAAGTTCTGTGTCTCCCTCTGGGCCTAGGGTAGACACTTGCTATTTTCCGTAACACTAATTGGTGGGGCTGTCCAAACTTGTTGTTTAGTTGTCAATCGGGTCTCTGTTGGTGAAGTCGGGTCTTGGTGGTCTAGAAGATGAGTTAGTCAGGGGATATTAATACAATCTGGTAATACATTCCTTATCAAGAATTTTCTTCACCAATGTGTTTGGAAGGGTGTCTACTAACATATCCCACATTGCTTTATATTCAACCACCCTAGGGGAACTTTTGACAGCTGCTGAAAGTTGGGGTACCATCAACAACCTATATAAGGCAAAATGTTCATTATGCTTTAAGTAGCATGTGACATGTCAAACTAGGGAGTTTTCATGATTCTGAATGCATTCCAAACATTAGCTATGCACGAAGAACACTCCTTGGGCTGAAAACGGCCATAGCCGTCATCACAACATTTGGGCAAGTGGATATATGGCCGAATTTAGCCCAAGGGATTTGACCCCTAGTTTGGCCATATAGACTCCCTAGTTTGGCCATAGCCACTTGGTATGGTACCCAACTTTCAGCAGCTGTCAAAAGTGTTCAATAGAAACCAATGTGGGATATGTTAGTAGACACGTTTACAAACACATTGGTGAAAAAATTCTTGGTAAGAAATGTATTCACAGATTTAACATTATTCTGATCATATTCCCTGACTAAATTGGTAAAATAATAGCAGGTCCACCATTTTTGAAAATGGCTGCCATTGTCACAGGATAAATCTAAATAGTACAACTGTATTCCTCCTCCTTGAAAATGTAGGATTAGTCACCAGAATCAAGATCCTAGGTGGTGTAGAACTTGAGTTATTGGGAAATAACAGAAAGTTGGTGGCCATTTTGAAAAATGTCTACCATGGTCACAGGACAAATCTAAATAGTACCAATGTATCCCACATCCTTGAAAATGTATGATTAGTCACCAGAATCAAGATCCTAGGTGGTGTAGAACTTGAGTTATTGTAAAATAACAGCAGGTGGCGGCCATTTTGAAAATGGCTGCCATGGTCACAGGGCCAATATAAATAGTACCACTGTATTCCTCATCCTTGAAAATGTGGGATTAGTCACCAGAATCAAGATCCTAGGTGGTCTAGAACCTAAATCAGTTAAACTTGTCAACTCCGTCAGATGTTCGTCAACTCCGTCAGACGTTCGTCCCGTGATGTTCTTGTTAATTTCCAAAGAAATAGAAAATTCGATGTTAAATCTTTTGTGCTTATGTATTGAAACACCAACTGAAATGATACGTAATGATGTTTTTTTTTTTTTTTTACATGGTTTTCATGTTATAATATTGAAAATAAAGGTTGAAATGACGGATTTTTGAAATTGGATATTTCATAATAGTGTGATATTGGAACAAAACAATATTAAAAGAATTGTATTACTTAACTTGATTACTGAAAGCCATTATAAGATAACTGAGGACTTTATATTATTGTTGAAATTATCAAATTCAATTAAAAGGGATTTTAGTGTGTCTGACGGAGTTGACAAGAATCAGGTATTAAGTGCATAAATGTCCCATTTTAGAAAGAAATGTTATGCGAAAAACCTGTTCCTTCTCAAGATTGGTAGTTGAGACCTGTGTCTACAAATACATCTATTTGATTTGAATGTATCTTAAAAAAAAAAAAAATCTAGTTTGAAAAAAGTTTTGTCCCTTATCTCAAGAATGGGTGAGCTATATCACTCTGCAACTGAACTCCCCCCTCTTGTTTATTTCCAAATCTCCTGGAATGGTCTGTGTAAAGGAAGTAGTTACACTTCATCGTTTTCTCTCTTCTTGCCTGTCTCTCTCTCTCTCCATTCCCCCCTCCTCCCCCCCATCCTTTATAAAGTATAAAGTAACCCTAGCTGTCAAAGATCTCTCTCTCTCTCTCTCTCTCTCTCTCTCTCTCTCTGCCTGTCCGTCTGCCTGTCTGTCTATCTGTCTAGTGATCTGGTGGGTAGTCAGGCATGAATGGAGCACTCCTCGCCTCTTGTCTGTCAAGCAGCAGGCAGAGAATCCTAACTGAATGCTTTGACTTCTGAGTGTGATTCCCAGTTAGCACTTCTAGCTTATTCTCCTCCTCAGACGGTCTTGTGAGGAAAAGGCCAGATTTTCTGTGGCATGCTAGTATTTATAGGCCAATGACTTCCTTTATACATAAATCTGTTTTGTAGTGTTACTACTCCAGGAGTCGGACAGTTCATTGGTGAACAATAATTTGTTATGACATTGAGGCTAAACCAAACGCATGTTCTGAGAATACTGTGAGAATGAGGGTTCCTTTGCTCATTATGTGCTGCAATTATAGAACCCCTGTTGCTTCTAGTGGTTACAGCGGTTCTGCACTTTAAGCACATCTACTGTCAATGTAAAACAGGCAGACGAACATCTGACTGGCCGCCTCTCATTACTGGAATAGTTAATGGAGCAGGTCCAGCTTGCATGGAGGTATGACTTCATACACCCCTGCGGTCTGTGTGGCGCTGGCAGGAAGTTGTTCAGGTTAATATTTAGAATTTGTACACCAAGCTGGTGGAGGTGGTGCTGCAAGGCATTCCAGATCACCGCCGACTGCTTCATCAAGCAAACAGTGTGTCAGTGAATCTCAAATTTATGGCGTTTTCCGTGACTAAAGCTGTCAGTGCTGTTTCCTTTCTGTTTTCATAGTTAATAAGTATCTGCTTAGTCTCCCAGGACGGCCGACCGGCTGGTCTTACCTCTAATGCTACTGTGCTGGCTCAGGGATTACACAGAAGCCTTGGCAAAATGAACTGCAGATGTACTGTAGGCCCACAGCCTTGGAGACACAGACAGACAGACAGGAGACGGAGAGCTGTAGAAGAGTGAGAGAGAGAGAGAGACTTGCTGTTGCCAGTTTCCCCACAACCCGAAATGTGAGGTTTATAAAATGTCAGGCTTGCATAATGCTGAATGAAAAACCTCCCAACTTCAGTTTTATTGCTCAAATTGAAAGTTTAAGCAGCCCTTTACGTCCAGAGACAATTTCATGACCCTCTGGGCATGCAACTTCAAAAATGCGTGGTTGTCTGAAAATAGGTCCGATTTATTATTACACCGAAAGCTGACTGGATTTCCTTTTCCAGAAAACCATGTCTATAATATGATCGCGACTGGCCCGGGCCCTTATCAAGGTCTGCTCGCTGGCATCAGAGGCAGACAGGCGCGTGCACATATAAGCCCGGCTCTCCGCCGATAATTGCTTTCAGCTTCTCCGTCGCTCTCCTTTCCCCGTCTGCCTGCAAGCTGCATGCGAGAGAGGGAAAATGCAACAAGCGTCTGCTGCGGGGGTTGCTGCTGCAACCGCACATAAATGCGCGACCTACCGCCCCGAGACCCTGTGGTACCCCGCATCTTTTTCCACATTGGCCAACTCTTTCTTCCTCGTCTCCTGCTCTCATCTCAGGGCTCGTCGCTTTGGTCCAATGAGGCTCCTCTGGAGCTGAAGCCTGGTGGAACAGTCGGCCTTTTGTCTGATGCTTAATGGCTCTCAGGAGAGGATGGGAGATTCTGCACGCAGTCTGACCTTTCCTTCCCCATGTCTCCTTTCTATTTTTGCCTTTTTTTGTTGCTTCCTACCGCTGTTTCTTTGACTACCATAGACACACTGTTGCAAAGCAGACGCCGCATTGGCCACTTTGCCAGTTGCTGTTACGTGTGTGGTTGATTCCGGTTCACACGTTTCCAGTGGATCCAAAATAAGGGTTTCACTGAAAAATGCTGGTGGTTAAATTTCTCGACTGACTTCAGCAAGTCGTTTAAATCCAGATAGGGACTATTATTGCTAATTGTACGCTCAATTGAGGCTTATGTAGGCTTAAATGAACTGAATTAGCCTACTTATGAGGTGGATGTTTCTAGTAGTAGTAGTAAAACAATATAGCACACATAATTAATAATATACGTTATGCTGTATAAACATATAATTAACTCGAATATATATTCAGTAGGCTATGTATAATAAATGGACATAATAATGTTGTGTATTTTATGTAATTACTCACAAAATTGCATGAGTATAATAGCCTCAATATGATATTGATTCAAACATAACATGGACATATAAGTGGTTAAGACATTCACGTCCTTTCACATTCACGTCCCTCTTATAAATATGCTATGAACTAAACAGCACAGTCGGATACTGTGCAATGCTCTACTTGGGGGCTTTTTGAGATTTTTTGAAACTATGGCATTTTTATCCTCGTCCAGAAAGACGGCAAGAAAACAAAGATAAAAGAACAGATCCATGGTCTGTGTAAAAAAGGGAGGGAGAGACAGGAAACTCATTCAAAACACAAAGAAATGCTCCAGGCTCTAGTCTACCTGATGTTCAAGTTTTTTTGCATTTTTTTTTAAGACTATGCCCTTTTTTTACTAAAAAAACTTGGGACTGGGAACTAAAACCTTTGGAACAGAACTGTTTTGCAAAGCATAAATCACAATAAAATTAATTACAACTCTCTGTATGTCCTCCTGGCATAGGAACAGGGCGTTTGTTATTGCCGAGTGTCACGGGAGCTCAAACCCTCGGAAAATAGACTGGACTGGTTTTGCACAGCTTTTTTCCTGAAATGCCACTCTGTAATTCATGTGTGGTCAGTGTGCCAATGTGGTGCAGCCCCAACATTGTGAGCGACAATGCTGGCGTACGATCTAGTGGCCAATGTGGCATCCAAAATGTGCTATGTCTGTCATCACCAAAAGATGGACACACTCTGCAAGTCTGCATCCAATCAATATTATTCTATTCTAGTCTAGTCTATTCTAGTTTATTGTAGGCGACACAATGGACAAACGCATCTGGCATTCGATTCAGGGTTCAGGGATGGAAACAGGAGACCATTTGGCTGGCCATTTGGTAATCAATCAATCAATCAATCAATCTTTATTAAGGACACATGGGGCTCCATTTTCGTCACCGCTAAACCCCTTATCCCTAAACTTCTTTGCCTTTTTTACTATTTTGAAAAACAATAGTTCAACTAGCCAATCTACAATAGACTGGCCATTTTAACTATTCACAAATGTTTTGCAAAAAAGGAAGTTTAGGGATAAGGGGTTTAGTGGTGACGAAAATGGAGCCCATGGTCTGTCAGCTGCAGCTGATGACCAAAATAACTGGACCTCTGTTGAAGGGCTCTCATGTGGCTTGATGTAATACACACACACACACACACACACACACACACACACACACACACACACACACACACACACACACACACACACACACACACACACACACACACACACACACACACACACACACACGCACACTGTTTTGTTCACACATCTTAAGTGAAAGGTGTCTGAGGATCCAGACAGTATTGTCTAGGGTGTTTGGAAGCTGTATGTTCTTCTGTAAGCTATAAAATAGATAATAGAAGGTACACACACACACACACACACACACACACACACACACACACACACACACACTCACACCCCGTTACAAAAGAGTGCCCACACAGAAGCAGTGGATACAGTATACAGTCCTAAGCATTTTACAGGCTCATTGACATAGCTCTGCTTTGAGGGAGAGAAGTTACTGTCAGGTGGGAATTTTCAAGCATGTTTATGGACATGCTGAATTTTACTTGTGTGCTTTGAGAGGCAGTATGAAATACTATCTGTATGGAGGTTGTGTGGAGAAATGGCCGGCTTAACGCCATTATAATCACCTGAGAGGGGTGGATGCTCTGACAGCTCTGAAAGTGGTTAAGGTAAAGACATCAAAAAAGGAGGGGAGGGGAAGAAGAAAAACAAATAGTTTGAAGTCATCATAAATATGTCTTTATGTCTTTATTCCTAAACCTGCCCATTCTCAATGTTCCAAACGCAGGATGTCGCCGCTCTGCCTCATTTCTCATTATGCACGGCCCTGCTTGATCGATTATTGATCCATCCATCCTTCAATCCATCCGTCAGTCCCGGTCTTAGAAGGCCCTGTTACAGTTTCTCGAACCTAACTTTAATCCCTCCTTTGCTGCCTTCCCAACCATATCCATTCATCACTCGGTGTCTCCCTCTGTTCCACAACAGTGTTCCACATTCTTAGCAGCTCTCTCTGCTGTGTTTGGAAGGTCCACAGGCCGGCGTTTCCTCCCAACACAAATAAAAGGCAGCTGAAAACGGCGAGCATCGAATGAACATTTGACAGATTGTGGGAGCAATAAACAGGTCCTTTAAGCATCCCTGTGTGCCAGCGCATGCACTGTGCCATCCCACAAGGCCAATGCAAGGCCTGTGTGATGTGGCCATGCAGTCCTGGGCTGCCATGGATTGCCCCTCACTATTTTCATTATTTTCTCGCTCTCCTTCCACCCCACTTACAGTATAAACGGTCATTGTTATGTCTCTCTCTCTCTCTGAATTTCCATGACATTCTCTCTGTTTTTTTTATTTTTCAATGTATACCCTGGCGCCCGATAAATCACACTCTAAGGCCACTCTATGGGGTTCAAAGGGCCCGTATTGCCATATGCCTATGATGTCATAGCTCGGATCTGTGGTGTACGTGGGCAGTTAAACAAACATCTAAAACAAGCAAACAAGAATGATACATGTTGAGTTTGGATAGCTTTCTACACAGTGCACACACTAATTATAGATCAGTGTAATCTTCCTAAACCAATGATTCTGGAGACTCTTCAGAATTGCGCAGCTACAGTATTTGAAATATTTCCAGTATGAATGGCTGGAAGTGTTTATTTTACTGAGAGATAATTGCATCCGATGGAGTCTTCGAGGAAGCTTTCCATTAGCCATTTCAAATGTCACACATCCAGGTCCTCTGCAGTCTCCAGCATATTGTACTACTCAATATGTCAGGCACCCTGGCGTCTTTGAGCACCCCTCGGGGACAGGGAGACCCTGGATAGCTTAGCATTATGGCACCTGGAAGATTTGCAGTTTTAAGATTTGCTTGTCGACGTTTTTTATGTTCTGGGCAATACTCATGCGGTGTCCAGTGGGATCCTTGGGTTCCACTTGTGTCAGTGTGTTTTTCCCATCTGCTTTTCTACTCTTTGATGTGCAGTGAGCCATGTTTTGATGTTGGAGCTTTCCAACTGGCTAATTTCGACCCGGAGAAAAAAAAGGGTTCAAAGATGTGTTAGGTAAGCAAAGTTTGAGCAAACTGTTTGGTTGGGTTCAGAATTGAAAGTATAAAGACATTCCCCAGCTTCTAGTCGTCATGGTTATACAGGTATAAAGTCTCACCTGTACACACACATTTATCTCCTTGTGGAGAAAATAAGATTGTCTAGGATTGAAATTGTGTTTTAGCCCATATATTTTACACATTTATTATACATATTTTGTTTCTTTTCTCATCACTGATCAACTGTCAACTTATTGCGGAGTCAATTGAATGAGTGTTCCTTTGCACTGTCTGTATCGGACTACAAAATAAGTTGTCCGGTTTTGTTTGCTTCTTGCCGTGGTGTCTCTGGCTGCTACCTTTGGTAAAAAATATTGGGCTATACAGTATGCCCTCAATTGCTCTGTACAGTATTACTATGCAGTTAGTGTGGTATACAGCCAGCCTGGGAAACAGCAGAATGTTGTAGCTCGGTTGCTCTGGTGATGCCAGGCTAGTGGTAGGTACCCTTCAATTTATTACCATGCAGGATTAAAGTCTCTCTATGTTTTCCCATAGACCGCACAAGTTCAGACAGTTGGATCAGAACTTCCTTTTCCTAAAGTTACAGATGCTGAGAATCCATTTTTTTACCAGAGTGTCTAATTGTGACATAGTCGGTGAACGGGTTGCTTTCTGATCAAGTCTAAAAAATATTTTTTTATGATTATATATCAAGCCAATTATTTTGATAGTGTGTAATTTGGCTTCCCTGAGGGAGTCGTGGGGAAGGTCTCTGGTCGGATGACATCACCGTCATCAGGCACGATGATATCATCTTTTGAAGACACATTTCCGCGCTCTTTGAAGTTCCCTAACGCCGGACTGAGCACAATTAAAGGTTTGAAAGAAGAAAGCTTTTGGCAAAGTGGTGACTGCTCTCTGCAGCTCTACTGGGGCACAAGTCCCACTCATTAGCAGTGGTGGAAAAAGTACTGCAATTGTTTTACTTAAGTAAAAGTATGAATACTACTCTGTTACAAGTAAAAGTCCGGAATTCAAAATGTGCCTGGGTAAAAGTACAAAGGTATTGGCTTCAAAATGTACTTAAAGTACCAAAAGTAGAAAGTACTCATTGTGCACAATGTCTCGTTTCAGGTTTTCAAATGTATACAAATCTTTTGAAAATAGCTGATTGCGATGCGATGCATTGTGAGCTTGTAGATCGGCTATTTTCTTTTTGGCTGAAATGTAAATAGGGCTGAAGTTGTTTGTTGTATGTTTTGTAATAATAATCAAAGTAACTAGTAACTGAAGTTTTCAAATAAATGTAGTGGAGTAAAAGTACAATATTTGCCTCTGAGATGTAGTGGAGTAGAAGTAAAAGTATTGGAAATTGAAAATAATCAAGTAAAGTACAAATTGTAATTAAGTACAGTACTTAATTACACCACTGCTCATTAGCTCAGTCACACACAGATGTATGCATGCACGCACGCACGCACGCGCGCACACACACACACACACACACACACACACACACACACACACACACACACACACACACACACACACACACACACACACACATATGTGCGCGCACACACACACACAGTACCGTACCGTACCGTACCGTAGGCCAGGCCTACTTATGTGCACGCCACGCTGACATCATGTTTCCCCAGTTTAAACATACGGTGGCCTGCCTGGCTGAACGTAATATAACCTATTCATCATCCGGTTGTATTTCTGTCTTCAGACGTCTATAAATGATGTCTGGAAAAGATTCACTTGGACTCATAAAGACTAAGCAGCACGGGTAGTAGTAGCGGGTTTAATGCTAAAGGTGCGATCTATAAAGAAATTCATAAAGGCAGAAGGGCCCCAGTGGAGCAAGTCATGTCACGCTTCTTTGGATCTGTAATAAAGGAGGTTTAGTTCTGATCTCAATACCATCTTGGTAACCACAGTTTATGGTAACGTTTGGTTGTTTGACTCATTCGAGTTCGAGTCCCGATCCCGATGACCTTTGCTTCCCCCCCCCCCCATCTCTCTCCCCCGTTCCTGTCTAACTACTGTAAAGTCTATCAATAAAGGCAAAAAGCCCCAAAAAATATCTTAAAAAAAAATAAGTAAACCACTATCACCACAGCATGAAGCAGACATGCGTGAGTGATGTTCTCTATGCTAGTGGTGTCATCCCTACAGTTTGTCCTTTGTATCACCTCCCAGTTTGCCTACCTGTAACAGCGACTGTTTTGCGCATGTGTCTCTGTCTCGGAGGGATGTTTAATGAGAACGTTAACGTTAAAATGTAATGCATCTTCCCTGTTACCTCCTCCCGTCTCTACAGACATGACCTCTAGACTGCACTGGAGGGCCCTGTACCTGGTGGGCGGCCTACTATACATCGTGACCCTGCTGGGCTCTGCTGAGAACGTGCCAGCCTCCGCAGCGCCCTCGGGGAATGGAATCACCTTCAGTCATGTCTACAAGATTGACGCGCCAGGGACCTCCAGCTGTAAAGAAGAGAGTCTCCCATCCCAGGACCGAGCACAAGGTGAGTGTGAATATTATAATGTATGGTAATTCATTATGACCTTTATTTAAATGGTTTTATGTAAGGGATATAATCAACAGTGAGACGGTAATTTATTTTAAATAAACCCTGACAGGGTTATGCAGGGCCGCGAATCTGATCCGAAGCTGTATTTTATCCCTCTTATTAGACAGCTATTTACGATTTCTGTATTAAACAAGCTTAGTCCCTTGCAAGAATTCCACTTCCATTGCAAAGTAAAGCGGCGCAGAGCAGTGGCCTGTTATCGTGAAATGACAGACATGCTGTAATTGAGCATTCAACCAAGCTGTAACTAATAATGGAATAATCAATTGGGTGTGTGTGCGAGTGCATGTGTGATTGCGATTATGTGCAATAACCCGTATAGTAATGTAATTTATGACAGCAATACAATATAATTTTCGACAAGTAAATTATGATTGAGTAAATTCAGAATTGCCTTACATTGAGCTGTCGTAATATGTGTACGGTATATTATGTCCTTTGAAACACATTTGTTTCTGTTTTCACACTGTCCTTGACGGCTGACATTTTTGTCTCCTTGTCCATGTGTGGAGTCACATGGACATCAAGTGTGTTTTTGGGCATTTTCTTAAAAGATATTTTTTAAGAAAATGCGGTTGTTTTTCTGTCTCGAGTCTCGACTCGAAAAACAACCGCATTTTCTTAACCCGGACCTTTGCTGGACACCAAATGGCTGGTACGGTATCTTATTAAATCCGCCCGTGTTTTGTTTCCGTTGTTGTGCAGATCAGACAGGTGTGGTAACCACTGTGGACGGAGACAATGTTGTCTTCAGCCATAACATCAGGCTACGCATGCCCCAGTGTGACTGTGGGGAGTCGGAGAGCTTCAAGTCTCTGATGTACAGGGTCAACGGCCTGGAGGAAGAGGTCAACTACCTGAAGACCCAGTGTAGCCAAGGATGCTGCGGCAGTGGAGGTAGGCTGTGTCCAGTGTTGCTTTTGGCAGCACATTTAGATTTTAGTTTTAGTCAGTCTCTTGAATAGTTTTTGTCACATTTTAGTCACCTGGAATGTCTTAGTGTAGTCTAGTTTTAGTCGACTAAATATCATAGGATTTTAGTCGACTAAATCTACAGTTTATTTAGTCGACTAAAATGTATTTTGGCGAGCCTTGATGCCGTCGCAATGAATGTTTTTACACTTGCTGAAAATAGCCGATATACAAGCTCACAGCGCGTCGCAGCGCCAAGTGCAACCAAGTGTAAAATGACTTATACTGGATCTCTTGTCCACTAGTCCCTTCCTAACTTATTTTTTCTTTTTTCAAAAAGGCGTCCAAAGGCGTCCTGTGGCACACTGAGTGAGTTAATCTTGTCATCTTGTCACCTCCCTGCTCCAGGTGTGGACACGAGCTGCAGTGGCCATGGTACCTACTCCCATGAAAAGTGCAGCTGTCTGTGTGATGCAGGATGGGAAGGCCCGGACTGTTCCGTATCCGCCTGCCCGGACGATTGCAACGACAACGGTCGGTGCGTGGACGGGAAGTGCGTGTGCCACCAGGGCTTCACCGGACACGACTGCAACGACCTGCTGTGTCCGAACAACTGCAACGACAAGGGACACTGTGTGGATGGGAGGTGTGTGTGTTTCTCACACTTCACCGGCGAGGACTGCGGCGTCCAGAGGTGTCTAAATGACTGTGTCGGGAACGGCCGGTGTGTGGACGGCCAGTGCGTCTGTGAGGAAGGCTTCTACGGAGACGACTGCTCTCTGGGTAAGCTATGCCAGTGGCTTTCAAAGTGGGCCACCAGGGGATGCCATCAGGCCAGTTGGAAAGAGAGGAAAATTATAATAATAATAATAATAATACTATAAATGCATGAAATCTCTGTTCGCGTTAATTACGTAATCTCGTATTGATTATTTCATTAAGTAATTAATTAGTATGTTTGTTAGTTAATTTGTTGCTTATAGTTACTTGATAACTTACTTAGTCATTGCACAATAGTGGGGCACATCCGTCATGCTACTATATGGGTATTTGGGGGTCCTTCATTCAGTTTCAAATTCAGTTTCAAATGGATTAAAAGTACAATTTGTATATGTTCATGGGATACTGTGAGTATGACGGTACAATGAGCTACACAAACTGACCAAATTCGTAGTAGACTTTATGGAGAGCAGTAAAGAATCGTTATTACTTGTGTATGGAACCATTTATCGATGGCGATGTTCAACATTGCAGCCAGGCCCTGGTGGAAACTGGAAACTTTACATTCAAATTGTTAAGGCTATATAATACTCGGGGAGCTTTAGTCAGAAAATATTACCATTATTTTGTTTTCATAAGAGTTTGGTCCCCCGAAGACCATTATGTCACCCATATTTTTATGAATTATTTATCCAGAGCCCAGGGTTGTACAGTATCCTGGAATTACTCTAAAACTGTTCCTTGTGAAACTGGAGATACAGCATTCATTCCAAACACCTCTGTTATAAGTCTGCTGGCAACATACACAGAACCCCAATTCTTTATCTTATGACAAACACAGATGCTAAACATTGTTCAACGGCCCCATACAATGTATGGACACTGATCCCTGATGTTACCTACTTATAAGCTTGGTCAAATAAATAAACACAAATCCGTAAAAATATATTTAGCAAAATTACCTTTATGGTCCAATGAGTTAACGACTGTTACAAATGGTCATAGTGACTATAGTGCTTCACGACATCTCTCTCACAGCTATTTCTGCTGCTCCCTCCTACAAGGGTGGATTTGTGGTCTCCCCCCCCCCCCCCAGGGTCACCCCCTGGCAATATATGACATGATCAGACACTAATACCACACAAACATAACAGAGCCCACTAGCTTGAAGGCCCTTCTGTATCATCACTACCTATAATGTTTCTGCACACTCATCTCCACCTGGGGAGCGAAGTGCACTTTTGTACCACACAGCGGTTTCATCGCAAAGAAACGACAAGCAGCAGCATGGCATTTATACAGCTTGGGAGATTCAGATGTTCCCTATACTTGGCTCAGAAAGTGACAAACAGGGAATTATATTAAAGACTCCATAAGAATGAGGCAGAGACACCAGATGTATTTCAAAACATGTACTAAATGTGGTAACATTTGTATTATTTGCCTTTTCTGTGTCTTTGATTTGCAGAACAATGTCCAACCCACTTGTTCACTGATACAGACGCATCTATTTAGGCACTCCTATTCATACAAATACTTTGAGGTTCTAATGATGTGTGTGTGGAGTGGACAGGCCCTTTATTAGATCAGTTACAGTATCACACTCTCCTGATGGAGGTCCAGGTTCCCCTGGCTGTGCTTATACTGTAGATCTGCAGAGGCATGCAGCTGAATTTACACCTACGTAAGTAGAAGCTTTTGAGCCGGTTCCAACAGCAACAGTGGCATAGTGTGGGTGGAAATGGAAGGCAAAGAAGGAGGCAGGGATAGATGGAGCTAAGGAAAAGATACATTGTGTTGATTTTAGGTGTTAGTGATAACAGTAGTAATACGGAACAGGTGAAAAGTAGCAAGAATGTAAAGGAAAAACAAAAGGATTTATTAGTTTTAAGCGGCCCATGTCCATGTCAACATACAGTGATGTCTGTCAATCTTCTACCCAGCGATGACAGTAATAGCCGAGTGTAGAAGTGATGCTGAATGCTTCTTTAGGTCAAACTCAGTTCCTCTCTGTGGTCTTAGCAGTACCGGGCTAATGCTGTTTTCCTGTAGTTCATATCAAAGGCAGATGTCATTTTGAACTTTGCAGTGCTTTAACAATAGTAATAGCTTGCCTATGCGTGAGATAATATCAGTCATTTCATGATGATACATTATCAAAGGCCCGTTCAGTGACCTAATCTAACAGGAGTTCCTTTGGAGGGTTTAGTGGATTTATGGAATCTACATCAAAGAGGTGCATAATCTGCAGATGCTGTGGTTTTAGTGTTGATTTTAAGCATGCTTAAGGGGTGGCTTTCGATTGTTTTCTTTCCGTCATTCGAGGACAATGCAGCCACTGAAATGCCCCTCAAACAGTAAACCAGACACATTTTCAGTGCTGGATTACTTTGTGAAGTGAACTGGATCCATATGCTTGCTTGTTAATTCAATTCTTATACAACACCCATGATTTGACAGTGCGAGTGAATAATCTTAAGTGTCTAGGTTCAAACGATCAAACATTTATTTTTAGGCCATTTGATTGAAGTCCATTTCATTTATCCTGACAATGTTCTTTTCAAGTCATGCCATATGTTTAATCAGGCACATTTTCTTTTTTATGTTAATAATGTTCCGCTTTCCTCAGACTCAATCAGGGACGACACAAAATTCCACTTGCGTCGACTTTTTCCAGCTTTATATTATTTAAATGATTTGTCCCAGTGGCTCTCTTGAAAAACAGTCTAAGGCGATAGATTGTTATTTGTCGCGCCCGGTGAAAAACGGGAGCGACAAGGGGGTAGTAACTGCTGCTGCATGTGAAAAGCTCCCGCCCAATTTCAGGAAACATTAAGTTTTCTGACTTTGCCATATGGAACAATGTCCAAACCTGATGTGCATTCTTTCCTGTTAAGTGTGGTCGGTGATTCCATTAGCACCCATTTGACATGATCTCCCCCAGAGTGGCCTCCATTGTGCTTTTGTTCTTAAGAGTCCAGAGTCCACCACAGCCGAACCAGATTTATTTCACTAAGTCATACAACCACTGAGTTTTACCTTGCTCGTGGAAAGTTTCGCTCCCCAACATTGCTGACTTGCTGTCTCCCGACTCCCGACTTTTGCTATTGAACTCCAAATTTAGCTTTCTACCTGATCTTAACCGCTTAGAGGGCACTTAGGCTTTGTAATAGGCGCCCTCCTTGTTTCCCCCTACACTATATCTAAAAAACTGATCGATAAATACGGCTATTGAATGTTATTATGACACACTCAGAATAGGGATGCAGGGGTTCATGTGGTCAGCCCCACCACCACTACTCCCCACGCATCCGCCCACCCACCCCAGCATACACACACACACACACACACACACACACACACACACACACACACACACACACACACACATCTTTTCCCATCATCTAGACAGAGGGGTTCTGGCATGGTGTCCCAACTGTAACCACAGAAAAAAAGCAATATAGTCTTCATGTTTCCATCTCAGTTTCTCGAAGAAACGTCAAACTTCATAATCGTGAAATTACCCCCTCCTCCCCACAAAAGGGGGGTGAAAGAAATGAGAGTGTGAGAAATGAGAGAACAAGAATGTATAAATTTCAGTAGGCTACTTCAATTTGTTGTGTGGCATAGTACAGTATGTGTGAGTATACTGAGGAGGACCAATGCACCACAATGGGAATATATGTGTGTGGGAGAAAGAAACAGGCGACAGGGAACATACTGTAGAACCCTGTGGGAGGTAGTGGAGAAGAGACTATAGTACTGTATGTCCCAAAGTTAATGCAACCTTCATGAACTTCTCTCTCTCTCTCTCCCTCCCAGTTATGGGCCCTAATGGTCTGCAGTTGGTTCGGGTGACTGATGTGTCGCTCTTGGTGGAGTGGGAGTCGGTACGCGGGGCGGAGTATTACTTGTTGACATATCAGCCCAAAGGTGTCAGTGCACTGGAAGAGGTAAGTCAATAAAATTGAAATACTGGTAACTTAGTGAATCTGCCAATAGAAGACGATTCTCATTCAAGCATCAGGGAAATGCATTCCTATAAGTGACCAGCTTGTGACAGAACTCACATCTAGAGCTTCATTCACTGTGGTAGAAGTTGTCTCAACCCACGGCATTCTCTGCCTAGGTGAGAATATCCAACGCAGACAACTCCTACCTGATCACAGGCCTGACACCCGGGGTCACCTACATCGTCGAGGTGTATGCAGTCATTAAGCAGATCAAGAGTGAGGCGGACAGCATTGAGGCCACCACAGGTGAGACTTTGGCCTCAAAATGAGTGTGCGCTGGTTGACCAATTTAACCACTTAAACCCTATAGCCTACTTTGTTGACCGGTGTCCCCTAGGGGTCTGCACCAAATGCCTTTGCTGAAAATTGCCGATCTACAAGTTTGCAACATGTCGCAGCGCAACGCATAGTGAGCTTGTAGATCTGCTGTTTTCGGCAGACACTCGCCTATTTTGACCAAACGTTTGCGCACTATGGCATGCCCAGAATAGGGATTCTTAGGGTTCGTGTGGTTAAACAAAGTACTGGACATTGAAGAAAAAATAGGGAGTGCTACATTGGGTAAAAGAAAACCCAACATATTTTGGCACTGTTGAACAAACAAATCAGGTGCTCTTCAAGGATGATGGGTAAGTAATTAATAAGAAAAACTAAACAAAACAAGGACTCATGTCCACCTCACCTGTAATTTAAGTCACAGTAAGAACATATACAGTAAGAAATATATATATATAAAGCATCAGAGGCACAATATTATAAAAATCCTTTATTCAAGCATGGATTACACTGTTAATGGACATTCTTGGATGGAAAACCAAACTTTGGACAGATCAAAACTACTAGCAGAGAATTGAAGAAGAAATCTACACTCGACGACAGAAGCAATTACAAGCTAGAGGCTGTAGATGTGTTTTGGACCGTGTGGCTTTTAGTGTGTGTGTCTGCAGTTTAAACGGGCACATTTCTTGAGAGAATAAAGTGCAGTTCAAGAGGAATGAGCACAATGAGAACAGTACAGCTGGTGGACTTACTGTAAATGTGGCTGTGGTTTCAGAAAGTACATTAGCAGGTGTGCTCCGTTGCCTGGTCTTAAAACAGGAGCAACGGTAGATGTGACCATTTGAAGGTTAACATTTGAAAGAGGGTAGGTGTGACTTGGTGGATTTAAAAGGAGATTTTCTTTGGCTTAAACTGTCACATTTTAGGATGAAAGTAAGCTGTGATGTGGATGGTTGTTGTGAGCCTACCTGAATCTTTGGGGGAAGGGATGAGAGGCAGCTATAGTGAGCTTAAAATGTGGGGAATTTGTGGATTAAGCAGCCAATTTAGGAGAAAGGTACAGGGGAACAAATAGGCAAGTGTTTCCTTTTTGGACACTTTGCAATAGAGAGGCAAGTGTTTTTGTTTCAAATGGCTGTAGAAATCATGGCTGCACTACAAAATTGCATACTCAAACTTATACCGGTAGTATATTGTAGTAGGAATACATTGCCACCTGTATTCATGTCAGCTGCTTCCATCATTATTATCCGTTGCTCATTTTGTTGTTGTTTGGACATTTTCCAGTGGTTTGAAGAAAGAAAATAGAGATGGCATAGTCCAAAGTTCAGGAGTTTCCTCAAAGTAAATATTATTGCTCGTGTCTCTGGATGAACAATTAGCTTCACTAATACATGATCACTTTCAATGTAAATGTCCCCCATGGGATAAACATGTTTTTCCATTTACCTTTTCCTCTAAATCTACCGTAAATTCCTGCCAGTTCACAAGGCAATGAACAATAAAGCTGAAGGCTGTCATTTCTAAATGTTTCATTAAGCTCGAGTTTATTTACCATTACATTTAAGGGTAATTACATTAGTCTGTAATTACGAGGCAATGACTCCACACAGACACATTTAATGGATGCTGCAGGCGTTCACAGATGTGGAGAGAGAGAGAGAGAGAGAGAGAGAGAGAGAGAGAGAAAACGGGGGAGAAAGGAGGAGAGGGACGGAAGGAGACAGGGGGAGAGAAAATGAGATACAGAAAAAAAAAGGGAAAGACTGTGGTATGGTTATGGTTAGCCATGGCAAACCACACAGAGCATGGCATTCCTCCACTGGCACGAGAACACATGTGGCATCATCTGACATTTAGCTGTGTGAGGAGCTAACAGCATGAGACAGTCTCTCCTCTGCCTACAGGCCTTTCAACTTTAAACAATCATCTGATTCAAATGGGTTACAGTATGGATTCTTCTTCTTCCCGAAAAGAACAGCACAGCTGGCAGTAAAGCAAAAAAAAAACTCCCAGCTGTGTGTACAGTTTATTTTGTTTTGTTTTCTGTCTTTCTTGGCATTGTTATGTAGTCTACATGGACCTATTTTGAAGTAAGGGCTAGTATTCATATTGGCAGTTGTAATGTTCTAAAGTCATTCTCGAGTAATGGGTTAATACTGTCTTCTCTTCATGATACTTTTACACTTAAAAAAATATACTGTACAGCCAGGGTTGGGAAATAAGGGATTATGTAACAACAGTGACAAAATAACTACCATTGTGACAAAATTATTGTAACTCTAATAATAAATATATAATTGATATATATTTGCATGATTAAAAATAGGATAGCACTCACTTTCACACGATTGACGGGATATTGAATCCAACTGCCTGGCAACAATTTTTGCAGTCGTAATCTGCAGTGGTAATCTGTAATGCAATAAACGTAACCTTCCCAACCCTTGCTAGCTATATCACTTACTATTTTCTTTGGCTGTTTGTGAAGGTTAATACTAGGTTGTGTCATATGGAAGGCAGATATGATACTTGACATAGTATGAATCCTTTCTATTAAATTCTGACCACTGTGAAATTGGGTGAGGTCAGATAGAGGCAATTACAGATGGAGGCCTCTCCAGTCCAACGAAATCCACCACAATATGCACTTCTCTATAATGTGTTTTATTTTCACTAGTGAGTGCTCTAAACATTCACACAGTTACTAACTGTATTACCTCAAATATGCTCTAGGCCTTTTACATTTTTGCGTCTTTTGAGTGCAAAGATCAGGGAAGCACATGCAGGCAGGAAAGACTTCAAGGCTGGTTGGTAACTTAGAAAACGTTTTTTTTCCTTAGAGAAGAATGCCTTCTGTATTCATTTTGATTTACTTCAAATCATTGATGCTAGCTATATTGGGGGGGGAAAGTACTTTGTGTTAAATATTTGTGAGAGTAAATAACTACAATATACACAAGTACTTTCTAGGACAGGTCATTGTCTTGTTTTAGGGGTGCATTATACACCATGCACTATTCAAAACATAATCAAATAATATAATGCAACATGTGGTTATACTACTTTGATGAACTAATCAAAGTAATATAACCTGATTATTACATTACAGACTTTTACTTGAATTAAATAAAGATGTTAATCAGTAATATTGAACATATTTAGAAAATAATCTTCCCAACCCTGTCAACTCAGGACAGCATGTGATATAAAACACACAACACTTCTGTCGCCTCAATGGAACCAAATGGACCACAGGTCCATTTGATTCCATTTGTACAGAGTTACAGACCCGTAAGGGTCCATTTGGTTCCTAAATATGTAGCTGGGGATCCCCGGAACCTCCTCAAGGACCCGTGGGAGTCCCCGCACCCAACCAGTGATTTAGAACATTCTACTCTCGCATAGAATTTTCACTTTTGTCTTGTAAGACTCTTGCCCTTTACGTTTTTCATTTGGTGAGAAAAAAAATGGCATGTTTAATACTGTATTTTTCTTAATTGGTATCTATACGAGGCAAATATGTTACAGTATATGTCGTGGATATGTATGCAATGGATGCTTCCGTCAAAATCCAATAGACGTTAAAAAAAAATATATATATGTTTTATTCACAAAACATTGTAGCTCTGAACGTTACCACTCACAGTCACACTGGAGTGACCTGACCTGAATTAAAAGGGCTTAAACTGTCTGAAATGCTCCAGTGCAGTGGTAGGCAAATTTGTCGATGGCGAGGGCCTATATATTTCCACACTCACTCCAGAGGGCCACAGTGCGTATTACTGTCGTAGCAAAAATAGCCGATCTACAAGCTCAAAACGCGTCGCAATCAGCTAGATCAGCTATTTTTTGCTATATTCGAATTTAAATCTTGAATTATTTCTTTCTGTTTTTGAGTTTGAATCCTGAAAATAATTTTTTTTATGTAATTTCAAATGCCTTTAATTATACGTGTGTTGAGCATTGAGCTACTAATTTAGACTGAAGTAATTAAAGCAGGTCATGTTTGCATGTTGTGGAATAGTAAACAGCTGAAACCAACATTATATCAGTATTCTGACATTAACCCGAGGGCCACATTAAGTGAAGGTGGGGGCCGCATGCAGGCCCCCGGGCCGCCAGTTGCCCACCCCTGCTCCAGTGCCTTCCTTCCTCTCACACTGGAGTGTTTCTTGCCGTCTCCCATGCGTGCAGAGATGACATCCATTGATGACATCAAGGTGGTGGGTCAGACGGAGGACTCCATCCAGGTGGCCTGGAGGAACCCGTCTGCGGCCGTGGACCACTTCAGACTGACCCACGTGAGCCCGGCCGGGCAGGAAGAGGAGCAGGATGTTCGGAGGAGCCAGGAGGCACGCACCAGACACACCATCGTGGGTAGGTCGTCATGGGACAGACACGATGCACGGCTGAATGGCCACACACACATGCATGCACGCACGCACGCACACACCACGCATGCACGCATGCGCGCGCACACACACACATGCACGCATACACACTTTTATGTAACATACATTTTATGTCAAACCCGGGTCACAGGCAAACATCTTAAAACCACAAGCTTAGATGGAATCCCCTATTGGCCACGGAGATAAATAGACTTTTGGTCTGCTTTTGGTTTTTAAGCCAATCTGCACGCACACACACAGTCGCACGCATGCACGCACGCACGCACGCACACACACACATAACCACAAGCACGTACACACAACACTGCAATGGGAACTCAAGGTGAATTTCAAGTCAGCTGAATACTGTCGTGTCACAGTAGCCTATCATATAATCTCATCTACTGTAATTTGTGCGTGACTGTGTGTGTGTGTGTGTGTGTTTTCTCTCCTGCAGGTCTACATCCAGGAACTGAGTACCAGATCAAAGTCCAGGCCGTCAAGGGGAGCGTTGAAGGAAAGCCTTCCTCAGTCACTGGGGTCACAGGTCAGAAACTAATAAAGCTACTGTGTTGATGTCCGTCTAGCAAATTACAATGTCTTAATTCCAACGACCCCCATTTGAATTTGATACCTCCTCAAGGAACTCTGTGGATCCCTGGACACTACTTAATAATAATAATCTTTATTTTCCCGAAGGATATTCATCCTCGAGAGCCTCTGGTCTAACGTACATACTGTAGGTACCGTCTCTCACATTTAAATATGAATTTGTACATTTTAAAAGTTAAATCAAATAGATTTAGCTGTGCACACTTAAAAAGATTTGTAAAATATAATTATGATGAGACTAGCATGGTTTTAATTGAATGCTTACTGTATTTCAAGGGAATACAGTAAGTAGGAGATTCTTTGAGCAGTCGCTTGAGAGCGAACTGCACACATTCCTGTTCTTTCTTAGGGCTGGAGAGGCATTGCCTCTGTCTGACCTCACACAATTTCACTGTGGTCAGAACTTAATAGAAAATACTCATAACATATCAAGTATCATATCTGCCTTCCATAATGACATGACCCAGAATTACCCTTCACACACAGCCAAAGATAATAGTTATAACAGTTATCAACAGTTATTGATACAGCTAGTAAGAGGTACAGTAATGGGTCGTTACTTTTCTCCATTACAGATTAGTTACTACGTGTACCCTCTTAAAATATACTTAATTTACTTAATACTTAAATACTTAATAAGTAAAATAATACTTACATTTCTTAAATATACTGTATGTTTTAAATTTAAACTAGAATAGTGTACCTCATAAAACCAGGCAGTGTCCACTTGGAACAACACAGTGTTGTTTACTGTCAAAGAGTTTTAACTCAAAGTTCTTTAATAAAGCGTCAATGAAGATGGCCATCTTTTGATTTCAAGCAAAGTATCAACATGCATGTGTGCCTTTCTGACCTTCTCACGTTTTGATTAGAAGCAATCATTTAACTGGCACATTAGATGTGCCAACACAGATACAATTTGTATTTGTAATTGTAAATGATTAGAGAATTTGTTTACTTTATGGCATTATAGTGCAGTGCAGACTATCGAGACTTGACCAAAGATTTGCGACAGGACAAAACCGTTTTAAGCCTTTATATATTAGTCATACATGTATGACGACGTTGTGTGATGAAATTAGGTGATTTACATGTTGCGAGCTTGTAGATTGCATATTTCTGGCGCGCGACACCGTCGTATGACGGAGCATTGATTAACATTAGAATGTTGCGGAGAAAAATAACAGCGGTCTGACCTACCCCGTACTTCCCAACCGTGGTCGTATAACTAATGATCTGATCATTATATCTGAGGTATCCATCATCCTTGAAGAGGATCATGATACACAGTAGAGACTATGTAATCTCTCGGGGATGATTCACATTGATTGCGCCAAGTGAAGTCCATCATTTATCGGGCCGTCTGGCGCTATTGAGGACTCGTGGCACGACACTGAGCCTTCCTCACAGGTCTCCCTGTGTTGGACCTGACGAGGGACGTGAGGAGGAATATATTGAAGATTTTCATTTTAACAGCTGGTCTCTTAAATCTGGGCTATTGGACTGACCATTACATATCTCCCACAATGGCACATTTTGGTCTTCAGTTTCTCCCATTAAACTTCCCTTTTATGCTCCCCCCCCCCCCCCAGTTTTCTGTCATTCTGTCTGTGTCTCTATATCTGGACTTTTCTCCTCTCTTCCTCTCTCACCTAAAGTGTGATTTGAATTCTGTTTGCAACTAATTCTCTCTATTCATCTGGTTTGATATGGCTCGTCTTTTTCCAGACCCTTGGGCGGCCCAGTAAATGGCTTTCATTTACGGGTGTTACTTAGTGTATACCTCTGGAGCCTCACCGCTCCTCTTTTGCTTTTGAATCCAATCAGGGAACCAAGCATGACCTCAACATTCCGCCATAACTGTGTGTGTCTGACTGTGTGTGTGTCCTGAATATAAACACACGTCCGACACACGCACACTCGCCCGAGTAAGAGGGTGCTACTCTGCCCCTGGCAGTCGGTGGCTTGACTTCAATCCTTCATTTGGGGCTTAGGGGGAGATTTAAGGGGAAAGCACTTAGCTCCTTCTTGTCATACTTTGAAAAGGTAATAGTCCCTGCTATTGGTTCAATATGGCTGGCAGGGCTCTAGAGGACATGTGGAGCTCAGTCTCCTGTTAACATGTTACACAAAGTCCCACTTGGGATATGGTTACGGTATGCATATGAAAAATGGAGAGGGAATGGAAAAGGATAAATAAATAGACAAAAGGGGTAATATTGAAGTGATAGAAAACACTTGTAAGGAAGTACAATTCAGCCCCAGAAGGGGGATGCTACAGTCACACTGTGGAATGACAGAATGATCAAATCAATGTTGTAGCCATTGAACAGTGAAGGTTGCAACAGAAGATCAAGATACAAATTGAGGAATTAAGAATAAATGCGAGTTGTGCGTGTGGAGGGTGGTTTGCATCTCTCTAGAGAATGTGTTCTACAGAGTTCTACAGTTAGAGGAATGCCTTTACCTCGCAACAATGTGTTTCAGTGAAACTGAGCTTTGTCCTAAGGGACTACTCATGATACATTATAATACTGTTCTAGACCGGCAATTTCCATCATCCCACCACCAGCTCTCTTCCCAAATCTTTCACTTTTCATCTCTTTCTCTCCATTTCTCATCCCTCTTGCACCTCTTTCATTCTTACCCACGGCACGCTTATCTTATTGGAACGACATAACAGGAGATGGGTTTTCAATAGGACCTCCCGACAAAACATGTGCTAAATATCACAGAATTTATTTGGAAAAAGGGATACAAAAACACTGACAAATAAATCTGATAAATGATCTTATCTCGCAACTGATGTGTGTCCAGTTACGTACAGGAGCTGGCTAGTATAGCATACACTGCATCGTATAATGTATATTATCATATTTTTGACAAAAGAAAAAGAAATGGCAACAAGAAGGCATGGACTATAGTGATAAGATGAGCGTGTGCAGACAGCCCAATGTCAATGGAATCTCTGCCTGGATTGGCTGCTGTCAAAGTCAATATATGTGCCAAAGGACTATAAAGTCTATGAACACAACATACAGCTGTTACTGATTCTGAATTTGATTCAATAAAGATTACACTGAGGTCCGTATGCTGTAATATAATACAGATGGGCTTGGCCAAGGTAAAGAGAGAGAGACTGTTATAACAGATAATATCATCTCTGGGGACCCTGCCCGCCATGGCCCGTTTGGAGGGACAGCTTTCACACTTGTCCATCAATATGTTTTCACTTTACTGGAGTGTGTGGGGATGGAGACGAGAGAGAGAGAGAATAACGTGTCGACTCAACAGCTTGAATTAAATTAAATCTGACAGTATGCGGGTGGGCCAGTGCTGTCCCTTTTCAGTACAACCACTGGCCTTCAGTTGCAGACAATTATACAAATTGTGGGTTTGCAAGTGAAACTGTACATTTTACTATGGCTGTCAGTCACATCTCATTTAATAGTTTCCACTCTACACTCTGAATTTCTTCATCATTTTGCAATGTCAGCGACATAGGGTAGGCCTATACACACACTAATGATCTCATATACTGTAAGAACAATGGAATTTAGTTTGAAAGTCGGTGGTTTCATTTGAAATGTGCCACATCTTTATTGAGGAATATTGAAATCTGCCGCATATCTCGAGACCATCTGACCAGTGGTCTTCAAACTTTGTATCATCAAGGACATGAGGGAGTGAGTGTGGTCAGATCCAACCCGGTCTCTCCCCAACACAGTGAAATAACACCGATTGGAAAACTGCAATTCCGTACACACACATGCGGCTGAATAAGACAATAAACCTGTAAATGAACCCTATACGCTTCATAAAATATACACATTTGTTTCTTAACCCAATTAGACCGATTCTAAAAACACTTTCTAAATCCTGACCTAAATTTTATGGGGAAAAAAAATAATATATGTTGCTATACTGTAGCAACAACAACAACCTCAAAAGGGGTTCCTGGATTTAAAGTTATAGTTATGTATAGGCCGGGGGTTCCGGTCTAAATGGGTAAATGTCAAACTGAGGATTAGTCTAATCTGTAAAATTAACAGGAGAGATGATCAGAGGAGTAGAGTTTGAACCATTGTCATTAAGACAGGGACAGAAGTATGGATAGAGTTTGTCAGTGACAGTGAAGGCGCAGCCAGTGAAAGAGTAGAGGTGAACTCTGGCCTCCACATCATAAAAGGACACCAGACCCTCCTCATAATCCACAAACACTCCCACTTTCTGGACATCCTCTGTTACAGGGAGGAAGACAGCAGGGTCATCAAGAGCCATGTACTCTTTTCCATTCCTCAACCATATAGTCCAGTAACCATTGTTGGGGATCAGTGTGATCGTTCCCTTCCTATCGATGGACTCTCTGGCCACTCCTACATCCCAGGCAGTCTTCCCTTTAACCTGAACCTCATAGTAAAACCTCCCAGAGGAGAAGCTTTGTTTTCCCAAGACATTGATACATTGAGAGAATCTCTCTTTGTTTTCTGGGACATTCTTCTTTAATTTTCCATGACTCACTTGTTTTCCATCCTCAGACAGGATGAGTTTGTGATGTGCTGTATCAGGGTCCAGAGTTACATCCACTGCATATCGCTGGATCCTCCTCAGCTCAGCATCGCAAAGCTTCTTAACTTTGTGACCTAGTGTATTCTCCAGCTGAGCCACAGCTGTCCTCACAGTCCCCAGATATGAAGACTGAAGGACATTGACCTTTGTCCAGTCCTTGGTAGGTGGAGGGGTGTTGATGGATGTGATGTTCTGGAGGAGGTGGAGGTGGTCTTCAGTGTGTGAGAGCTGCTTCAGCTCAGAGCTTCTCTTCTCTAACTGGGCGATTTCCTGTTTCAGCTCTTTGATGAAGCCTTCAGCCTGTTTCTCTGTTGTTTTCTGCTTCACTTCGATCACATCAATGAGCTCAGCCTGGGTTCTCTCAATACAGCTGATTAGAGCAGTGAAGACCTGCACACTGTCTGCTATCTCTCTGTCTGCATCTTTATTACTGAGCTCTACGGAGTGTTGGACCTCCTGAATCTTCACTCGTCTCTCCTGGATCATCTGCTGAACTTCGACCTCTGTCTTTCCCAGCTCAGTCTTCTTTCTTTCATACGCCTCTTTCAGAGATACAATCTGATGTAACCTGTGGTCTGACTCACTGCAGAACTGACAAACACACATGAGGTCAGTCTTACAGAACAGCTCCAGAGGTCTGTCATGTTTCTTACAAAGAATGTCTTCCAGGTTCTTCACAGGGTCAATGAGTTTGTGTCGTTTTAACCTTAAGACTCTGTGATGAGGCTCCATGTGAGCCTCACAGTAGGAGGTCAGACACACCAAGCAGGACTTCAAGGCTTTGAGTTTGGTCTCAGTACAGACGTCACAGGAGACATCATCTGGTTCAGCAGGTTCTGGGTTTGTGCTGGAAGTTTGTCTCAGCTTCTTTGACTTCTTCAACTGATCAGCCATCTCTGCGAGAACTTTATTAACAGAGGATTCTGGTCTATTACAGAAGGTTTTGTTACATAGTGGACACTGACACACATCCTTAGTGTCCCAGTAATGTGTGATGCAGGTTTTGCAGTAGTTGTGTCCACATGGAGTGGTGATTGGGTCAGTGAACACATCCAGACAGATAGAACACAGGAGCTGCTCTTCAGACAGGAGACAGCTGGCAGACGCCATTTCTACACACTGAAAATACATTTGAAAAAAGAATTGTTTAGTGAGCTGGAAATTATTTTGCTGTTAATCTGTTGCACCACTGGACAGATCGGTGTGAAACTTTGCTGACACACCCCCCAGTAGGCCAAGGAATAACCTCAACCACAAATGTTTCAAATTGCCTCATGGGGTGACCCTATAAAAGGCCACTTCCCCTTTTAGCCTTCAACTCGTTTTCAAACATTTTGCTAAATTGGTGCACGTACTACACCAGGGGTTCTCAATGGTTTTTGGCTGGGGACCCCCGGAAATGCTTTGGCCATGTTTGCGAACCCCGCCCCACCCCCAATAAAAAAATGTACTGCTACAATAACCTTAATAATAATAGCCAAAATACATCATCAATAATAAATACGAATATGAAACCAAACCAGATATAATCATTAACCCATTCTGACCGGGCACCCATTTTGGTGTTGGCATCATGTTATGCTTTAGCTATTTAAAAATAGCAGATCTACAAGCTCATATCGCGCCACCGAGTGGCGCGATACGAGCTTGTAGGTCTGCTATTTTTGAAAAAATCGAAGAGCGACTGACATTTTTAGAATCTGATCTCAGGTCAGAATGGGTTCATCAGACCAGTGTGTGTCTGGCGGAAACCTTGTATGAATCTGATCTCAGGTCAGAATGGGTTAAGGAATGTGTACTATGTAAACTCTCAATTTCCATTATCCAACCATTACATTTTTCTTTTAAATGTGGCGACCCCCAGGGGGATCGCAGTCGCAACCCACGGGTTGAGAATCCCTGCACTACACTGTAGTGCACCAATTTAGCAAAATGTTAGTTTGACTACAGGAGGTTGAAATCAAGCGCTTCCAAACTCCAACACTCGGAACACATGGAATGTCTTGACAGAAAGTAGCTCATTGTCTACGGTGGATTTTTATTAAACAAAAACTGCACATAGAAGATAATTCAAGCTTTATGTAGGCCTACATGCTGCAAGCCTGCAATGTTGGTGAGTTTAACATAATACAATCAGATAGGACCTTTGTTTGGTTGAATTGGCTGTCAATAGCTGATGCAACTCTAGATTCAACAACATATTAAAACAAATCCAGTGTTACTTGCAAATTGTGCTATAGGCAGAGATCTGCGGTCAGAGCACACTTTGTGACTCTGATCATGGGTCATTCTGAATCTTATATGATTGGACTGGGAATTTATATGAAAATAGGGCATTTTAAATTTTTAATGTTAACATTATTCTCTCTTAATGGATCAGTATCTTTATTACTCACCTGTGGCTGTGTTTAGGTTGTCAGAGTTGTATGAAACGTTCTGTTGAAAGGTTTTGGTTTTATATTCTGTCCCTGTCACGCTGGCCACCAAACTTTTCGTTTACTTTCGTTTCAGTAGATTTCCGTCACTGAGAAACTCCTCCTTGTGCTATAGCTATTAACCCGTTACTGCCACCTGGTGGGAAAACATTTACCATTTGAACCCCAGCATCTCAAATTCTAGGCTAGGGGAACATTATCCAATAATTTCACAACGACGTTGTAAAGCTTGTAGATTGGAAATTATTGGAAAGGTTTGAGGTTAAGTTAAAGTAGAAATAGACCTACCCAAAAATTACATTTTAAAATACTCTGACCTCTGTTATAAAAAGGTTGTCCACTTGTCCAGAACTATATTATGACAATGGATGTTTATAGATCTCCCAGAGGAATGCATGCATACATGCACCAATGTCATCAATATTAAGTCATATTGATGACATCACGGATATCCATAATTATATGGCCATATAAGGGACACCGGCAATCTCCATAGCAGTGGTTTTAATTTCAACCAGTGGTCCGGGGACCACCAGTGGTCCTTGAGTGAGTTCTAGCTATAGGTAGTCCCCAGCTAAATGATGGAAGAGTTGGTAACCAAATGGACCCTTATCTTTAACTCACATGTCAAGCTCTCAAGAGTTAAATTATTATAAAACATCTGCATTACTTAATTTTACAAGAAGTCACAATTATAGAATGTAGAAGAAACATTATTTTGATCAATGCAGACAGACAGACAGACAGACAGACACAGCGATCTCCATGAATGAGAATATGAGAACCAGTTGTCACTTAAATCTCTGACAACTGCAAACCGGTAAGGCATGCGTGTGTGTGTGTGTGTGTGTGTGTGCGTGTGCGCACGTGCATGTGTGCATGTCACCCATCACTGTCTAACCCCAAGAAAAACAGCACGGCATGCATCTCCACAAAGCCCCTTCCAGATACTTGCGGCTGGTACTGTACAGCAAGGCTAGCAGGGTGTAAATTATGAAAGGCTGTCTGTTGCTGCAGCTCCCTTGGCTGGTGCTGTGCTGAGCATGCCACCCATAATGGATAAGCTGTTCTCCACATGGCCAAAGCCACAAGTATTGTTTCGTAGTCTAGTAGCCACTGTCGTGAAGCAGCTACTGAGGTGGAACGGAACGTTATGGCAAACCTTATCCATCATTCTGCTGCGACGTTGGGGGCAAAAGCAATGCAGTAGAAGCAAGAAGGGTTCTTGCTATAAACAAATGCAAATAAATAAGAAAGGACCTGGGTCAGATCTTCTGGTAAATATAGTACCGCATGCATCCAATGTGAGACACACATTTGTTACAAACTAATGTTTGGAATTACAAAGCGCCGTTGGCATTGAATTGCATTATTATTTTATAGTGCTCAAACTGCCTTGGCCACCAACATTTAGATAAATGGTTACAGGATATGGCATTGAGGTTGTCCACGTTCTTATAGCTGCATAAGTAAGATGGACAGCAACCTACAGCTAGTTGCTCCCTGTCACTTTGTCCATTGTCCGCTATCTGTGTGTGTGTGTGTGTGTGTGTGTGTATACTGACTACTGAGTGTTTCTATGTGATGTGATGCTTTTTGACAAGTGCTCACTTAAAACACTATTGAAGGAAGCTTTCATTTTTTTGTATTCTTTTAAGACCTTGCAGACAACACTCAACCCTAATATGATGTAAGAGATTATAAATTGCTCTTGAAAGTGTTGTGGCTCTGTGATGCATCTTGCACTTTGCATTGAGCTGCTGACAGATTGCCCAACACTACAGCCACAAGGGCGAGAGAGAGAGAGAGAGAGAGAGAGAGAGAGTCGTTTTTTTCCTCTTCCTGAATGCATCATTAATCAGTTTTCATGATGCAGACAGCACAGTGACCTTGACCGAACCACCGAGGAATAACCCTAAATGATGATCGCTTTAACATTTCTTCTCACTTCCGCTCGGTCTCTCTTTCCTTCTCTTTGTGTGTGTGTCTGTGTGCACGCGCGAGCGCGCGTGTGCGTGTCTCTGCGAGCTTGCTTCACTGCACCATTCAACTTCATCTTGCGTAAAGCCTCTGCCACTGTGTCCCTCTCACTCCTCCCCCCCCAAAACGCACGCGCGCGCGTGCGTACACACACACACACACACACACACACACACACACACACACACACACACACAATGTGTCTCCTCCATATGTCTCTAATATTCTACCCTCACTGGCTTCCTTGCACAAACAGAGGCCTTGTGTAACTTGTGTTATAGACTCAGGCCTCCCGGTCTTCCCTCTCTCCCGGCGTGCCTATGGAGCTCAAACACCAGCTATAGGGCTCAAACGCTTCTGCTTAAAGCAGACACGTCCTGGTAGGGCAGCATCTGTTGTTGACAAACAGGGGCAGCTGTTACCTCAAGTACAGATGTTTGCCTTCATGGTGCTGAAAGATGTCTGGGTAAAAAAAAAAACGTCCTCACCAAATGGCACACGTTCTGCCATTGCAATTCAAGGATCTGAGGAAGTATCTGCCAAGCTGAACCTTCTGTTGCTCGTCAGTGTCTGCACAATGGAACGCTCATGGTGTACCGCAAGCAGGAACATAATGAGATGCAGTGTTTATTCCGGGGATTGATTCTAATACAGTAGAGCTTTGATGGGTATCCTGGAACAAATTTACATCTAAATAGCTGGATCGACGACAGAACCTCTTGTCCCCAACACATCATCTCTCTCTCTCTACTTGTTCCTGTTTTGTTTGTTCTCTTCTGTCATTTGTACTATTAACATCTGTGCCGATTTTGACGTCAGCAAATACAACAATCTTTTTTGTCCTCCTCTCCTCTTCTTGGAACAGATATCGACGCGCCCACTAACCTAGTCACTATCGAGGTAACAGAAGACACCGCTTATGTAACATGGGATCGAATTCAGGCAGAGATCGACGGCTACGCATTGAGCTATAGCTCTGTGGAGGGCTCCAGCGCGGAGATCTCTGTGGGGCCTGACGGCTCCGCGTACAGGCTGCTCGGTCTGAGGCCTGGAGTGCTCTACACTGTCTACATCTGGGCTGTCAAGGGGGACAGGGTCAGCAGGAAGTCTTCTACACAGGCAGAGACAGGTAAAACTGCTGCACCACAGGACGGTGGACAGAGGTCCAGGGGAGGGGTGCTCCAATAGGCTGCTTATAACTACAGCGGAGGACGCTCACTTCCGTAATATGTAACGTTTAAAAGCATAGCCTTACCCCGCAAAACAACACACGTGGCATGTCTACAATGGTAAATCACTCGCGCATAGTCTCCCTGCAAATTGATTCAGCAGGGGAACATGTGCACAGGATGACCTGTGTACTGACCATTCGTCAAATGCTCCCAGGTGGCGTGTTTTTTTTATGTTTTAAGGTAGATGGAGAGATGCTCAGTCTCTCCGCTTCTTACTTTGTTGTTGTTGTATTTCATTTTTTCTACTCACCTCATATAGATTTTAAATCACAGACATTGATTTCCCTACTGTACAGTAGGCTATGTGTCTGTTGTTATTATTCTTTTCCCATAGAGCTTTATAGACTTATTTCTTTCGTTCCTCTTCTTCAGAAATGGAAAATGTTTGAAAGCATTCAAGGTAGATATTGTACCCGTTGCACTTTCCTGCCAAAAGGGAAACCTCCACTTTAAGTTGAAGAGAGACTTTATCATAATTAGACTGAGAGGCTGCTTTCAAAGCGGTTTGACTCTGGGCCTGGGGTCAGATGTCCATGAGAGAATGCAGCTCACACAACAACGCTGACCAAAAGGACCAATAGCGAACGAAAGCGTTTCTCCTGTCTCTTAAATTGGCTTTCAGCTAGGATGGTTACCAGCTGTGCACTGAGTGTACATTTCTTAAGGCGTCAAGAGACGCTTGTGGTTTGGAAGGCTGATTTGCATGTATCTCCAGTTTTTACACTCAGCGAACAGTCAGAATATAATGTTATTGTATATCATGTGTTGAACAGGGAAATGACAAGGGGATCACTTTCCTTGTTCATTTCTCTGTCAAAGTGTGTGTGTGTCTGTCTGTCTGTCTGTCTGTCTGTCTGTTTTCGTAATCACTGGTCATTGGTCTTTTCTATCAGTTTTTCTGTCAGCCTAACTGTCCCATGCTGGATGAGGCTTAGATCAGAAGAAACAAGCTAAAACGGAGCGGGAAAATAATACATGCACCTTTTTCCCTTTTCTATTTCTTTCGACTTTCTTTGCCAGTCTCTGTTCAGTCTTTGTAGTATGTTTCTTCACTCTGCTGTTATTCCAGTACAGAAAACGTGAGAAGCATGCATGCTAGTTCCAATAACCTGAGTAATAAGTCAAACAGTGGGATTCCACACAGATGCTCACATCTGAGATTGGTTTGAAACCCACTTTATTGGATGCTGGTGGTGGTCGTGTTTGTGCAAGTTTCCCCTGTTGGGCCTAATGAACTGTGACATATGCTCCATAGGAAGCAAAACTATATTCTTCCCCTTTTATACTGTATGTTTTGTTGTAGCAAAATGTGTGCGTGTGTATGTGTGTGCGTGTGTGTGTGTGTGTGTGTGTGTGCGTGTGTATGTTAGTGGAAGAGCAACATGGTGACAAAGTTGTGTGAGACATTTGGTTTGTTGAGTTTTTAGATTTTCTTCATACGTATTGCCAGTGTGCCCGCTGCTCAGTCAGTGCCGTTTTCAAATCTAGTTCTAGTTTCAAAAAAAGTTCTGCATTGTGTCTGCACCAAGCAGAGGCTTGTGATCTCACCAGCATGACCCCTAATGACAACACCATATCGTCTGGCTGTTCTCTGGCAAATGGAAATGGAAACCAATGAATTGGGGACATGGATCACCCTGTATATGCAGCTGGGCTGCATATACTGGGCTCTCCAGGCGGCATAATGTGATACATTGATAACACTGACAGCATACATGGAGATTAAAGTATCATACAGCATCATTCAGTACTTCTCAAAAAATGACATTGACTAACAACAAGAAACCTTATAACCTCCCCCTACCAACTCAGAAGATATTAAAGAGGGTATGTGCGTGACATTATCATCATACCCGCAAGTTATGTGGGAACACCTACTGAGTGGCAAAAAACTACTTTCTGGCCTTGACAGCCCAGACATCCATCAGAAAAGTCCTATCTGATCACATTAAACAACATTAAATTACATTCAACTCACATTGCCGCTCGATTTTCCACTCACTTTATGCATGCACATACCCTCTATTAAAATGCATTAGTAGCTTATACAAACGTAGTTGCTTTACTGTATGTTTGCATAGAAGTAGTGTGGACTAACCCTAACTCCTTATGCAGACCTGGACACTCCTACTAACCTCTCGACCAGAGAAGAGACAGAGTCCTCTTTCCTTGTGTCGTGGGATCGAGTCCAGGCAGATATTGAGGGCTACATGTTGAGCTACAGTTCTGCTGAGGGTTCCAGTGAGGAGATCTCCGTGGGGCCTGACAGCACTTCATACAGGCTGGTTGGTCTGAAGCCTGGAGTCCTCTATACTGTCTACGTCCGGGCTGTCAGGGGAGACAAGTCCAGCAGTACGAGTTCTACAAAGGGAGAGACAGGTTAATATTGTCTTGTCGCTTGTAGTTTGCATCTAGTCGTTGTACTTACCTCACCTCACCCACTAACATCTCCCTCTAGAGCTGGACGCTCCTACTAACCTCTCAACCAGAGAAGAGACAGAGTCCACTTTCCTTGTGTCGTGGCCTCGAGTCCAGGCAGACATCGAGGGCTACGTGTTGAGCTACAGTTCTGCTGAGGGTTCCAGGGAGGAGATCTCCGTGGGGCCTGACAGCGCCTCATACAGGCTGACTGGTTTGAAGCCTGGAGTCCTCTATACTGTCTACGTCCGGGCTGTCAGGGGGAACAAGGCCAGCAAGAAGACTTCTACACAGGGAGAGACAGGTTAATATCGATCTAAATAAAAGTGACTAGGCTTAATCCATTGGTAAGTTTCCAGGTCTTCCATGATTAGGTATCCCTGCAGCAGTCTAGTCTTAACCCATTCTGACCTGAGACCATTTAATCACCTTTCTAGGGTTGGATATGTTGTAGAGACAATGCATGACAATTTGCATTCATTTCTTGCAATAGGAAAAGGCACAACGCTCGTAGTTTGTACTTTGTAGTTCGCATTAGTAGCTGCACTTGCTTTACCTCAAACATTAACATCTCCCTCCAGAGCTGGATGCTCCTACTAACCTCTTGGTCAGAGAAGAGGCCGAGTCCACTTTCGTTGTGTGGTGGGAGCAAGTCCAGGCAGACATCGAAGGCTACGTGTTGAGCTACAGTTCTACTGAGGGTTCCAGTGAGGAGATCTCTGTGGGGCCTGACAGCGCCTCATACAGGCTGGTTGGTCTGAGGCCTGGAGTCCTCTATACTGTCTACGTCTGGGCTGTCAGGGGGGACAAGGCCAGCAAGAAGACGTCTACACAGGGGGAGACAGGTTCATATTAATAAGAATCAGAATTATTAGGTTTAATGGTCAATTGACAGATACCTAATCAGTATTCGATGATTAGGTATCTGTTAATTTCAGCTGTGATTGTGTCTTAAACATTGAACCACTCCTCTTCTCTCTCTACTTACCTTTCTATGATTGGATATTCTGTAGACACTCTGCATAACAAATGCTTTCATTTCCCCGCAATGGGAAATGAAAGAACACTTGTAGCTTGTAGTTTGAATTAGTAGCTGTACTTGCCTTATCTCATCCACTAACATTTCCCTCTAGAGCTGGACGCTCCTACTAAGTTCTTGGTCAGAGAAGAGACCGAGTCCACATTCCTTGTGTCGTGGGATCGAGTCCAGGCAGATATCGAGGGCTACGTGTTGAGCTACAGTTCTGCTGAGGGTTCCAGGGAGGAGATCTCTGTGGGGCCTGACAGCGCCTCATACAGGCTGGTTGGTCTGAAGCCTGGAGTCCTCTATACTGTCTACATCTGGGCTGTCAGGGAGAACAAAGCCAGCAAGAAGACTTCTACACAGGGAGAGACAGGTCTTTAATCTGCCAGTTTCTGCTAAAAGACAATAGTCTGATTTACGCCAAATTCTTGTTGAAAACTAACTAAATGGCATCATTGCGGAGAAATCAAACAAACATATTGCCTTGCCGAAGTTAGTTTCGGCAGTTCTTGGACTTCCAAGATTTTCTAAGTAGCCGAACATCACCACAGTAACACCAGAGATATCATAACGACATGAAATGCATGGCACATGATGATAGCATGCAGGAAGCATTGCATAGCCTAATCGCCCCATAGGAATGAACTTAGAAGTAAATCACCCTCTGGGTACGTAAAGAGTAGAACCAAAGCAGGTGGAGGCTGGGGTGGAGCAGGTTTAAAACAGCAGTGATGTTATACAGGATCAGCATAGACAGTGAAACTGAGCGTGAAGGCTGTTTAAAAATTGGCTGCCAGAAAAGTAGAGATGTATTAGGAGTGATAGGCTAAAGGCAGCTACATACTGTACAGTAGTCCAACCGAACTCTTTCTGGTTTCAAAAGGGCTTGTCGATCAAAAGAAAATTCAGATCTAACAAAAGTGTGTTATAGGCTACAGCCAGGTCCCAGCCACTCTGCTCATATACTATAGTGAAACCAGTGTACAGCCAGCACTGGAACTAGTGGTTTTAACACCTGGATCCCTCTGGGAAATCTGTCAGGGAGGCAATGGAGGTTTTGCCATTTCTTGTGTTGGGTTGTGTAACTGTCTATACATGGTCACTCAGAGAGGGATTACAGAGGTGTTTGTACTGTAGGTGTATGTTCTGTCAGAACTTTCTTCGGCTAGTTAAAACTTCTTTGAGGTGCAAGAATGTCTAAACCTCGTTCTGAAAGGCACTGCGGAATTTCTGAATGGTGTCATTTTGTTAATCTTGCCTACTTTATCTTGATTTGAAAGGAAAATACACTATAGATACATTCACATCAACTCAAATATATTCAATATGAGATACATAAAACATACAATAAGGAGCTTTGGGTAATGAGTCTGATTAATACACATTAAGGAAGGAATACATATTTTAGATACTTTCGAACTCAGTACAACTCTTTGTACAAGACAATACAGGACTTTGGAGTGGTCACATCTTATTACACAGCTGGTCTGATCAATAGAGTCCAAATTAATACTGGCTGTAGCTGGCGTATCATGTTGCAGTTGTGTAGATGTAAACCAGGTGAAAATAATCCTGTTGGTCAAATGAAGTTGCTTGCATTGGTATTTTACTAAATCATTTTCATAACTAACCATAACTCCCCATGCAGAGCTGGACGCTCCTACTAACCTCTTGGCCAATTAAGGCCATATTCTAGTTGAAATTCCCCAAAACAACACAGGATTTCATTTCTGATCCTAAGCCATTTTAGATTTGATCCGAAATTCTGGATCAGACCTTCAGCAAGGGATGTAGGGAGAGCATGATAAATAAACAACATGAAGATGCATCTGTGAAGACTTCACATCAAGCTATTATTTTGGTGATGCCTCATTCAGACACGTTGATGCTTCTATTCAAAAATCAACCTTGTTTAGAAAATATATTACGTCACTTTATCGCCATGTAATATTCACCTTCTGTCTGACTCATGATACAATCAGCAGTTTAAATTAATGCATATCACACTGAATAAATGCTCCTGGTGCTACAACACCGGTTTTGGAGTTGTAACAGTTTTGGATGTAGTAAACTATTGTTTTAAGTACTCACTCAAAGCCTGTGTAGGCAACACATACTGTAGTCTGGTTCTGTCGATTTGGAATCACTCGTTATTACATTTATTGGATATGGTGATGGCAATGTACAGTATGTAGTTTGACTTGGTGGCATGGTTGTACTCATGATCACTGTTGCAGCAATATAGCAACATATCATCTTGACCATAGCTAAGCTAAACAGTGGTCGCAGCCAATAGTCACAGCAAATCCATCTTCTGTCATTCTATCTCATGGCGAATTTGTCACAGCTGTAAAGTTGAATTGTCAATAGTGGCTACCTGGCTCTTTAACTGTGAGAGGATGCGGTCATAGCCAAGCTCATGGATCTTTACAGTCTAGATGTATGACACGCCATTACAAAAAATATTTTTAAATAGAAACTACACTATAACTAAAGTCATGTTAAGTAAAATGTATTTAGACGGTACATTTAAAATAGAAAACCATGAGATTTATAAATCATACAATAATATGAGGCCACTGAGGAGCTATAGTTAAAGGAGATGATAAACATTAAATTCACATCAAGAAATGGAACAGACTATCATACTATACTTAGATTTAAAAAGAATAAACAGGCCTATACTGTAAATTGATAAATTTGGCTATTACAAAAACCTGAAAGGGAGTAAAAGAATAGGCTATAATTAAAATGTCAATTTTCTGACTCACAACCCAACAGATGCGGAGTGGCCACAGTGTAAGTGTATTCCACAGCTGGGATGATCAATAGATGCAGTCCAAATTAAAACCAGCAGTGGCAAACCTCACTTGGCTCAACTGTTGCCAAAAATAAAAACTTAATCTAGTTACAGCATAACGCTGTAGCGTACATTGCCAGGCAGTCTCAGAGCTTTGCCCCGAAACTGAAATCCCGTTGCAATTGTGCAGATGAAAACCAGGCCAAACACATCTTGATTGTTTAATGAAATTGCTTGCCTTGCATTGTTTTGCTACTTAACCATTCAACTAACCATATAAACTCCCCATGCAGAGCTGGACGCTCCTACTAACCTCTTGGCCAGTGAAGAGAACGAGTCCACTTTATTTCTGTCATGGGATCGAGTCCAGGCAGACATCGAGGGCTACGTGTTGAGCTACAGTTCTGCTGAGGGTTCCAGGGAGGAGATCTCCGTGGGGCCTGACAGCGCCTCATACAGGCTGGTTGGTCTGAAGCCTGGAGTCCTCTATACTGTCTACATCTGGGCTGTCAGGGGGAACAAAGCCAGCAGGAAGACTTCTACACAGGGAGAGACAGGTCTTTAATCTGATAATTTCTGCTAAAAGACAATATGGTCTGATCTGAGCAACTAAAGCTTGATTTATAGTTGCCTTTTCTCTATGTTCTTTCTGTAAAAGACCCGCAACGATTGGAAGGGGAGACAAGAATGCCAATTTCTGGTTGAAATTCTCAAAAGAAACAAACAAGCAAAACAAAAAACAGGGTTTTATACAGTATATACTAGTGTCTGTAGCAATACAGTTTGGCTTGGTGGTATTGTTTTACTTTGGGCATGCATGCTCCCTTGTCCCTACTGCAGCAATACAGCATGACAACATGAAATACATGGCACATTTAGAAACGTGCTGGGAGCATTGCATAACCTAATCGCCCCCTGTTCATGAACTTTGAAGTAAAAAACCCAAAGCTAAACCACCAAGACAACCACCAAGAGTTGGAATGAGAGCATGTGGTTGTAGCATCCATCTGCATTATAGATTTACTTCATGCCATAACAAAAATAACTTGATTTATATAGAGAATACACTATAACTAAAGTCATATTAAGTCAAATATATTCATGAAGAATGTACAGTAAAATCTAAAAGACAGTCCCATATAGAGATAAAACATGAGTCGTTGTGGTTAATAACTAATGCATAAATCACAAAATCATGTGATTCATCAATGTGTAAAGTAAAAAAATAAACAGGCCTAAATTGAGTTGTTGTAAAACATTGCAGTATACAATGCCAGACAGAGTTTTGCCTGAGACTGAACTCCTGTTGCAGTTAGATGAATATTAGGTGCGTGGAAATAATCCTGTTGCTCAAATGACTTTGCTTGCATTTGTGTTCTACTACTTGACCATTTTAACTAACCATAACTCCCCATGCAGAGCTGGACGCTCCTACTAACCTCTTGGCCAGTGAACAGACAGAGGCCACTTTCCTTGTGTCGTGGGATCGAGTCCAGGCAGATATTGAGGGCTACGTGTTGAGCTATAGCTCTGCTGAGGGTTCCATTGAGGGCATCTCTGTGGGGCCTGACAACTCTCCCTACAGGCTACTGGGTCTGAAGCCTGGAGTCCTCTATACCGTCTACATCTGGGCTGTCAGGGGAGTCAAGGCCAGCAGGATGGCTTCTACACAGGGGGAGACAGGTCTTTAATCTGATAGATTCTGATGTTGGTCTTCTATGAGCAACTATGGTCAAATTCTGGTTGAAATGATCAAAAACAAAACAAGATTCATGAAAAAAACTAATTCCGTCACATACTGATCGGACCCGCTATCCAGCAATATCACTTCACAGGGCGAGACAGGTTGATTCCGATAATAAGAATTATTTGGCTTAATCCATTGGTATGTTTTGTAGTCTACAGTGATTTGATAATTGTCAACATCAGCTGCAAAAGATCATGCAAACAGAATACTTTTATATGATCTGATCTGTTGTAGACACTGCATGACAAATGCTTTCATTTCAAGGCAATAGGAAATGAAACATCATTTGTAGCTTGTAGTTTGCATTAGTACTTGACTTACCTCACCCACTAACATCTCCCTCTAGAGCTGGACGCTCCTACTAACCTCTTGGCCAGAGAAGAGACCGAGTCCAGTTTCCTTGTGTCGTGGGATCGAGTCCAGGCAGACATCGAGGGCTACGTGTTGAGCTACAGTTCTGCTGAGGGTTCCAGTGAGGAGATCTCCGTGGGGCCTGACAGCGCCTCATACAGGCTGACTGGTCTGAAGCCTGGAGTCCTCTATACTGTCTACGTCCGGGCTGTCAGGGGAGACAAGTCCAGCAGGAAGACTTCTACACAGGGAGAGACAGGTCTTTAATCTGCCAGTTTCTGCTAAAAGACAATGGTCTGATTTACGCAAACAAGGCCAAATTCTAGTTGAAAACGAACTAAAATGTAATTAAAAACAGGATCATCAAACATCCGCTGCATTATTGTATGAGGTAGACCTATGATGACTTTCGGACAGTAATATAATCATCTTCCACCAAACGAGGCATGCATGCTGTTTATACATGCTGCTGTGCACATGGCTTTCAAAAGTATTTCACTTGAACCTCACTCCCATGAAGAGCCGAACCTCCTATACCAGCTGCATGAGAGGATATGCTCCCAACAAGCCGTGCCAGGTCACTGGTTTGTCGTAACTCACGTGTGCAGTGTAGGAGCAGTGGTGTCGGCACACGGTGCTAAGGGTTATGATGGGAAGCCAGCTCATCTGCACAATCATCTGGGAGCTCTAAGTGAATGCGGCATCTCTTTCAATTAGGCAGCAAACGACTGGAATTGTGGAATATAAAGTCATCTCGCCGTAACTCATCAGAAGCAGCCGGCGCTACTGGCAGGTTCGGGGGCCAGGTTCGGATAGGGAATCCATTGTGCCAGGAGAGGTCATCTGGGATGCATAAAAACCAGTGTTGTTACGCTTGTGACTTTACAGGACCCAATAACAGGCCCCATAAATAAGCCAGTCAAAACTTTTCTAAAAGCAACATTGACTTCAATAGAATTATTTTAATCTAATTGTCAATTTTCTGTTTTCTATTTTCTATTCTGTCATTTTCAATTGTCCTCTTCATCCAGTAGCTCTTAACTACTTAAACTCTCTAGTCTATAGTCTATATGTGAAACAGCCTTATTTCTCCATCTACACCGAATCTCTTTGCCACAAATAATAATAATAATCTTTATTGTCCCGAAGGATATTTGTCTTCACAATCTGTTCAACAGTTCAACACCCACATCAAAAACAACACAGAGCACATAACACCAAGACAAAAAAAAAAAAAACATGAGTTCCCCACTGTGTACAGAACCATCCTATCGGCGGGGCAGTTTGTTTAATGCCGCGATGGCTGAGGGGAAAAAACTCCTACTAAAACGGACCTTTTTCCAGGGCAAGGTCCTGTATCTTTGTCCAGATGGCATGAGGTTAAAGAAACAATACAGAGGATGATCAGTGTCATTTGATATCAGAAAGTGTGGGTGTAGGAAGTCCGATGATTTTGGAAGCAATACGGGTGATACTGAAAAGTTTGTTCCTGTTAGGCATGGACAGTATGGTGTAGAAGCATGCAGAACAGTACAACAGAACAGGTTGAATAATGCTTTTGTACAATAATAGCAGAAGATGAGGAGCAACAGATAATGATCTTAATTTACGGATTACATGGAGTCTTTGCTGAAAGCGTGACTGGATAGATGTAATGTGTTGATCAAACCTAAGTCTATTGTCCAGTGTGAGTCCGAGATATGTGAAGCTGTCTACCTGTTCTATTGTTTTACCATTAATGAGGAGTGGGTTAGCTGATCTACAAGCTCATCTGCTATTTTTTGTTGAATGTTCACCACCAGAATAGGCAAGGCATGCTGGGTTTCAAGTGGTTAAAACCTTCCTCTGGTTAAAAAAAAAACTTGCTTTATCTATACCAGACATGAGGTAGCAGTGCTACATTCTTCTTTATTGGATAATGACCAGAATCCCTGCAGCTTTGAGAGTTTGAGCCCTAGCACACTACACCCTGCACTTTGTAGTGCAGAGGGCAAGCCACTTAACTCTGGGAGATAACCGAGGTAATAACCACCCGTACAACCTCATGTCTGGGACACATCATCTTCCCTGGGGCTTCGTGTTGACAGCCAGAGCCTGTTGGAGACTAATAATCCCCCACAGCAGTTAAATGAAGCAGACAATCACTGGAGAGGATAACGTCCACGTTATCTATGGAGGCACATAATGGTTGGAAGAAGAGATGGAACAATGTGTTAATCTCTTGGTGACAGGACTGTTGATTCACGAACAGCTGTGCATGTCTGTGATTATCAAATCTACCATGTGTTATATAAATGATTTGACAGAAGGAAATATTACCATCAGAATTATTTTCTGTGTTTGAGAAACAGTCCAACTCTTATTTTCTCTAATCACAATGGCCCTGACATACCGCCCACACGCTCATTCTTCATTGCACTTAATGAGCAATAATTAATGAGCAGTTGAATGAATGACAGTATGGATAAATGAATGAATGAATCTATTAATCAGTCAATGTTTTTTTGTTTGTTTTTTTTGCATTTGAAAACCCTAAATAAGTCAAATAAGTAAATGACGTACTGTACAATGACGAACTGACTGACTGACTGAACAAATTAGTGTGAACACACATTACACTTCTGGTCCATTTCAAGTCTGTCTTGTCGCCTCACCTACATTATAGACATCGATGCCCCCAAGGATCTGAAGGCCACAGATGTGACCCTAGACTCTGCAGTCCTGAGCTGGCAGTCTCCCCTGGCCGACATCGACGGTTACATCCTCACATACAGATCTGAGGACGGCACGATGGAGGTACAGTAGGACAGAGTGCAGTTCACATTGACAGACTTGCAAGCAAAACGCTCAAATGCACACATGCACGACACACGCGGCGCACACAATTCTGAAGTGTGCTCGCGGGCCAACTTCAAAGGTTTCACCGTGATTTGTTGTCAGTATTTAGTGTGACACTTTGATTAGAAATGGGTGAAGACATTTAGATGCAACAACATCGAGATTCAAAATGTATTTTTTATCATCTGGCAAGTAGGCTACGTGTCAGTGGAGGATAGGCACTTTTAGTACATTTGAGTGTGTACTTGATATATAAAACATCAATGTGTACTGAAGCTGAATGACCTACAGATCAGATCAGCAGAGTACAACACTGTGGAGTTATACCAATTACCAATACAGACACACAGACACAACAGCCCTTTTCAGAACTGAGGGACATATATAGGCCTGCAGTGTCTCAGTGAATCTTGTGTAAATCAGATGAAAGTATATAATATCTCTGCATTTGAGGCCACAATCATACCTATTAGTATTTAGTAAGTATAACTGTACAAATACCATTTGAATTACATTCCATTATTTTCAGAGTTTTGCTTCCAAATAACACAGGGGACATAAATCTGAGCTCTGTGTAACGCTGACCTCTAGTGGCAAATTATGACAAATTTCCATTCAAAGCACTGTATGTTGTTCTGATCATTGCAGCGAATGTTAACGTTCTGGTGTAGTGCATTCTAAGTGCTTTGAATAATATATATTTTGACATGTATACATTACCCACTGAGACAAACACAAGTAGGCTAAGCTTAAGCTGGAATTGTGATGAAATGTGGAACACAGGGCAGAGGCCATGCAGAGAGACAAACATGAACAACATCATCTGTGCTTTTATTTATGGTGCAATTACACTAAACGTCTACAGCTTATAACATACAGTAGGCTACAGTAAATTAACATACTTTTATCATACCTTAAACGTAAACATTTACAGATGTGGTAGTGTATTATGTTCTTTCCTCAAAACCGCAACTCCCCCCCCCCCCCCCCCCTTGAGTTTTCTTGAGTGTATCGCCTAGAATAGCAGCTCACAATGCTTTGCAGCACAGCACGTTGTGTGAGCTTATAATATACACATACCGTACTTATATATTGTGTAAAGTATAAATCATGCTTATTTGGCTTAATGTTTCTCTCTTGTGGTCAGACTGTTGAAAAGCATCTTGGAGCTGGGGAGAGCCGCTTTTCTCTATCTGGTCTGGAGATGAGCAAGAGATATCTGATCACCATAATGGCCTACAGGGGAGTCAAGAGAAGCAAGGTGGTAGAGACAGTCTTTAAAACAGGTCAGTAGGGCATGTTCTCCCCGTGTCCCCTAGGGTAGATACCCTCACAAAAACATGCCGTAATCCTGGTCTCTAAAACTACCTCCTGATGGAGGGGAAAGGAACTGGTCGGAATAACGTGTCCCTTCCACGCGCTACGTCCGGCCGGGGAAATTCCCCTCTGTCAGGTGAAAAGAAGCAGCTTGGACTCCTCATGCATAGAAGGAGGCATGAGGTCAGTCCGCTGCCCCCCCAGGTTGGCAGAGGAAGTGTAGCGCCCAGGATTACATTAGATAATTGGCACTGGGTGAAAAGAAAACTGGGTTACAAAATCGTGGGATAAAAAAAAAAAAAAAAAAAACAGGTCAGTAGGCCTACCCGCTATATTAGGGTCTTCATCAGCTGTCTTAATTGTGCCCCCTGCTCCTAATAGTTGGAGGGGCAAATAGTAATTCTACATGGGTTTATAATTCAAATAAATGTACATGTAAATGTATGTATGCAAATACAGCAACGACTAAAGGGAACACAGATCTTTTGTCATGTTGTGATGTGTTGTTTCGCGTAACGTCTTGATTCACGGTATATCTGTTTTCCTTAGTTGGCCTGGCCTACCCCTTCCCCATGGACTGTGTTCAGATCATGAAAAATGGCAATAAGAAGAGTGGCATCTACACTGTCTACATCAACAGTGATCGCTCCAAACCAATAGAGGTCTTCTGTGACATGGACAACGATGGCGGTGGTTGGCTGGTATTGTTATTTATGTGATGTACATCAAACGACTCGGACATCAGCCTAATATTAAATTATGTCCATTACACTAGAGAACATCGTAGCAGTGCACCCTGATTGGATGCATTTGACTGTGGAATGAGCTTAAAAATGTAAATGCGCACACACACACACACACACACACACACACACACACACACACACACACACACACACACACACACACGTATGCGCATGCATCCACCCACCCACACACAGAAGCCACAGTGTGACTGTAGAATAGCTATTCTAAAAACACAATACCTTGTGTCCTGTGCTATTCCAGGTATTCCAGCGACGTAACAGCGGCAGACTGGATTTCATGAAACGCTGGAGACAGTACATAACTGGCTTTGGCAACATGACAGATGAGTTCTGGCTCGGTAAATATCAGAACGCTTTTGAAACTGAAACGCGCACAATTGAAAGGTTGTACATTGTACTGCAATCATATAGACCTGTTAGACCAGTTGGTTATCAAAGTGGAGCCCGGAGACCCCCTAGGGGTCCTTGGTGGGGTTCCAGGCATTCGTTAATGTAGCGTGATACATCACAATCATTTTAACCAACTTTATCCATTTATGTTGGCTATTCAAAAATTGCAGGTGTACGAGCTCACAGTGCGTCACTTCGTGCTGTAATGCAAACTTGTATCTGCTATTCTTGTATTTCTTTCTCTTATTCAATTTGGGGCTCCTTTGCATGAAGAAAGTTTGAGAAACACTGTGTGAGACAGTGGGCTGTATTTTGCGTGTCTTAAGTACAATGTCTTATTACCTAACTTGAGTAAACTAAAGACCTGGAGGCGTGATCAATGCCATTTGGCTATTCTGAGTGGCCAAAGAGCATTGATCACGCCTCCAGGTCTTAAGTTTACTCAAGTTAGGTAATAAGACCTGGTACTTAAGACACGCAAAATACAGCCCAGTATCTCTCCTCTCTCTCCGCAGGGATGGATAAGATACACGAGCTGACAAACACTCCCACACCGTATGAGCTGAGAGTTGAGCTGGGCTTGGGCTCTGAGAGGGCGTACGCCGTGTACGACAACTTCAAGATCGCCCCGGTCAAGCAAAAGTTCAAGCTCACCATCGGCAAATACAGAGGGACAGCTGGTGAGGCCATTTTGATTTCTCAACTAGCGTGAACAACGGAGGGGGATTGCACAGAGAAGGCGCCAAAGCCAGCACCGAAATGGCTTTGAAGCCAGGCAGTTAGACAAGCACAGCTGTTGGGTGAATTGTTTTGAACGGAATTATGAAAAAATTGAAACTAAAGCTGATGAGATGGGATAACACAGTGTAATAGACAGGAGTTTGAAATGCAGCAGCACAGCTGAACACAGGCCCAATAAAGGCCCTGATGGACACACACTGCATTGCCCCTTGAAGAGTAAATAGTAAACCAGCACTACATTAAATTACTACATCACATTATCACTAATTCAGTTCATGCCATGGAAGGTCGTCCATTAAAACATTGGTTGGGGCGTTGGGGGGGGGGGGGGGGGGCTTTGAAGCCAGCCAAAACGGAGGCTCAACTTTCAGGAAATTAAATCCAGGCCGCAGGGGCTTGACAGACGGGTAGTAAAAGTGATGTCTGAGCAAAATTGTATTAACCCATTCTGACCTGAGATCAGATTCATACGAGGTTTCCGCCGGACAAACACTGGGTCTGATGAACCCATTCTGACCTGAGATCAGATTCTAAAAAATGTCAGTCGTTCTTTGATTTTTCAAAAATAGCAGAATGGGTTAAGTCTAATTTGTACCGAAAATAACAATAACAACTATTTTATAAATTAGACCTGTGTGGGCGTCAACCCAGGCTGAAAACTATGCAGTAGAAATTCTACTAATGGTATTCTGCTTATTATGCTAAGATGCGATATGGCATGTCTTTCAACAGTGTGCAAACAGAGATGGAGAGGCTGCAGACTGCATCTAGCCTCTAGGGATAGAAAGAGTTATGAGCCAAAAACGTAAAGTGGGCTGTTATAGTGCCACCATGAGGCTGACCGATATAATTACAAGTTAATTAATTGTAGTAAATATTATGAACCTCCCCTCCGAGTTTTGTAAGTATAGCCCTTACGATCTCCGGGGGAAAAAATACTTCAATGTGAGTTTTCGCATTTTCCCATTCATGTCAATAGGGAAACGTAATGCACGAATAAATTAATATCAATTGAACTATACAACATTTCTCTTAGCAAAATACAAGCACACGAGTCCCGATGAAGCCAGTCATTCGGATTTGACATTATGGCTCAAGTCCGTGACACCAAAACTGTGGGACAAGTAGTCCAGCAAACTTTGGGGTTTGCTCTAGAAACGAAGAAAAGAAAGAAAGAATAAAGTGTTCAATTACTATAGTCTGGTTGCCAACCACACTAATAAACTTTATTTATATAGCACCTTTCATACATGAATGCAGCTCAAAGTGCTTTACAGAGCAAAACAGATTTAAAAAAATAATAAAATAGCAATAAAACAAGCAAGCAGTTACAAGTACATAAAACATAAAATGGCAGCAAATCAGTAAGAGCAGTGTACAGGAATTGAAACAGATTTTAAAAGTCAACTAAAAGTGAAGAGGTGGGTCTTTTGTTGTATACTGTAAAGGCTGACGTTGCTCTTTGCCCCCCCCAGGTGATGCTATGGTCTACCATCAGGGCCGTCCCTGGTCCACAGTGGACAACGACAATGACATCGCCCTGGGGAACTGCGCCTTGACCCACCGCGGAGCCTGGTGGTACAAGAACTGTCACCTGGCCAACCTCAATGGAAAGTGGGGAGACAACAGGCACAGCATGGTGAGTGAAGGTGGACGCTATGGTGTTCTGTTTAGTTCGTTAATAAGCGACATGCACAGGTGTCCCCCATCCACCACAAGGTACTCAGTCAGTCACAGGACAGAATCAAGTCACTTCAGCATTAACAGACTGAAGGAGAGTGCTCTCTCTCTCTCTCTCTCACTCTCACTCAGTGAGATACATCATTCACATGCTGTGCTCAAACATGTCAAAGCATGGAGGGACTGGCCTATACGGTGCAATTCAAGTGTATAGCTGTGGGCGGCAGGTGTTTTTGTCGGTGTGCAACAGAAGCATCCACTGGGTCAGTGATCATTACGGTCGCATTCACAGTTCACACCTCCACTTCAGTAGACTCAATCAATGCGAATGGGTGGAGAATATATATATATATATAGATCATTCTTGCATATTTAATTTGCTTTAGTTTGCCTTCACACTGGCTGTGTCGCAGCAGGTAACTTTATCAATGTGTTCAATTAATAAACTACACTACACAGTGAAATATATGGTGTTAAAAAATATACTTTGAGTAATAGTTTAGATGAGGGCTTCGGTCTCCTCATTCGACCACGTCTATCCACGGTAACACGACATCTTTGCGCTGCGTAAAATATTCCTTCTCCGTCTCCAACTGTGTTTACTCCTCATTAATCTGCCACTGCTTGCGTCATTTCCTTTTATTTGCTGCGGATTGCATTCACACCTGCAGTGAATCGAAATCAAATGCCCACACCTGCCAAACAAAGCGTACTTTCCGACAATACGCAGCAGGATTCGTTTTAATAGCAGTATAGCATCCTGGTGTGAATGCGACTTAAGCCTCAGATGGCATGCAATAGTGTTATATCACTGGGACCCCAGACTAAATCCACAATGTCAATTGAATGCAGAGAGTGTACACTCAGAGTTACATACCCCTAAATATGATATCATTTAGCTTGGGACCCCCTGGAAACCCCCCCAAGGACCCCTGATGGTCCCAGGATCCTATGAGAACCATTGCGTTATAGGTGATTGGATATACAGCGTGAGTAGAGAGCCAGGCGAGGGGACAGGATGGGAACCCACTGATAGAGGAGAGATCACATTTGAAGTATTACTTACAGTCTATATAGCCTATAATAAGAATTAGCACTGCTGGGTGCTTCATTCATTAGCACTGGGCTTTAGATAATTAGAACTGCATTTTGCCTGAACAGCAGATTTCCTACCAATGTAAGAGCTATTTGAAGCACAGGAACAGTGGATAATTTACTAGTCTGCTTCGGGGTTATATTCTATAACTGTATACTATTTTTTCCTCATTTTTATCTTTCTAATTTGGGTCAGTAACTCATGAGGATACGGACAGATTATTTGTAGCTGCATGCTGCAGAATTTATGCGAGCACGAACGCACGCACAGCTCGGAGGCTGAAGCCATTTAAGTGAGTGCCTCTGGTGTAGTGTATGATCACGCCAACAGATGGCACTAATAGCATTTTATGTCAGGTTTAGCCTCTGCCAAGCTTATCCTCAAGGCGTCTTGGAAAGTGTTAAGATCCCATAGTGTGTGCTCTGAATCCATCCAATTCCATAGGAGAAGATATTTCTCCAACCCTGCATGAGACTCATTCATTAATACCAGGCTGATAGGGTCACCACAAAGAGTTCATCTTTTAGAACGAAGCTCATTTGAGCAGTTTCTAAAACGTTGTTTCTCAGCACCCACAAGGGCATTGTTCGTCTCGGAAAGTCCAGCTACAAATAGAATCTTACCTGAAGTGTTCTTTAATTTATCAGCATATGAATAGAGCCAGTTGGAGCCTCAAGTTGCTGAGTAGAACATGGTAGTGGAGGGAATAGTGATTTCTTGTATTTCCTTCTCAGTGTTTCTTTTTTTGGGGTGTCATATGAATTAATGAATGCTGTTAACCATTATCATCACCGTTACATCACAATCATCATCAACTACAAATGCTGTCATCTATCTATATTATATCGTTTCTTGTCGGGTGGAAACCAAAACTGTGACTTTTATCAGGATTCAAATAAAAGATCACACCCGTGTGAACTGAGTGGTGCAACTATATGTACTGTACTGTATTACTGGTACTATATTCGTATTATAGTACCAGTATTATTATTCTGTACTGTACTGTACACAAGATTAACACCCTCCTCCCTGTCCTCTGTGTGAGTGCGTGCGTGCGTGCGTGCGTGCGTGCGTTCATCAGGCAGTTGGCGCGTACGTGCGTGCGTACGTGCTGTCATCAGGCAGTTGGTGCGTGCATGCGTGCGCATGTGCGTGCACATGTGCGTGCGTGTCAATCAGGCAGTTGGCAGCAGCAGCTGCAGGTCAATAGGTCATGGTACAAACAGACATTTGGTGCTCAAACAGACAGACAGACAGACAGACACCAGCAAAAGTAGCAGATCTACAAGGTAAAAGGTAACGTCTAGCTTTTTGCCGTGTTATCAAGCTTGTGGATCTGCTACTTTTATAAGTAGTGCATTCATTTACAAAAACACAACAAGTTATGGGTTTATTCATGAATTAAGGTTTTTGCCCGACAGCAACGATATGTTATTGTTTTCATACTACAATTTACCAAATCTCTGTATGTGTGTCTGTCACTCTGTCCCGGGCACCAGACAGTTCACCGCGTTCGGTCTCAGTTTGTCTCATATGACCGAAAAACCACGAGTATCACGAATATCTCTGTCGGCCTGCGGATCTGAAGAGAATGCACAAATTCTCCGTGCGTTTGGGAGATTGTATGCATCGGCATCCGTGATTGGCCGACCCAAACTGTGGGCTTCACAGATTGGCGGAGCATCATATAACGTTTGTGATATTTTATTTGATATACAAGATACAATTCACAAAAGTGCAGTACAGAATTCTCAGGATAGCACAGAAAGTCGGAGGACTTAATTCCATTGTGATCCATACAATAAATAGTTACAGCATATGGTATCTCATATGCCATGTGTTTACTATTAAAATCACAATAACAATAACATTCGCAACAAAGAGAGGTACTGTATTCCTGACTTGCATCGTTCCTGTTGCATGACGTGGATTCACTCACATGTTCCTGCCAGGCTATACCTGAGTAGGCCAGCGCCGGTCTCATCATTTAAATTTGAAATCCGACCTTTCCTATAGACTAATCCAGGAACGGATCATGGTCGCAGCTTACGTATTTCCTGTAGGCGGACTCGACGTAGCTGCGGGGTTTAAACCCTCACCAGGCGCACCTCTTCTACTATAGTGAACGGCAGAGTAACTGATGTTAGTCTGCCTCAAACGTTACTCTTTACCTGCTTTTTACTAAACACTAACATTACAAAGATGCCCAGAACATCGGGATGAACCTGTGTAGTTTATGGCTGCTCCAACAGTAGTGGCAACATAAAAAATAAAAAAAACAGAATGTTTTAGTATGAGGTATAAAGTACAGCAGCCTGGTGTTCATAAAACACTGAAAGATTGGGTATTGGGTAAGACTGACGTTATGTATCTTTCAGGACCTTTCACTGCTTTGTCTCAACCATTAATCAATGGCTCTGGTCTCAGCCACCGCGGTGGATATTTTGACATTCCGTTTATTTTTATTTTTTATGTTGCCACTACTGTTGGAGCAGCCATAAACTACACAGGTTCATCTCGATGTTCTGGGCATCTTTGTAATGTTAGTGTTAAGTAAAAAGCAGGTAAAGGAGTAACGTTTGAGGCAGACTAACATCAGTCAGTCTGCCGTTCACTGTAGTAGAAAAGGTGTGCCTGGTGAGGGTTTAAACCCCGCAGCTATGTCGAGTCCGCCTACAGGAAATACGTAGGCTGCGACCATGAGACCCGCTCCTAGATTCGTCTATATGAGTTAAGCACTAAATTAGACTGTATACTTAATTGGCCGTGGCTATACTCCATATTTGGTCCACTTCTTTTATCTCTCTGTGCCAAATCTCTTTGATGAAAATAACTACAAGATCTACAAGCTCACACACCACGTCACAATGCTTTGTGAGCTTCTATTTTTTGCCAAATTCTCACCCGAGAAAAGGGACTCTGCATTTCATTTGATTGCTGATTATTCATGAAATAGTTGTTAATGTTTTAGACGGGTACCATACCTAATGAGAAGTGTCTCTGATCCCTGGCGTGCAAAGACAACTTCACTTCGAGGCGTTTTAAATTTGCAGTTTTGTTTTGGATCGCTGAGGTGAAACTGGAATACGGCCCGGATCCATCACCTCCAACACATTCCTCAAAGTGCGTATACCAAAATGGCCAGTGGCTTTTTGCAGCCTGACGGGGCAACGGAAAAGCAGTTATTACTCCATCCAAAATGACAGCCTTCTCAGTATCTCCGCCCGTGTGTTGCGACAGCAGGTCGGCTTGCTGGTACGGTCAGGAAACTCTTGTTAGGAACGGGAACGGCTATCTGCTATCTCACAGGGTGTGTGATTCTCTCTCTCTCTCTCTCTCTCTCTCTCTCTCTCTCTCTCTCTCTCTGTCTCTCTCTGTCATATTCTACCCATTTCCCGACCCCCCTACACACACACACACACACACTCTCTGTCAGGGAGTGAACTGGGAGCCATGGAAGGGCCACCTCACGTCCCTGGACTTCACGGAGATGAAGATCCGACCGGTGGGTGCCTTGTCCAGCAGAAAGAAGAGATTGCTGATGGCAAAGGAGGAGCAGAACAGAACCACAGCCTCTGCGGGCAAGAAATAAGATCAAAGAATACCTTCCGCTGCACCACCACCACCACACCAACTGGCCTTAGCTGTTTTCTTGTCATCACGTTAGATTCTGGTGGTTTTCCCCTGCTAGTTAGAGTGGTATTCACTAAGCATAACTTGTGTGAGACTTAAACAACTGACATATGGCTGATTTCTACTTAGTTGCACGTGGGTGTCACATTACCAAATATACTGTGGAAGATCTACAAGCTCACAATGTAGATCTGATATTTTTGGGGCGTGATGTCATGATTATGAATTGAATACCCAGGACCTGAATGGAAACGCAAAGGTTTTTTTTCCCCGGTGATGTCCTTTTGACCTATAGGAATTCATAGTCCATCATATGTGTGACATTATGTCTTCTGGCTACAGGAACTCATAGTCCAACACGTGTGACATTATGAAAACTAGCGGGACACAAGTACTTTCTTTGGCACCACTGAACATAGTGATGTCAATTGTCAAGTGACTGATGACAAACTCCCGGGTTTAGTGTGATTGTGGGAAAACAGCCAATAGACATCTCTTTTGTGGTTTATTCTTAAATCAGTGCAGGTTCTGCTTCTTTGAAGTGAGGAAAACCGCCATAGTTCAAAAAGGTGTATTGGAAATCATTGTTTTAAAACAATAATAATCTTTTCTTTCAGCAAAAAACACCCTAATGCCGATTCCAAATTGAATCAACTCCATGTGGAATTTTCTGTTTCAGACAACCAAGAACTCCATTTAACTTTAAAACTTTTACTTTCTTTACCCAAGTGTGGTAGCCCAGCTATGGCCTTGTCTTGAATATGATATTTGTATTATATTTGTTTATTTCATATTCTAATAATTCTATGAAGGCGGTGAAGAGCTATTTTATATATGTATAGTAGTATTATCATAATGGCAAAGGGAGAGGGGGAAAAAAAGTGATCAAAATTGATCGCTTGTTTTATCAGACGGAGTCGGGTGAAGACGATTAGCCAGAACGTGGCCCGTCTTTATTGATTATGCGTCTGTCTGGCTCTGTGACATAATGCTGCCACTGTACCATAAACACTGCCACATCACATTAGACTCTGTTGGAGAAGCTAGGTGGTAGAATTGAACAGCCATATTGCCCCTGTCTTACTTTTGGGAGGACAGTGAATTTCAATCAGTGTTAAACGATCTGTATATATACCAACACGATTCTAATTCCCTTTATCATTTTCATGGCTTTAATAGCCAGTTGTTTTTCGATTTTGGAGAGCTCGCTAAGAAAATTAATACTGCTTTGATTTTTTAAATGTTTCACTTCAGTAGCCTACATTTTTACACTTTACTGGAGACTGTGAGTTTATATCTCAAGGATGGAGCGATTCAATCAATATTTTTTGTTGTGATAGAATTGATTTAGACCCCCCTGACCATCACACACTTGTTCTGTGATCTAATTTGTGTTGTTTTTGTTCTTCTTAATCTTTGTTTCCCCTGAAGTTTTCCCCTGAAGTTTTTAAATCCTCAGTTAAATAGTTGACTTTACTGAAAAAAGTCACAGATTTAAAAACAAAATATTATGAAAATACTCTCTGCTTTGACGATTTTATTTTGAAATGGATATTGCAGTTGTCAAATAAAGAACAAAAACTAATTAAAGTCATCTGATATGAAACCCTGTCAGTCAGTACCATTTTTTCTTTTTTTTATCCCACGATTTTGTAACCCATTTTTCACCCGTCAATCAGCTAATGTGATCCTGGGCTCTACACACCCTCCACCAACCTAGTCCCCATATATGGGGGACATGGGGAGAGCAACGGACTTGAACTCATGCTTCCTTCATGCCTGAGTGTCCAAGTTGCTCCTTTACACCTGACAGGGGGGAGTTTCCCTGGTTGGACGTAGCGCGTGGAAGGAACACGTTATTCCAACCAGTTCCTTTCCCCTCCATCAGGCGCCCCGGCTGGCCAGGGGGAGGCAGTTTAGTGACCAGGATTACTGCATGTTTTTTGTGAGGGTACCATTTTGATTATTATGTAATTATTAGCCTACTTCCCAGGGAGAGAGGAAAAAGCTTGTTACAATTATAATTATAATTGTATGGATGTCAGGCCCTGTCAGCCCATTAACTATGATACAGACATAAGTATTACAGACAACACTGCCATGAACACAACACAACAACACTGAACAGATTGACTAGAATTTAAGTATTGAATGTGGTTTAATCCCATTCAACAAGTAAGTGATAGTTTTTGGTTAAAACAAAAAAGTATTTAGTTAAAAGGTTAAATCACTATATTCTGATAGTAATCATTGCTATAGAGTCAGTGTTTGTTCAGTAACAGGAGTCTCTCGGTCTCAAGCTCTTTAATAAACAGAAATTTCATTTTCAGGTAGGGGATGAAATTTCATCCAATCACGAGAGAGTAGCCATTTTTCATCTTCATTTTTATAGTGTCCCAGTTCCAATTTTGTCTGCTCATTGCTTTGTGTCATCAATTCCAATTCCATTTGTTTAATCATTATCCTTGACAGCTTTCTCTATCCTGATTGGATAAAATTGGTATCCCGACCTTGAAATGCATTTTCTGTATTATAATGAAGCTGGAGAGACATGGAGACTCCTGTTACTGAACAAACACTCTATAGCAATTAGTACTATCGCAATCTAAAGCTTTTTAACACTTATTTTAACCAAAGAAAATCACTTATCACACTACCTTTAAAAGCTTAAATCTAGCCAATCTTCCATCATCCCAATAAAAGAATGTGCAACTACACTATAATTCAGAAGGAACGCCTCATTTGACAGAGATTAAAGAAAAGTCTACAGTGACATCAGAAAACGTGAGCTTGAATATATTAAACTGCTAACCCCAACAAGAGAACCTCAGCATATTATGTTCTGTCTCTTGTAACACTAGAGAGCGTGAGGTTGCACAAAACCACAAAACAACTACAACATAACAGTTTATATCTCATGAGTCATTATGCCTTCTTTCGTCATACTGACAGTAACAGGAAATAACAGGAAGTTTGTTTGGTGCCTTGTCTTATAGCACAGCTTGAAATGTCTCGTCAGAATATTTCCTCTTCGGAATATTTCAGTCTGCACAAGTTTAGTACCGTCCTAAAGCTAATTTGGCACTACAGTTTTAGTCACTAAACCTATGGGAAGAACATCGATGCTATTACAATTCAGATATATTCAAGAAAACCAAATTGCATCCACGGAGGCAGCACATCATCCCTATAGGCCAAATAAACAAGATAAAACAGTCTGAGTTAGATCCAATCAAATAAGAGCAGTGAAAAGTAACTCTATGACACTTATAAGGAATATCACTAGCATTTAATTTCATTTTTATTTTGAATTGAAAAAGCTCACAAAAACCTATTGATGCAATAGGCCCTGACGGCCACAGTGACTCTCATTACTTTAAGGAGATTGGTTACTGTATATCCATATACCTGTAAGCATAATATGCCACATCTCTCCACCCTCACTCTCTGCCTTCCTGCCTCCATCTACTCCGTGTGAGTTTTGTCACAATTGTGTTGAGAAATATTCCCCTGTTTTGCATGGTAACTGCAAGGTTACCATCCGCAAGGTTGTGGCAACCAAGGTTAAGGCTGAACCCCTAATTGCTCCCAATGTGTTGGTTGGTGCCTTGCATGGTTTCCCCTGTCATCTGTGTATCAGTGTGTGTGAATGGGTGAATGTAATGCACAATCTATGTAAAGCGCCTTGGATAAAGGCGCTATATAAATGCACCATTTACCATTTGTGCGTGCGCAGAATGGTCTGCCTCAGTGCTATGACAGTGGTATATCTGGGTTCCTCCATGCTTATCTACCACCCTCAGGCCCTCCACGGTGCAGTGGTTCAATGTCTATGCATTTATAACGCTTGTGTAGAATCGAGTATGTCCACATCCCATATAATGAGACCGTATACCAGCTGATGTACTGGAGAGTCGGTAACAAGCAAAACACAGCAGCTCAAATGCTTTGAAAATGAATGTTTCCAATGTTGCTATTGGTCAGCCACATTGACTCAGACCGTGGCAAGTCGATGCATAATGGATGGGAACTCATGGTATGTTTCCCAGGAACTCATCATAATCTTGAATGTCGAGACACTGAGCGCGGGGAACAGGAAACCAACCCCTTCTAGTGAACGAGTTCTGTAATTGGAGTTGAATTTCTGCGTTGTATTGTCAAACGTCAACATGTGAAATCATAATGTGTCAACGCTTGCTCTTTAAGGCTGTAGGTTACTGGAATATGTGCTAGCTAAGGATCTCTCAAAGTAGAAATATTTGATGGCAATTCAAGATTTTGTGGCCTAGAAATGGTATCATTCCAAATTCAGTTATGTCCATCATTTTGTGTTCTTCGGCTGATGTTTGAAAAGCGGCCTTTGAGATCCTAATTTGGGACATGCTTCAATTGAACAGGAATAATTGTTGCCGCTTTCATCTCCCTGATTATCACATTTGTCGTAATTTGTCTTTCTCCTACCATCTCCCATCTGTGCTCAAGAAGTGTGCGTGTGTGCGTGTGTGCGCGTGTGTGTGCGTGTGTGTGTGTGTGTGTGTGTGCGTGTGTGCGTGCGTGCGTGCGTGTGCGACACACTGATGCCCAAGGTTGTGTGTGATGTGCTTTTTCCATGGTAATGTTCTAACAAGGCAGTGTTTGTTCAAGAGGGTGGAGCACTTGAGCTCAATGTGTCATGGAAGGAGTGGCGGAGGAGAGGAGACTGGAGAGTAGAAGAGACATAGGGGAGGGGAGGGGAGGGGAGGGGAGTGGAGGAAAGGAAAGGAAAGGAAAGGAAAGGAAAGGAAAGATGAGAGGAGACGAGACAAGAGGATAATGTTCATGCTATATACAGTCTACCACTCTCTGTAGCTATGCTGTCTACAAGGTTCAAAAGTGAAGGAATATATAGACATATGGATATGTCACACACACACACACACACACACACACACACACACACACACACACACACACACACACACACACACACACACACACACACACACACACACACACACACACACACACACACACCCTCACACACACACACACACACACACACACCCACACACACTCACACACACACACACACACACACACACACACACACACACACACACACACACACACACACACACACACACACACACACACACACACACACACACACACACACCATGAGGACATGCAGTGTAGTTACTCAGCATATCTTATGTCGGCTGCAGTTGTTGAATGGAGCAGTCTACTTATAGAGCGTGTGACAAGCTTTGAATGTAAAAACAGCAACTGCATGCCATGAAGCACAAAACGCTCTATGAACTTCAATTCATCTTAATAATGAGGAAACAAGATTCAACAAAGCTAGAAAAAATACTTTATTTTCGTCCCGGGTTTCTTCCACTCTGTGCTCGCCTTTATCACTCTATCTCTCTCTTGTCAAGATAAATTATGCATGCAGTACAACCAACAAAGCAAGGCCCGGACACATTATTTGAAAAATGATCACCTCAGCACTTTTTACCCCACCGTGTAACAACAGAAAAACAGTCTAAATATACATCCTCATGCATAATTGGGTGAGATCAAAAAAGCACTGCTATCCTAGCTAGAGACACTATCTAGAATGACAGATTTACTGTTCAAACAAATGATAAATCCCCTCCCTCCCAACTCCCCTCACTGTGATCACAGCCAACTGACAAGGAAAGCTGAGCAAAGGGAAGGAATATTTTCTCTAAACCCCTTGACTTTCTGCAGATATATTATCAAAGCTACACCAGCAAATGAAATGCACAGTACATAGACGAATTCACAGAGGGGTTGCCCTGGGCGCGGCCATTACTGAGGTGTAATCCATGGAGCAGGTGCTCCGTAGGCCAGGTGTAGCTAATCAGTGCTGCCGCACTTAATGGTATACACCTCAGTAATGGCCGCACCCAGGCAAGCCTCTGTGAATTTGACTATAAGGTAGGGGAGTGTGAGTACTGTCTTGAAAGACATCGCAAATACAGCCTAAGAGATGTGGAGAGAAATAAAATGAAAGTGAAACGTGCTCTTTCGACTGACCTCCTGAATGCAAAAAAAAAATGTCCCTAGCAGCTACCAGGCATTTCAGGCAGAAATATAGGTTAGCTCTAAAACACTACATGGAAGACGAATAATAGACTAATGGAGCTTGCTCATGCACTGTGAGCTTGTAACTGCTACAACTGCTATTCTCGCCAATTGCTCACCTATTATGACATTTTCCAGAATAGGGTCTGTAGGGTTCAGGTGGTGGTTCTTCGTATTCCATGGCCAGCTGCAGTGATACAGACAGGGCAGGAATGTTTTGCCATCAGTCATTGAGTATCTATTATTATATGACCTGTGGTTGTGTGATTCTCCTGTCAAGCACAGGTGTGACATTTGTCACCGCTTTGTGTGTCTGGTCCTGTAATGAGCTGCTGCACGCCAAACTGACTATAGTTGGATTCATATTTTGTTGAGATGATAATAGATCAGAAATCTTACTGCAAGGTTTGGCAAATACAGACCATTTGGGAGAACTAAATCTGTAGGTAGGTTCAGATTAGATTTTTTGGTGCAATAACACAAATTGATGATAGGCAGCTCAAATAAGATTGTCTAGAGCAAGATCTGATCTTTTCATTGCTCTCTCTAAACAGGATGCAACACACATTCCGCACAGGGATTGTTCGAACAGTGATAGAGTGAGACTGGGGCCTGTTTACCGCAAAGCACCGGCGCAGAGCAATCATCTTATCATCATCATCACACCAGCTGATGCAGATGATCCAGGCGTTAAAATGTCTTTTGATTGAGTTGGCCTTGCGTGAAGGAAGTACGCGTACACGTCAAGACCTGCCGGTGTGAATTGACATGCTTTGAAGAGCCCTGTCATTTGAATTTTCCCATCTCTGTTAAACACTAAAAAAAGAAGAATCATGCAGTTGAACCACTTGCAAACAGCATTTTTGAAATGTTCAGAAAAAGTGAAAATAGCAGATTTACAAGCTCACAATACAACACACGTTGGGATGATCTTTTAGATTGGCTATTTCTGCCATTCTTCATAGGGTGTATGTGGTTAAAATACCGTTGAAGTTAGTTCTGAAGAGGTACTGCCTTAACAATCTTATAAAGATGCAGAAGTGAACACTAGGATGCTCCTTTGATCTTGTGATAATTGGAACATGTACTGTACTACAGATGCTCTAATTCAGCCACGATTTGCTCTATTAAGCAGATAATACAAGACAAGAAATAACAGCCAAATGAATAAAAGGAAATATAAGTGCAAAGGGCTCATTTATGTTCTGAATTGAATGGCTTTAACCTGTCAGGAAAGTAATTTTCCTTGCAAGGAAAATATAAAAACCTCAATATAAAAGCTTGGCAGTGTTATAGCTGACATTCTACACACATTTGGGCAGTCCTTGAACTGAGTTTGTCTCCAAAATATAGAGGCAATGAATTTCACATAGTAGTTCTAAAAACACGGTGCACACACTACAGTAACACTGTTATGCGCACGCACGCTCCCACGCACACACACACACACACACACACACGCATGCACACACATGCATGCACACACGCATGCACGCATGCATGCACGCACGCACGCACAGAATAAAATCACTATTTCCTCAAGCATATTGGACCATTTTTGCTTCTCTTATGTACCATGCACTAAAAAACATCATAAAACATTACGAATATTATCAATCTTAGCAAATTGCATCATATAAATTCAAAACAAGTCCTCTCTGTACAATATCTGCATTTTTTTCCCCTAATACCAGGCCTGAGAAGTTTGCCTGAGAAGTTTGCTTTAGCTTGCCCAGAGTTCTAAAACAGCCATATAGGCTAATCCCATTTGGAACCTCACCCTCCACTGTTAGCATCGAGAAGAGGTTCCGTATAGAGTTATCCATTGAGCCCTCCAAAAGCAGTAGCGAAAACCCCATTCGCAGTATCTTATTTTATCCAAAAAGTAAAGGTATTTCTGAAGAGCTGCCGATGATAAACTTGGGACCGGAAAGTACATTTTTTAGAGTGTGTCAACGGGCCAGGCCAGCCCGTGCCCTATAGACACGGTCTAATGGTTGAATGAGTTTAAAATGTTTATTTGTATTTATTGATACTGAAGTTGTATTGGTACTGCATGTTTGTCACCTGCCTCTCCTCTGCAGTACTGGCACTCGATCCTCTCTAGATTGGAGGGTGCCAAGTACTGTAGAGGAGTTTGTTCCTGTGTGTATTATGTTTGGTCTTTATGTTAGGCCCTGTGAATGAATTGGGCCTTTGAAATATGTTTGAGTGTATATTCCTCTAAAGTATAGTAGTGTGGAAGATTACTCGTAGGCCTTAGTTGGCCGTGTGGTTGAGTCAATTGATTGCCACTTGCTGATTAGTGGATGGTTTGCCCCACCTGTATAAAAGCAGGATTGCTGCAGGTGGAGGCAGTTCAGTGTTACCTGAGGCTAGGAGAGACATCAGGGAGCCAGGACCTCATCGAAGGTTAAATAGCCTGTAACAGTCTCTCAAGATCTGTTGTTTTCTTAAAGTTTAGCCAGCAGGTGTATTTTGTTTCCTATTTTTGGAATGTTATTTTGGACCAGTATTTATTACTTTTTGGATTGTCACTGCACTTTGGAGGTAAATAAAAACACTGAAACATACTTGGCCAATGGCCAGCTATTATCACAGAGTGGGATGAAACAACCGCTTACATCAGGTTTAAATAGCTTATTTAAATGGCCTGTGTATACTTTCTTTTTTTTTTTGTCGGTTGTTGTTGGGGTTTTTTTGTCTGTCTTTTTCTGCCCACTCTTTTCTTTTTGTCCTCCTGAAATGTTACAATCGGAAGTGATATTGCCTGTTTGTCCCTGTTTAAGTGTGGACTTGATGTCATATGAAAAAGGACTATACAGAGACATTGGAGTTGGAGCCACATGGAAGGAGGATGAGGGAGGGAAGAGGGGTGGAAAAGGAAAAATCTTGGGAATTGCTCGTATTATTATAAATAAATAAAAATAAAATAAATTTTAAATGGCCTGTGGCCAGTCAACCTCATCCACATGCGCAGTAGCCTACTGCTTCCGTAAGATTGCATTTGGAAACCATGGTACTGGCTGACTTTGTAAGCGGTTGTTTCACCGTGCTCTAAAAAATGTATATCTCTATATTAGCCCTGTAAACATGACTCTCGTATTCATACGAGAGTCATGACGCAACTTCACCCTGGTTTTTGCAGACGCTACATTTACAAATAATTAAAATATATAAACATTCGCATTTCAAATATAAAGTACTCACAAAGTGTCCCACGGGTGTTAGTTAGTAGCAGCGCCAGCGATTAGAATTTCTGCATCCCGCGTTGTTTAATAAAAAGCATTTTTATCCGAGGTGTTATTTTGCCATTGGCTTTCAACTACGCGCCCCTATCGGTCGGGAGGAGGGTGGCACTCGGTGTGTTCGATATAGGTACGCTGACCGCCCTGCCAATACAGACCAATAGGCGAGTGCGCTCCCGGTGTGCAACTGTGGATTTCCCAAACGAACCCCGTTTGAAAAAAGTAACCGGAGAGCTCGGACAAAAATGCTTTTTATTAAAGAACGCGGGACGCAGCAATTCTAATCGCTCGCGCTGCTACTAACTAACACCCGTGGGACACTTTGTGAGTACTTTATATTTGAAATCTGAATGTTTATATATACGGAAATCTTGTAAATGCAGCGACTGCAAAAAACAGGGCAAAGTTACTGCATGACTGTCATGATAATTATCATGGCAGTCATGTTCCAGGGCTAATCTCTATATATACTGCTTTTGGAGGGCTCGCCCCATTTCCACCTCTGCAACCTCTTCTCGGAGCTAACAGCAGAGGGTGAGGTTCCAAATGGGGATAGGCTAATCCCATTTTCCTCCGACAGTACCACACAAGAAGACCAATCGATCCTATAGGTCCCCAGCTAAATTAGTTAGGCTAATGTAGCACGCAATTCCACATGACGTATCGCGACATGTCGCGAGTCCGAGCTTGTAGACAGGCTAACATTCTTCAAAAAACGTGGCGAAAAGTTGTAATATTTTTTTAAAACATTTTAACACCACAAATCTTGTATGGTGCTCCCTAGGGCACACAATATTTTCAGATGTGGTTCCGCAGGACATTCACAAAAAGTTTCAGAACCATGTAGGCTACTGCCCTGCTGCTACACCATGGCCATGCCGACCCTGTCTGGTGTCATCGGTCCCGTTTTGACAGAGATCCACAAGTCCTCGGCGTTGTTCCCGTCCTTTTTCTTCTTCTTCTTCTTCTTCTTGGTCTCTGACTGTGATGTGGAGTAGGCGGCGCCACTGCAGCAGCAGCAGCAGCTGTCGTGGCGGCGGCGGCGGCAGCAGCAGTGGCAGCACACCACCAGGGACGTGACGAGGACCAGCAGGGGCAGGGCCAAGAGCACCGCCAGGCACACCGAGTTGTACACGCCCTGGCCGTGTTTGTCCGTGACGAAGCTCCACAGCTGGCTGAAGAAGTGCAGGAAGACGCCGTCTTTCTTCTCATCCATGGTTAAATATTTACTGTGCAAAGAAGAGGATTCGTTAGAACTCCTTGTTTTATTGAGGCTGGCAGGGACTGTAAAAGTTTTCGTAATTCCCTTTTTATTGGGTCATGAAGTTTATAAACGCAGTAAAAAAAACGACGACTGGCGATATTGAGCCGCTTTTGATATCTCGAATCTCTGCCAAATTAATTAAGAAATAAGACAGGGCTGCTAATTAACTTGGCAAAGCTCCCTTTCTTGGTTCAGGCTGAAGATTCTTTTTTAAATCTAACTTCTGAAGAGAGCTTATAGGTTGTCTGAAGGACAAGTTTTCCACATCAGAAATTACTGATAGGTTACAAGAGGTCATAGTCATCAAAATATTTCCCATCCAGTCAGAACAGCTGTTTGCAACAATCACCCAAAACCAAAAGATTATTCAGGTCAGACATCAGTGCATGTGGCTCACAACTCTCCTCTGGTGCGTTTCCTACTTGAGCTGTAGCTCAACAGGGACAGAGCACAGTCATAATACACTGCCAAGTTTGCCAACACAGAGTTATCTGATGAAGGTGAGTTGCTGCTGGCGCGTACCGTACACGATTCTGTTGACATGTTTGTGTTTGATCAGATGCATGCCCGGAAAACCACAGAGCTGGCCTCTATCCAACCTCGTCTCTTACCTCAAGTACCCTGCCTGCGGGCTAGTATGGAGAGACGAAAGCTTTGTTTATACAAGCCTGAGAGACCAAACCAAACACTTCATTGTTTATGAGAAGATGCATTTCGAACTCCCTCGCTCGATATGATATGATCCTGGAAATCCTGAAATGTTCATGAAGGCGGTGGAAGTCCTCAGGTGGCCAGACTGCCCGCTCTTCACCCTTTGTATTTGACCTCCTCCCTCTCTGTTCTAGGTCCTCCGCAGTCTCCTCTAACTCGTACCACCTCCCCCTCACCTCTCCTTTATTTCGGCTTCATCCATCGTTCAGCGTGTTGTGAAGGTGATGGAGCAGGGAGATTCCTGTGGACAAGAAAATGAAGAGGAGAGGTTAGTAGAGTGAACTCCATTGCAGGGGTCTATTACAGATAACCTCCCTGCCCTCCTCCACCACCACCACCACCGTGGCTTTCGCCCAGTGGGGCAAAGTGACTAAGCAATTACTTAAGTACTGTATACTGTACTTAAGTCAATTTTTTAGGTACTTTATACTTTACTGGAGTATTTCCAAATTTCTGTACTTTCTGTACTTTCTACTCCACTATATCTCAGAGACAAATATTGCACTTTTTACTCCACTACAATTATATGAAAACTTAGTTAACTTCCAAACTTAGATTTGGATTATAATTAGAAAACATACATTAATCACTTCAGCACTATATAGGCCTACATGTCTGCCCTTTGAATTCCAGACTTTTACTTGTAACAAATTAATTCTATATTGCAGTATTGATACTTTTACTTAAGTAAAACATGTGAGTACTTTTTCCACCACTGCTTTCACCTCCTCCAACACCCCCGTCTCACTCCTATATTCCCCCACTCCTCCTTCAGCTTCTACTCTAATTTATGTTGGAGTGGAATACGTCACTACAGATCTTCACTAAGAGTCTCACTAAGAAGTGAATGACAGAAAGGATATAGTTATAATAGAGAGAGACGAGATGAGATGAGAGAAGAACTGGTTTGGATCTGAATATACACAGATAATGGTTCTAAGGAACACCTTGAATTAAGGATGCAGCTAGAGGTGATTATTATTTTTACTTTTCTTTCGTGAATGTGGTATTCTCACATTATCCATTGTCCACACATTACTTGACCTACACAGTTCTTCCCACCTGATTGAAACATCTCAGGTTATTTATCCTGCTAATAAAAGTACCATCACAAACGGTTTTAACCACTTACACTAATAGAGGCTATATGCGCATACATAAAGTGTATGTGCCGTTCAATGCAATCAGACTTTTCTGTTTTGTTAAAGATAAGGCCCTCTGCACACTACAGGTACAATATTGTACCCAGTGGTGGGGGAAACATTGTAGAAGTAACATTTCAGTACTATAAACGAATAACAGTTTAAGTCCACATTTTATTCTGACCCCTCCACGAAAAGGCCTCGTTGTCCTGACCCCTTATCCATCATTTATACATTATGGATAATTAGTGTTGACTTAAACTGTTATTCGTCTATAGTTCTCAATGATTAAGTTGTTTCACTTGATTACTTTCTGTGCCAACATTTTAAATTGCTTTTGTGTTACTTTGACAAAATTACCTCAAATGGATTAAACGTGGAATAGAGAAGAACGCTCCACACGCAGTAATGTTGTTGGTATTAAAATGTTATTTTGGCAGACTAAATGTCAATGCCGTGATGAAACACAAACAATGCAGAAGTTGCAGCATCCTCTAGTCTAAATTGAATTGAATACAAGTCTAAAGAGAAGAGGTTATTACATTAGTCATTAGTGAGCATTAATTTGTTGACTGTTTAGACTCTAAACCTTAGAGGCTGGGGGGAAATTCAGAAAGTAGTCCCAAGGTAATCGAGGTTTCGGGTCTCGCGAACATCATACCCCTCACTCGGGTGACCCAGCCGGGGTGATCAAGTCCCGACTTACGTCCCAGTAGCTACCCTCGATCAGACCCAGTGACTAGGGAATGACCAGGGCCACACAATCCGTTGGAACCACTCCGGAACTACTATGCTGGGACAGAGCAGAGGTACAATTTGGCATGTGGAGGGACTAGGCTCTGTGGATTGCCTCCTGTCCGGCACTCCATATACTTAAATATGGAGTGCCACAATCTTTGTATTTATCCAGTTTTTCATGTGTCTATGAGGTGACAGTACTTCATTAGACATGCACCCTGGGGTCGTTTTTTATGTGCAATGGTGTATTAACTTTGTATTTAGGGTTTCTTCCTGGAGGCTGAACCCTTGACAGTCAAACGGGCCAATGAAATAAACAGTAATATAGTGTCATCACACTATCAGCCCCTCCCCTAACCCCTCCCCCTTTATCATACAACTACAGCTGTGGGTGCGGCTTCAGTTCAGGTGGATCACCACCCATCACCACCCACCAGGCAAACCAGGCATACTTAATGAACTGGTGGGCATGTCCACATAAAAGCATGATTTTTAACAAACTGTACACTTTTTGGAAAAGGTTCTTCCTCCTTATATCATAATAATACCTGATCATGTTTTGGGTGGAAATCTTTAAACCCTACATATACTTATTGACCGGAGTACCCCAGGATTCTATACTAGGCCCCCTACGTTTCTCCATCTATACAGCCCACAAGCTTATAGAGCTTATAAATCTGCTATTTTCACCGAATGTTCGCTCCAGAATAGGGATTCATGTAGTTAAAGGCTGCCCCTCGACCTTCATACAGTATGGTGGTGAAGGTATGATGATTTATACTGTAGTGTTAATTCACCGGCACGAAAACCTTCACAGGAAAGTCTCTCACCAAAGCTCTCCTTTTTGCATTATGGCCTCCGTCCGAACAGAGCCTCTGTGTTCCGGAATTCACAGTGAGAAACGTCAGTCAGATTTCCATCTCATATTTGACTGCGTCTTATAGGTGCACCGTGCACCTGTATGAATAGAGCAATAGAGCTCAGTGGGGCTCATGTGTGAAATTGGTCAACCTTCGGCCTTCCTTCCTGCTCATTTACCCAACAGGAAACTGAGATGTGAGAACTTAGTCTGCCATGTCGTCTTGAGACGTCGAAAGAAACGCTTCCTATTTCAACAGCCTCTATACTGATTCTGAGTGATGGTGTTCATTTCTATTTCCGAGTTCATTGTTGAATTACAGTTGAGACGCACCAATGACAATTAGGAATTAGAGAGACAAGCAGCTCAGTGTTGTTAGTGTCCCGCCTTGAGATTTGGAGGTGGTTGGGGTTTAATCATAGACTATATATTATTTAAATGGTACCCAATGCCTCTCTGCTTGGCACTTCGGAATGGCGATCTGTGGGGGGGGGGGGGGATGTACTTGTACGTCACGCTGCCTCACTCTACAGTAACAAGAGATAGGCTACTGCCCTATGGGCCACATGGTACTGCAAAGCTTACTAGAGAGAGAGAGAGAGATTTGTTATTGCCTGTAGGCCTACAACAACAAATTGCAAGTTTAGCCAAGCAATCGTATTGGCTTAACACACATAGCAAGTGAACCGCCATTGTATTTATGCATATTATACTGAGGATACAGTACATGGTTGGTAGACAGCAATATACTGAGTGTTAAATATGTATTTTACTGTGTTTAACCGTGTGGAATCGAGGCTGTTTATTTCTCATGGAATTGTGGGTTATTCAGTGCGCTTGATAACACTTGGTCAAGCATACCGATAACAGATAACCATGGCTCACCACTGTAGCCTTAATCATATATAGCAAAGGGCCTGCTCTTAGAATGAGAGAACAGTAAACAGTGTCACTGACAAATAGGAGTCAATTGCTGAGAATAAGAGTTGCAGCATACCGCTTCATCGTGTCATAAATAGGTATGACCTACAGTACACTGAGAGCTTAAGAAGTGATGTGGAATCAGAAACAAAATGGTTTCAACAGTCTCTGCCTGTCCAGAAACAACAATGACTGTACTTAATGCCATGTTTATTTGCCAAGTGCATCATGCACAAACCCACACAATGAGTTAGGAATCTCTCAAAGATGTATTATTAACCACAGCGGAAATTGCAGTTGTACAATATCACGTGCAATGTGTTCTGAGCTTCTAGACTGGCGCACTTTGAGATTTTGAAGTAAAGGGAAAAAGGTTTGGGCCACACATAGACCCATGTCGGACCATGGACAATGGGGTTTAAGGGGTTAATCATTGACGTCAGTTCCATGTAATTGTTATATTTCCATGCAGCATTTTTGCCCTCTAGGGATCTTAAAGTTATGCCCTATCAAAACATTCTATTACCATGGATTCCTAAAGTTTTGGGGCCATAATCCACAAGAACAAAATGTATGTCTTAAGGGGATTCAAAGGTAATTCATACTGTATTTCTTGTAATGTGGTAACCTGCAATAAGTGGCCGCTCTTAGTCTTCACTTCAGACAGTGAAGAGCGGCCGCTTGGGAAATGGAAGGTTCCCATACAGTTTGATCCCCGGCTCAAGTGTCCTTGAGCAAAACACTGAATCCCTAATTGCTTCCTAATACAGGTTGATACCTTATATGGTTTCCTCTGTCGACCTGTCGGTGTGTGTGGATGTGTGGGTGAGTGGGTGAAGGTATAATGCACACAGGTCCTTGAGGCACGTCCCACTGGGAGGAGACCCCGGGGCAGACCAAGGCGCAGTTGGAGGAAACACATCGACTCACTGGCCTTGGAACGTCTCGGGATCCCCCAGGAGGAAGCTGTCACTAATGTTGCTCTGGAGAGGGAAGTCTGGAACACTCTGGTGGAGCTGTTGCCTCCGCGACCCGACTACGGATAAGCGGTTGAAGATGGATGGATTAAGCATTTGGATAAAGGTGCTTTATAAATGCACCGTTAACCATTTACTATATTAGGTCTTTAATCTTTACCGATAGCAACCATGGGCCGCAGTTATACAGTAGAATGCATTATTCTGATCTATATAATTTGATCATAATAATGTGCATACCGGTATATAAATAAAGAAATCAGATATAACCAAATATATAATTGTATCTTGCTTTTAACACAGTCTGGAGCATGTCACACCAACATTTCACGGCACATACTTGTATGAGTGACCTCTTCATCTGAGCTTAATCTGAACATAAACAGCAAAATGCCCCAGCTCTCTGGCCACTCTTTGGGCAGTGTTGTTGAAGTATTTCTGGCTCACGATCGCGCTGCATTCAATCATCATCATCAGTACTGCTTGTCAAGTCCTCTTTCAGCAAGGCTCTGTTTATTTGTGGCTAGGCTATGCGGCACTAACTGAAGGTGCCGGCCCTTTAAGTGTTACGTTAAGTTTGTTTATGCGTGTTCAAAGCAGTTTTGTGACAAATGAGAGGTATACATAAAGGAGAAGTATACACAACTAAAATCCAGCACGGTCACGTTAGAAATAGAATAAATGTGTCAACATGCTAAAAGAGAAATGGTGGCGTCAAGTTGAAGAGGCAAAGCGAGTGCAGTTTTATGTGGACATCCCAGGTTTTGTACGTTTCCCCCATACTGTCATACTGTCATACTCAAGCCATATACTGGTTCAAATGCAATGTTCCTCACGGACATGCAGAACATCATTAGAACATTTCCCTGAAATGCCATAGCAATTAACACTGATGGCCCTTTGAATCCTGTCATAACCTCATACTGTATGTCTCCCTCTCGCTGCCATCGTGTTGAATCCAAATTATAGCGGGCTCCCTGCTGTTCTGTAAAAGAATACTGTCATTCCAAAACAAAGGCTATGAATGGGTACTTTCTCGTGACATTGTGTTTGCTCAGGCCAATTCATAAACAGGAAAAGGCCATTGCAGGGCCACACAAAGCCAGGATGGGGGCCGAGAAAGGTTTTGATTGGGCTCAGTTAGCTCCGGCGGCTATTTAAAGGAACATGTGCGACCTAAAGACAGAGTGATGACAGAAGGCATGGCAGGAATCTTTAATGACTCGCCCCAAGCAGCGCACGCACGCACATTCCCTTTTGTTCAGCAGTCATTCACTTTCTCTAACTACTATGTCCAGGATAAGAATATATTGTTAACTCATTTTTAACCTTCATGCAAAACTCTCCTTCCCCTGGACTTATTGACAGCGTTGATTACAGTGTTTTTTCATCCCATTACGCATCAATACAAACATAGCTAAATAGTTAGAGAGTATCGACTAAGATGATGACAGTCTCTCAGATACATTTGCAATCCTTTTCAACAAACCAATGGTGCATTGAAAGAGGAACTGTAAAAATTGTCTATCAAGTGTGAAATCAGAAAGTCACTTCATATACCATATAAGTTGACAAACGTTTTTTTAACAGGCTTAGGGTTTTGACAAAATAATTCAACTGCATCTACAGTCTGTCTAAAATGATCTGGGAAAAGTTGTACAAAATGGAAACTTTCAGAAATTGAAATGGACAAATTCACATAACAGTGGTGCTCAGTGCCTTCCTATCACCGGGAGCCTCTTATCTTATCACCATTAGCTGCAACTTCCTATTAAAATTACCCAACAGAAAAGAGTTTCCAAAAGAAAGTCCACAGTACTGTGTTAATTGTGGCCTTGTTTCAACCTACAACATACAGTCAACAGCTATATCAAAGGACCAGACACTTTCAAAGTGCCTCAAGATGCTGGGACTCAACAGATGTTTGCCGCGTATAGGCACCTTACCCTTCAGCACTTCTGAAGTGACGGGCTCTTATCCAGTCTCCCCCTTCCTCTCATCCACAGTCAGCTGCTGAAACTTGTAATGTGTCTGTTCTGGCATCTGGATTCTGTTCTCCAACCCCTCCACCCTCAGAATTTTGACGAGTCCTTGCTTTCTGTTCCTCCTCTCTATCTCTGTCTTCTCCTTCTATTCTTGCCTCTCTCTCTCTCTCTCTCTCTCTGTTTTCTGCCTCAACTCTCTTTCCTTTTCTGCCCCCCCCCCCCCTCTCTCTCTCTCTCTCTCTCTGTCTCTCTCTCTCTGTGTCAGTCAGTCTGTGGGAAGCAGCGTCACTGCACCCTGCCCACTGTGTGTAAGAATGGGCCCTCTGTGCTTGTGTGTGCCGGTGTGACGCGCGCTCGCTCTGCATTCTTGTGGTTACTTCTAACACACACACACACACACACACACACACACACACACACACACACACACACACACGAGCCGAGTGATGTCAGAGAGTGAAATATTACAAAAAACATGCACAGAGTAACAGAATACAAATACATAATTACATGCGAATAGTAAAGACCGTGTATTTAATGTTCATGCAACACCCTAAGGATGAACAGCCTTGGTGGGAAAAAGAGTGTCAGGCAACTTCGCATCAATACTTTTTTCTAGTTGAAAATATACAAACATTATATTTACATTAGAAGATTTGTACGTAATAAAGAAGTGCATCGGGAAATCTTTTGCCCAATCATACCTTAGGCTTAAGTCACAGATTTGGTTTGTCATGCTAACGCTCCACAAATCTCACTGTCTGGAACTGAAAATAGTGACCCCCCCCCCCCCCCACACACACACACACACGTTAAACTGTGCCTGCAAGGTTGAAATCAATTGCTTTCAGTCCAGTGAAGCAAAAGCGGCTTTTCTTTAAAGTGGAAGAGCCGGTCTTTGACCTGAAGTAAGCTCACTTTTTGAACCAAGGAAATTAAATGTGTTGTATTGTGTGTGTGTGTGTGTGTGTGTTGGAGCAGGTCAGAGTATGAGCAGAGGGGTCATTCAAGTTCTGAGATATCCCAAAAATCCTAAAACGTTTCAAATGTTTAAATATATATATATATTTTCAAGTACAAATTGCATATGCATCACATTGTGATACATTGTGTGCTTGTAGATTGGCTATTAGCCTATTTACACTATTTGTTGTATGGTGAAGTAATCAGCCTGTCAGGAAATGTCTTCACAATGACACCCGTAGCAGAAATGTGAAGAGAAGGGACAAAATTGCATGAAAAATGCTTAACCACTTGTGAACATGATGTATTTTATGCTATGCTTCAGGACATGTTTACAAAGATTGATGGGGTAAGCCCGCCCCTGCATTCAGGTGTGTCTGAGCCATCCAAGGAAAACACCCAGATGAAAAAGAAGCAGATATGCATTGCATTGCACACACACACACACACACACACACACACACACACACACACACACACACACACACACACACACACACACACACTCACACTCACACTCACACTCACACTCACACTCACACTCACACGGCACAGGTGTTGGCTGAGTGGCTTTGGGTGTAGCACTACACGACACGGCAAAGTAATGTGTGAATAGCCCTTGATACATTGCACACAGTCACCTCTCCCTATATATGTTGATTAACACATTCTGACCTGAGATCAGATTCATACGAGGTTTCCGCCGGACACACACTGGTCTGACGAACCCATTCTGACCTGAGATCAGATTCTAAAAATGTCAGTCGTTCTTCGATTTTTTTCAAAAATAGCAGACCTACAAGCTCGTATCGCGCCACTCGGTGGCGCGATATGAGCTTGTAGATCTGCTATTTTTCAATAGCTAAAGCATGACATGATGCTGACACCAAAATGGGTGCCCGTTCAGAATGGGTTAATGATCCAGAATGCCATTTTGTTGATGGAAACCCTCTCTTACAGTAGTCCATACCAATTTGTACATGTACTGTATGTCCCATTTCCTCTTTGCAAACATGATCTTGATTTAATGCGAAATGTAGAGCATGTCCATATTTGTATTACGTGGACAGCACAGACCAGCATCGCTATAAGTGCTATGCAACAGCTTAAAAGGATCCCTGGCTATACGACAAATATGTCTTAAAACATTATACTTGTGCTGTCAAAACCCCAAATTGGCCTAAATTGAATCACTGGCAATCACTGATCAGTCAGCACCTGGTGACAATCACTGATTGGGGAGAGGCACAGAAAACAGGAAGTGTTTGTTCAGTATGAGAGCAGCAGCAGTGGAGAACACTGCATGGAGAGAAGCAGAACAACTGAAAGACTAACCAAACATTGGAGCTGGGAAGACTGAAACCTGTCAAGCCATCAAGGGGAATGCAAGGGGCCAGCTATGCACTCCAATGTTGAAGCGCTGGGCCCTAGTGGTAAGAGGAAGGACTGCAGGCGGACCCGTGGATTCTTGACGAGGAAACCCCGTGCAACCGAGTGCCCAATGTTAAAGCCCAGCTGCACTTCCGCATTTCCGGACTTCCGGACACCAACATTTGGTGTCCAAATGCTGAATCAGCGAAAAAATGCGGAAATAGACGGTACTTCCGGCAGCCTTCCGGCACTGAGCAACTTCCACTGACATGAATAGCGGAGGGGGCGGAGCTTCGCGCCAGTTTAGTCTCTATCCTTTTAATACTCTATGGGGGAATGCCACTGGTGCGTTAAGTGTTCCTGCATTGCAGTTTATTTTATTGCTTAAATTTGATGCAAGTTATTTATGTTTTTGTGCTGCTAGGCCACATTTAACCGCTATAATTAGCTATAATAGTTTGATTTAAGTTGCATATAGGCTTGCTTAGTCAAATTGATGATCTTTAATTGAATATTGAATATATTATGAGTTAAGACAACCTGTTTATTTGGATTACTGAAGTGTCTAGTGATTCAGTGCTGTAGGTTACATCAGTAACCATGGTTATTGAAGTGAGAAATGAGTGCATTTCAGTTATTGTTTTTGTTTGATTGACCTTACATAGTTAATGACAGCTTGTATTTTGTTTTTGTCTTTTTCTCTGTTTAAGGTTTTCAACCTATACCTAAATACCTACTGTACTTACCTGTACTGTACCACAACTAATCTCAAGTAAAAACAAACAAAAGAGGAAAGAAGTTGTCTTTTTGAGTTGACCACACAGTTCCCCCTGTCGGCTAAGCCGTTTTTCAAGTTTGGGCAAAAAGGTTTCTGAAAAAATCCCGAATAACTTGACAATACTTGCCCTCTATTACTAAAAAAATAAAATAACACCTTAAAATATTTTATTTCTTTCATAAATAGAGAATCTTTCACTCAATAGGGACTGCTCCTGTTGCATGTTGATGATGTCATATGGCCCATGTGTGGTCCAGCCCTATGGAATTATGGACTGCACGTGCTAATCAAAAATATTTTAAATATTACTTTGATGCTCATATTAACTTTTTGAAGTATTAAGTTGTTTTTTATTAACATATGCATTCCATACTTCCATAGGGCTATAGACCACAAATGGGCATATGATCATCAACTTGCGACAGGAGCACTCCCTATTGAGTGAAAGATTATCTATTTATGAAAGAAATAAAATATCGTATTAGTCAGGGATCCTTCTAAGTTCAGTATCAGGAAAAAGGAAACAGAATAACATACTATGTTCTCCTTTTCCCTTTTGGAAAACAGAATGCTTGTGCATTGTGAGTGCACTGTGCACAGTGTAAGAGTGTAGCAGTCAATGTGTCAGGCGGAAACTTCATACAGTACTGTATGTCCAAAATGATACATTTTCAGTAATTGTTTAAATGGTTCTTTGTTCTAATGGATCCAGTGTAGTGATTATGTAGTCACAAGCTCTTGATAATACTTTTCATTTGGCTCAATATTCATAAAAACCCACAGTCAGAATTTCACTGTCGTTTTAAAAAGTTGTAAAAATCCGGAAAAATAGCATGACTACAAATTCACAAAACGTCACAATGAGACACGTTGTGAGTTTGTAGATCGGCTATTTGTGTGACACTAGCAGGGCACTGATTTACAAAATATATTTGTGACGACTAGTAATGATACTAATTGTATCATTATTTTGCTATACCGCTATATTTCCTTGGCCGAAAGCATATTCTTTTAGCTTAGGCTATATGGTGAGCCTCCATTTTCCATGATGGAAAGCCATATTCTCAAGTCATACTAAGCCCTTGCATGTTTCCCATGTCTTTTATGGATATACGACATGTCAATGGCCCCGGTCAATGTGTATTCTTGGTTAAATTAGTTAAATCAACACTCTTCACATCAGGGCAACATATTAGACCTCTTCCTCCAGCTGTCCATACCCACAGGAGTGATCAGATCAGTTTTTTCTCTGCGACCGTGGAGTCTGTTCTCCTCTATGGATGTGAATGCTGGACACTAACACAAGCCCTACAGAAATCCCTGGACGGGTGCTACACCAGAATGTTACGTGTGGTACTGAACATCAACCAGGACGAGCACATCACCAACAAGCGTCTGTACGGGGCATTACCAAGTGTATCAGAGAAGATGAAAGTAAGGAGGATGAGACTAGCTGGCCATGCACTGCCACCGACACCAAGAACTCCCGGACAAAAAAGCTTGTACTGTGGGAACCAACACACGGGCATCGATCGAGAGGACGTCCCACACCTACCTATGTGGACGTACTAAAGAAAGATACTGGTGCAGAAAGCACAAATGAGCTGGCCAGATATATGGAGAACCGAGATGACTGGAGACGCCGATGGAGGGCTCGTCTGAGGACGACGTAGAGAGAGTGACTTCTCTGCCCTGGTCGGGAGGGTCAACGCCTCCGAGCTGTAGAGTAGGACTGACTCAATAGTGGAGAAGAATAGTGACCTTTTGAGTCTTATGCTGAGGACAGACATCCAATCTTTCTATGCCAGTCCTCAGGTCCTTGTCCCTGATGTTGTGTACAAGTACACAAGATGTAACAATAACTCACCTTGAACCTTGATATTTTAAATTGGGACTTGACTGAGGACCTTCTGTGCTAACACGGCAGAATGATGACCTATATGCAGAGTCCTCCCTTTGGGGAATGTTTCTTCTCTACTCAGGATACGATTTATGGAAAATAATTACAGCATACAGTACAGTACATCTTTTCTCAAGTCTGCCCTTTTGCTCAGCAGGTCTCAGGAACGGGGGAAGGAGCACTCTGTTACAAGCTCACACTGGAGGATAATTAAGGATATAGTCACGGTAATGCAAAATATGATTTAGATATTACCAGCGGCATTGAAGCTTCATGGAAATGCTGGGTTGCATAAAATGGCTTTAGACGAACTCCAGCAAATCACTGCAACCAGCCACTTCTGGCAAGTTTATGAGCGAGTGTATGTGTACACACATGCACACACGGACAGAGGCAAACACACGCATGCATACATGGACAGAGGGGAAACACACACACACACACACACACACACACACACACACACACACACACACACACACACACACACACACACACACACACACACACACACACAGAGTTTGAGTGCTAATGAGAAGTGAATAAGGGGCTGCTATATTGGAATCTGACGAGTGTCCAGAAATAGGCTGCTAATGTAGTACCCCAGAGGCAAACCTAGTATGTGACTCACTCCTGTAAAATGTTTGGGCCTAGTGTTATAATAACAGAGACAGAGAGAAAGGGAGAAACACGCCGAGGGATGGGAAGAGAGAGAGAGAGGGGGGGAGAGAGGTCTATATTAGTCTATATAAGGGCTTACCCTGCCTCTCTTAAGGCAACCCAAACTTTATTTTGTATAAATTTTTTCCTTTTTTTTTTACAAAGGACCTTATGGTACGTCTCATTAAGGCCATTTCAAAAATTACTGCACTGCATTTAAGTGATGCTGTGAATATTCTCGGAATTAGACATTTTGCATAAAAAGTACATTACATTGTCAGGAATAGAACTGGGTATCTTGGAGCAACTGAGTAATGGCTTCCGGAGCTCAGTGTACAGTATATGAAGAATTAGTGCTTCCCCAGAATGAATAATCTTAATCACTGAATCAGACAGTGGGGGTTTTCTAAGTTCCTCTTAACTTTCCACTGTGTCACAAATGGAGAGCAGACACAAAGCATGCATACAGTAGCCTACAGTATATTAACCACAACCATATTTTGGTTGTTGGTCGTTGCGGTTCTTAAATGCAGATTAGTAGAGTGGACTTGATGGAAAATGAATGGTACTCATCTGTGTCGGATGTACTCATAATTTCCAATTCAGAATTGGTCAGACTCTAATTTTTCAACTCAAAACTGGCCATGGTCACAATACGAAAGTATTAGTTCGAAAGAAAGAAGGAAAGAAGAGCAGAGCACTTATCTCGGGTGGCCCCCCCGGGGGGTTGCAGCCTTCAAGACCCAAGGAAACTGCGGGAGAAAGTAGCGTTTCTATGACATACCGTATACCTAAATGCTAAAGTTCAACCTTCAGCATTTGCGGTGGCCATTATGGTTAGCGAATGCCATTTTGGAGGTGCACTTTATTGAGTGCACCGGGTATCACTCCTCAGTGACTGACTATGTGTATCCCTGCAGATTAAATGATTCATGATGACTGAGTCAGTTAACGGAAGGACTGATGATCTTGTTCCCTGAACGACGGTGGTGGACTGGTGGTCCCTCACTCAGCGACTGTGTACTTCTGCGACTGAATGACCGATGATCTCCTTTAGTCAACGAAACAACTGATGTTCTCCTCCAGTGAACGAAATGACTGATGATCTCGTTCAGTGAAGGTAACAATTAATGATCTGGTTCTCTGAACGAAGCAAGCGGTCTCTCACTGAGTGACTGTGTATCCCTGCCAATGGCAAGCGGTCTCTCACTCAGTGACTGTGTATCCCTGCCAATGAACAAGAATTTCGTTCAGTGAAATAATTTGATACTGGAGGCATTCTCATCTCAGTCACTGCAAACAAATGACTTGAGCCTTCACTCAGTGGACTTTGATCCCAGAGGGAAATTACTTTGCCACAGTTGCAACCCACACAGTACAAAACATGTCACAGGTATTATACTGTATCTACAATGCTGACATGATACTGAATATAATAATACTGACATGATGCCGACTATAATACTGACATGACACTGACAAGATACTGACAATGACAATGATGAACATGATACTGACACGATACTGACAATACTACGCTCACTTTTCAGACAGCAGATCTACATCTGCTATTTTGATATGAAATGAAATTCTTTGAAGATTGTCAGGGTTGATGTTATTAGAATAATGTTATGCTATAGAATTGCTGCAATGACATTACCTACAGACTACTGTGTATGGAAGTGCCTGACAGTTTGACAGCCGAGGCTGGCTGCCGAGTACATGTCCTGCTTCCTCATGTCCTATATTTAAAGTGTCAGGAGTTCATGCAGAACCACCACTATTGCAATGAGTTGGAAATGCAGTTAAAATGGAAACCACAACTGAAACTGAAACTGAAATGTGTGATTACTATATGAAGTTCTACCTACAGCCAGCAATCAGTTACTTTAATTGAGTGAAAAAAGCAAGAAAGTTGTCAAGCTCAGCAAAAAACTCAATGTTCAAAATGTGTTGTGACAAGAACTGAATGTCAGTATTGAGGTATATGACTTGTTGTCGTTTCATTAAATCATCATTTGAGTACATTTTCCAATGAGTCCTGCAAGACTTAATTCCCCCACTTTTTGTTGATTGTTTTCTGTGCCTGGCCTTTAAAAGGCCAAGGCAAGGTTTTAAAGAACCTATCCATTACACCAATTATACAGTACTGTATGCAGAAACCTCATATCTCCATATTCTAACATTTCATGTTTTTTCGTAAATACTACAGTGTCACACAAAAGCATTTGCAAGCTTGTAGATCTGCAACTTATTCTGCTACTTTTGAATCTGAATCCTGAAAAGTAACAGTTTTGGACGTATGAGGTTTCCACCTGACAGAAACGATATGTAACTGGCATTTGCTGTGTGCGTGTGTGCGTGCATGCGTGCGTGGGTGCGTGCGTTTTCGGGTTTGGGTTTTTCTGAGTTTCAAAGTCATCCAGTCCAGTGGTGTAACTAAAGATAAAATGATTACATAAAATACATTTTTTCTCATCCTGAAAAAGAACAGGAACAACATTAGTAGAGATTTTCCCACCAGGCAATAGGGTTGACCTCATATTCATTCCTGAGCCAGAAATACTTTATGCTTTATCCTTGGCAGCAAGTCCTTAAAGTTAAAAACAAAACGCAACAAAACTAAAAACACTACATACTTTGACTGTCCTACACAGTAAAATCATCAGTGTTCATTTACTGTAACTCTTGTGAGTGTACAAACCTAACCAAATGTACCATTACATGTGTTCACTCACAGAGTTACAAATCACTGTTAGTAAAATTACATTTATTTTGTGTATTTAATATACTAAATGTTCACATACCGGTATTTAAGTTTAATCTATTTCATATATTTTTTTCCACTTTGTTTGTTGATAGTGTCAATAGTGTCATAGAAGTCAATGGTCTAGGATTAGGAAAATCGGGATCAGCATTGGACCAAAAGTTCTGGCTCTATGGATGTCTTATCTGAAACTGTAGGGAGCCTAATTTATGCTTCAACAAAAACATGCTTTTCTTGGCATGGTGCTCGGCTCGACAAATATCATTGTCAACATATTTTTCATAAGACTGAAACATAATTCAAAGCAGTTCAGTAGATCTATGTCAGCAATGGATGCATGATACAGCTAAACAGAATGGCTTCAAAATTATAATCTACTTGCTTTATAACACACCAAAACAAAATATACTGTGTATCTCTTTTAAATGAAGTGTGTTTTTCTTTATTAAATGAAGAGGATAGGCAGGGACCTCAGCTGTCATATTGCATTAACCACTTTCACCCAGGATACCCTTTGGGCATGTCTTAATAGGAAAATTGATTTAGTTTCCGGCTATTATAAACTTAAAATAAAATATTTTAAGTGGCAGGAAATGGTTATTTGCTCAAAATGTCAGTGCAGTGCATAATTCTCTCGTAGATTCCCACAGAAAGAGAACATTATAGCTACAATGCAACGCAATACAAAACATATATGTACAGCAATTCACATACAATTCAGATTAAACTACTACTACATTACAAGCACTTTGGGTTGTTTTTAAATGTGCTATGACTTTTTTTCTGACACCCACAGAGCTGTCAGTCACTCTTCCCTGACCAGCCTGTGTGTATGCATGAATTATGAAATGGACGTATGCATATTATCGTCACACATTTGAGTTTATTATCTTCCACTTTGTCTCTCAATCTGTCAATCATCACAGCTTCAGTGATTCCTGCAGTAGTCAAGTCCCGCCCCTGCATCCTGATGATATCATCAACCACTATACTGTTGATTGCTTTATTAGTATAGGCTACAAAAAAGAAGATCTACAAGCTATGGTGAGTCTCCCATTAGAATACCACATCATTATCTGATACCTACCTGAGTATTAAACTTATAAAAGTCTGCCGTAAGGCTGCCTGCTGCATGGTCTCAACTGTAGATCAGTGCTTCTCAACATTTTTCTATGTATCTCTATCCAATATATCCATTCATTTTATGTTATGTACCTCACACCATGCATTTGTCTACATTGTAGATACATGGGGGTGGTACAGTAGGTGGAATGGCTTTACTGCTATTCTGTAATAGCCAGATACACTCATATACAGTAGTACTAACACAGTACCCTAGACACACTTTTATAGTTTCCTCTCTAAGTCTAACCATCAAATGTCTTCAGGGTATAACATTGCTGTTTGCACACACACACAAACAGACTTTATACTCCGCCTCCAGGCCTGAGCTCGGATCTTTTATGCTCTGTATGTGAATGAATGGATGACCATATTCAGTAAGAGCACTGAGATGTCTATCTGGAATATTATAAGACCTAGTTGAACCCAAACATGCACACATTATGTTGCTCTTTGACCGTGAAAACCATGTATTCAAAGTGACAAAGAATGTCTTTGTCGTCAGAAATGTGCACACATCCTCATCATACAGACTGGGTGAAAGTGCAGCCACAGAGTAGCCTCGCATAGCCCAGACGATCAGGTATCTCCGCCTATCACCGCCTATCAGACTTATCAGCCTGATTGTCTATCTCTGGGCTGGCTACGCAAGACTAGCTCCAGAGGGACACGCTGTGGTCACAAGACCACACAAGAGGCCATGACAACCAAAAGCGGAGGACACTGGATCAGATGGAAGGTGAAGAGCAGACTGAGACAAATTCAATCTTAAAATGTGACAAATACAAGCACCACAAATAGAAGACCAGTCTTAAGGCCCGGTCCACACATATACAGATATGTAGGAAATAAATAAATAAATCTATATTCTAAGAAAAACATTCTGCGAAAACATATCTATGAGGTCACAATGTTGGACAAAGATGATTGGTGTAGAGGGTAAAAAAGGAAAGAGTACAGTATGGACAACGTTGTGGGACTCATCGTGTCAACAAAGTATATAAAGGAAAAGTGCGCAAATTGTAGCAGGGATCTGCAACTGCAGCTGCATGCTTCTCTGCAGCCTCGCATTGCATTGCAAACAAATACAAGGATAGAGGATGGATGCACACTCCCTGCTGCTGTCAAAGTCAATACAAACCTCTACAAAGTTACAAACCCAAGCCCAGCTGGACTTGCCATGCAGTAAAACGGTCTCAAATATAAAATACTTGTGCATGGAGAGATAAAAGGCAAAGCGTAATCTCTCGCATGCTCTCACATCTCTAACTCTTATTCTTCACTCTCGCTCCATTGTTTTCCTGTGTCTCTTTTCGAGGCAACTTGCCATTCAGCACTTCTGAAGTGACAGCCCAGGTCAGTCATTTCTCTTATCCAGTCAGCTGCTGAAGTCCTCGCTTTCTGATCTTCAATTCTCTCTGTTACCTTGTTTCTGCTTCTGTACTATTGCCTCTCATTCTGTTTCTCCCTCACCCCTTTTTAACTGTTCTTCTCTCTTCTTCTTCTTCTGTCCCTCTGTCCCTCTGTCTGTCTGTCTCTCCCGAGTCCCTATCTCTGTCTCTGTCTCTCTCTAAATGTGGAAGAAAGCATATGGAAATGAGGGAGCGAGATTTTGTTGATGTATTGGATTATAAGTAATTGATCACATATTTAACATAATGATGCATAACAAATGTGTATTCCAACCCAGGCAGACCACACATAAACTTCCATGCAATGCACATCCACAACTTGCTAGTGTGCATCAGTGTGGACGCACGCACGCACACACACACACACACACACACACACACACACACACACACACACACACACACACACACACACACACACACACACACACACACACACACACACACAGAGAGAGAGTAATGTAATTTAAGATGATACAGTCAGTGAACATGCCAAACATTACCTTAGTTTGAACATAGGGGAAAGTGTCAGTTGAACAAATTTGACAGATTTTGAAGTTGCTTCACTAGTTCTTGCCTGCATGCGACACGGCGTACAACAAAGTAGACTATACTCAAACCATCCTGTTGTTTCTTTCATCGGGATCACCAACCTGCGGGTCTTTGAGGCCCCCTCACCTGTTCCAGAGTAGAAGTAAATGTCCTTTCACGGTGACCCCGCCGGGCATCAATGAATCCATTCGCTGCTCCAAGTTCCCAATGAATCAGCAGTGTTTACAACGCTATCACTGAGAGCGTCTAACCAGGAGATCTAGGCGGCATGCACCTCCCTCCCATTCAGACGGCTGCCAGGGCCTGTTAGCTTCCCGGGTTCAGTGGGTTGTAAAGAGAGCGTGTGTAACCAAGTACATGTACTCAAGTAAGTACAATTCGGAGATATTTTTGCTTTACTTGATACTTCCAATACTTTATACTTATAATCCACTACATTTCAGAGGCAAATATTGTCAGATTCTCATCATTCTTTTATGATTTTCATAATGTTTTGTAAACCATGAAAAACGACACACAGAAATGTTTTTTATGATTTTCATAATTCTTTTGAAAACCATGAAAAATGGCATACTATAGTATGTTGTCGAAAATCATCATCTACGGTTGTGCAGAATTTCTATCACAGAAGTTAGAACTATTATATTTTGACATCGCAGCGAGAATTCAGTCTGTTATTCTGTTAATGCTAATGACTGTGCTGATAATTCTAAGGTGTTTTGTTTTGTTTTGATGAACAAAACACAGTTTGTGATAATGAGCTGAGTGTGGGATTTGAATAGAACTTTAAATCTCTCCTACTCACAATCCTGTTCATGATTTACCCAGGAGTTTCTGCTAGCCAGACATTTTAATGGATGATTAATGGCTAATTAGAACCTGCAGTAATTATGCACTGATCCTTAAAAAATGCTGAATTCCGTTTGCACAGGGTATGTGTCACTGTGTACTTAATATTCAGACACAGCTTTGGCAATTAAAATGTCTCTGTTATTTTATATCTTTGTGTGTGCGCGCACACGCACGCGTGCGCACACACACACACACACACACACACACACACACACACACACACACACACACACACACACACACACACACACGTGTGCACATTAAGGCTGTCCCCAAACATTCATGGTTCGAATGTTCGCTCGTTAGGGTTGGCACCCGAATCTTAATTAATGGGTTTGTTTGAACCATTCGTTTTTTTTTAAATAAAAATAAAAATATATATTTGTTTCCCTTTTTTATTAACTCGAAAATATATCTCGGCGAGAATGTGATATGTTAAAAAGTAAGTTTCTCGTGCATTCCTGTCAGAAGTTATGTCTATCTCCTTGTTGTGCTGTCCCTCTCCAAAATCCCCTGTGCACATTCATTTGGTGATGGGCCTGCAGCCAATCAGCCAATCAGCAACAAACACACACACACACACACACACACACACACACACACACACACACACACACCAGCACGTCACAATTTGAGAAAAAGGTTAGTTCTCTATCTCTCTCGCTGCGCTGTTGCGTCTGTCTGTCTGTGTGTGTGTGTGTGTGTGTGTGTGTGTGTGTGTGTGTGTGTTTGTGTGTGTGTGTGTGCGTGTGTGTGTGACACTGATTTATTGAATATTCTGACTTTCAATTCAAATGTACATACATTTAGTTTTGATTGTATTGTTAATTTGTTGTATTGTGCTTTTTGCCTTGGCAATGTAAACGTATGTTTTCTCAATGCCAATAAAGCTCCTTTGAATTGAAAAAAAGTGTGGTGACTGCGTGTGATTGTTTAGGCTGCTGATTGGCTCCTGTGATGGCCTCAACTATATAAAGCTGTGTGGAAGCACTGGAAGCAGCATTCTGATGTATTCTTCCTGGTGTGTGTTTGGTCTGTCTGTAGCAAGAAGTTACACACCGTCTGGCTGTAGCAAGAAGGTAACTACATGTTAAACTTAAACCTTTAGCTTTGTTTTAAATGATTCAGTTTGGGTAACTTGATCTGTGAATGAATGCCACTGAGATGTGGAGTTTTATAACAAGAGTTAAGGTAACTGTAACAATATGGCTCATAGTGTCTTTTTGACTGGCATTCAAACTCTTCAGACAGTGGACAGGGTCCATTTGGTTCCATTTGTACACCGAGAGTTGTAAGGGTCCATTTGGTTCCATTTGTACACTGAGAGCTGTAAGGGTCCCTTTGGTCCCATTTGTACACTGAGAGCTGTAAGGGTCCATTTGGTTCCATTTGTACACTGAGAGCTGTAAGGGTCCATTTGGTTAAACATGCTAACACTTCATCTTTAATATAAAATTGTCACAAACGCACAATACAATGTTGGGCTTAAACTTCATTCAAAGCTGAAGGGAAAACCTATCTCAAAAGTTTGGGGGAAATGTATATATTAAAAATTTAAGCTTGGGGGAGGGATGTTAAGTTGTAAAATATGGGTTGTGGGGGCTGACAAGGCTATACAGCCACATGTGTTTCTAATGTGATGTAGGCCTGCATAACACTAATGACACTTATCTTTTCTCCATGTAATTCCAGAATATGAAGAGTCACTGCACCAGTGGTGTAGGCAGCACCAAGCCCTGGACCCTGAGACGAGCCATGTCTGTGGGCCCCACAGCCCCACCAATTTAGGCTTCCGGGGACCCCCACCCTGGAGCCCATGTGAAGTGTCCCAGACCGATGCCCCCCTCCCTGCACAATACATTGAGGTAGGAACTGTACGCTATAGCTGCTGCTGGGAAGAGCTGCTTGCTGCGCAGTGAGTACAAATCTTGTTTATTGTCCTTTGCTGGCTGGTGTGGTTAAGCAGGGTACTGATGGTGTTGCTCTCGTTTGCGTTCCGGCTTCCTGCGGTTGCGTCGCGTCGTTTGCGTTGCGTCTTTTGCGTCGACTGCCACAATTTCGTCCGGTTCAGACATTTCACCTAACTTGTGGACACTGCCTGTCATCTGCAGAAGAACGTGATGGTTCACGGTAAGTATCTGTTTTTGTATTCTTTGCTGCTGGTAGGGTAGGGCTGGTAGGGTAGGGCTCCTATAGGGTAGGTTTTTGCGTTGCATCGCAAACTAAGCACTTTGGCACAGGCATGGAGCTCCTGGTTTACTGGGATGGGGTTCGATTCCCTGCTGCGCCCTGCTGATTACATTTAATCTGTTAAACAGGCATACTTTTGCACAATAGAGCGTCTCAGTCCCTCCCCCTTTCAGAACGACGAGTGGCCCAGGAAATTATTCTCCATTAAATTGTTTTTCAAAAACAAAATGGCTACATTGTACTACAGAGGGTTAAGATGAAAACAAATGACATTTTGTCAACTCCGTCAGACGTCAACTCCGTCAGGTTTTGTGTCTGACGGAGTTGACATGTATCTGACGGAGTTGACAAAAGTGTTCCTAAAACAATAAAATTATAGTTTTTGAATAATGGGACACATCTAATTTGGCACACAGTTAGAGCATGCCTTAAGGAACATTTTTGGCTATGGGGCCATCACAGATTTGTCTCAATGAGCAATAGCCGGCTATTAGACGTGCGTCTAAAAATGGGATAAAAAACGTCTAAAAACAGACGTCTAAAAAACGTCAAAAAATAGACGTCTAAAACACGTTAGACGTGTTTTAGACGTCTATTTTTAGACGTTTTTATCCCATTTTTAGACGCTCGTCTAATAGCCCATATCGTACGGCATACTGTAGCACGCCGTTTTTCATCATTTTTGAGGATTAAAAAAAACGAAAAAAAAAAAAACATGGGTTATAGCCCATCGTTTTTTGAATTTTTATTTTATTTTTTTTAGCCTCGTTTTTCATCATTTTTGACCGTGGGCTATAGCACATACCGTACAGCATACTGTAGCACGCCGTTTTTCATAATTTTTGAGGATTAAAAAAAACTGAAAAAAATTTATAAACATGGGTTATAGCCCATTGTTTTTTGAATTTTTGAAGAAAAAAATTAACCTAGTTTTTCATCATTTTTGACCATGGGCTATGTCCCATACCGTACGGCATACTATAGCATGCCGTTTTTCATCATTTTTGAGGATTAAAAAAAAATGGAAAAAAAACAAACATAGGTTATAGCCCATAGTTTTTTTGAATTTTTGAATATTTTTTTGCCTCGTTTTTCATCATTTTTGACCATGGGCTATATCACATACCGTACAGCATACTGTAGCACGCCGTTTTTCATAATTTTTGAGGATTTAAAAAAACTGAAAAAAATTAATAAACATGGGTTATAGCCCATTGTTTTTTTAATTTTTGAATATTTTTTTGCCTCGTTTTTCATCATTTTTGACCATCCCACTGAGCAATAGCCGGCTATTAGACGTGCGTCTAAAAATGGGATAAAAAATGTCTAAAAACAGACGTCTAAAAAACGTCTAAAAATAGACGTCTAAAACACAACTATTTTTAGACGTGTTTTAGACGTCTATTTTTAGACGTTTTTTATCCCATTTTTAGACGCTCGTCCAATAGCCCATATCGTACGGCATACTGTAGCACGCCGTTTTTCATCATTTTTGAGGATTAAAAAAAAAAAAAAAAAAAAAAAAAGGGTTATAGCCCATCGTTTTTTTAATTCTTTTTTTAACCTTGTTTTTCATCATTTTTGACCATGGGCTATGGCCCATACCGTACGGCATACTATAGCACGCCGTTTTTCATCATTTTTGAGGATTTGAAAAAAAGGAGAAAAAAAAGAAACATGGGTTATAGCCCATAGTTTTTTGAAATTTTGAAAAAAAGAATTTAACCTCGTTTTTCATCATTTTTGAACATGGGCTATAGCCCATACCGTACGGCATACTATAGCACGCCGTTTTTCATCATTTTTGAGGATTTGAAAAAAAAGGAGAAAAAAAAGAAACATGGGTTATAGCCCATAGTTTTTTGAAATTTTGAAAAAAAGAATTTAACCTCGTTTTTCATCATTTTTGAACATGGGCTATAGCCCATACCGTACGGCATACTATAGCACGCCGTTTTTCATCATTTTTGAGGTTTTGAAAAAAAAGAAAAAAGAAAAAAAACATGGGTTATAGCCCATCGTTTTTTGAAATTTTGATATATTTTTTTAACCTCGTTTTTCAAAATTTTTGAACATGGGCTATAGCCCATACCGTACGGATACTATAGCACGCCGTTTTTCATCATTTTTTAGGTTAAAAAAAAAAAAAAAAAAAAAAAAACATGGGTTATAGCCCATAGTTTTTTGAAATTTTGAAAAAAAAATTAACCTTGTTTTTCATCATTCTTGAACATGGGCTATAGCCCATACCGTACGGCATGCTATAGCACGCCGTTTTTCATCATTTTTGAGGTTTTGAAAAAAATGAAAAAAACCCAAAAAACCATGGGTTATAGCCCATAGTTTTTTGAAATTTTGATTTTTTTTTAACCTCGTTTTTCAAAAAAATTGAACATGGGCTATAGCCCATACCGTACGGCATACTATAGCACGCCGTTTTTCATCATTTTTTAGGTTTTGAAAAAAAAACAAAAAAAAAACATGGGTTATAGCCCATCGTTTTTTGAAATTTAGATTTTTTTTTTTACCTTGTTTTTCATCATTTTTGAACATGGGCTATAGCCCATACCGTACGGCATACTATAGCACGCCGTTTTTCATCATTTTTTAGGTTTTGAAAAAAATGAAAAAAAACAAAAACATGGGTTATAGCCCATCGTTTTTTGAAACTTTGAAAAAAAAATTAACCTCGTTTTTCATCATTTTTGAACATGGGCTATAGCCCATACCGTACGGCATACTATAGCACGCCGTTTTTCATCATTTTTGAGGTTTTGAAAAAAATTGAAAAAAACAAACAAAAGAACATGGGTTATAGCCCATCGTTTTTTGAAATTTAGATAAAAAAAATTAACCTCGTTTTTCATCATTTTTGAACATGGGCTATAGCCCATACCGTACGGCATACTATAGCACGCCGTTTTTCATCATTTTTGAGGTTTTGAAAAAAATGGAAAAAAAAACAAACATGGGTTATAGCCCATCGTTTTTTGAAATTTTTATATATTTTTTTAACCTAGTTTTTCATCATTTTTGAACATGGGCTATAGCACATACCGTACGGCATACTATAGCACGCCGTTTTTCATCATTTTTGAGGTTTTGAAAAAAAAGAAAAAAGAAAAAAAACATGGGTTATAGCCCATCGTTTTTTGAAATTTTTATATATTTTTTTAACCTCGTTTTTCATCATTTTTGAACATGGGCTATAGCACATACCGTACGGCATACTATAGCACGCCGTTTTTCATCATTTTTTAGGTTTAAAAAAAAAAAAAAAAAAAAAAACATGGGTTATAGCCCATCGTTTTTTGAAATTTTTATATATTTTTTTAACCTCGTTTTTCATCATTTTTGAACATGGGCTATAGCACATACCGTACGGCATACTATAGCACGCCGTTTTTCATCATTTTTTAGGTTTAAAAAAAAAAAAAAAAAAAAGAAACATGGGTTATAGCCCATCGTTTTTTGAAATTTAGATATTTTTTTTTAACCTCGTTTTTCATCATTTTTGAACATGGGCTATAGCCCATACCGTACGGCATACTATAGCACGCCGTTTTTCATCATTTTTGAGGATTTGGAAAAAACTGAAAAAAACGATGGGGTATAACCCATCGTTTTTTGAATTTTTGAAATTTTTTTTATCCTCGTTTTTCATCATTTTGGACCATATCGTACGGCATACTATAGCACGCCGTTTTTCATCATTTTTGCCATTGAGCACCATTGTAAATTTGAAAGCACTATATTTCTAAAACTATGAAACATTTCAAAGATTCCTTTTAGGCAAACATGTCCACCGTAAGATGAACCTAAGTAGGCTAGAATGGGGTTGCTAGGTGTAAGTATGTAGGACAAGTAGCATGCCAAAGTTTGTGCTATTGCCATAGAGAATGCATTGGGCGTTTAAGTTAAATAACTCAGAAACTACAAAACATTTCAAAGTAAAACGTTCCAGCATGTGTCTCCACAGTAAGCTGAATAATAAAAAGTGTGAATGGAGTTTCTAGGTGAAAGTGACATTTGACGTGCCTATAGAGCTGCCATTGCCCCATGTTAAAAGTCTCAAATTTGAAAGCACTATATTTCTAAAACTATGACACCTTTCAAAGATCCCTTTTCAGGCAAACATGTCCGCCGTAAGATGAACCTAAGTAGGCTAGAATGGGGTTGGTAGGTTTAAGTATGTAGGACTAGTAGCATGCAAAGGTTTGTGCTATTGCCATAGAGAATGCATTGGGCGTTTAAGTTAAATAACTCAGAAACTACAAAACATTTCAAAGTAAAACGTTCCAGCATGTGTCTCCACAGTAAGCTGAATAATAAAAAGTGTGAATGGAGTTTCTAGGTGAAAGTGACTTTTGACATGCCTATAGAGCTGCCATTGAGCCCCATGTTAAATGTCTCAAATTTGAAAGCACTATATTTCTAAAACTATGAAACATTTCAAAGATTCATTTTCAGGCAAACATGTCCACCGTAAGATGAACCTAAGTAGGCTAGAATGGGGTTGCTAGGTGTAAGTATGTAGTTACTAGTGCATGCCAAAGTTTGTGCTATTGCCATAGAGAATGCATTGGGCGTTTAAGTTAAATAACTCATAAACTACAAAACATAAAAATAAAAAAAAGTTCCAGCATGTGTCTCCACAGTAAGCTGAATAATAAAAAGTGTGAATGGAGTTTCTAGGTGAAAGTGACTTTTGACGTGCCTATAGAGCTGCCATTGAGCCCCATGTTAAATGTCTCAAATTTGAAAGCACTATATTTCTAAAACTATGAAACATTTCAAAGTTTCCTTTTCAGGCAAACATGTCCACCGTAAGATGAACCTAAGTAGGCTAGAATGGGGTTGCTAGGTGTAAGTATGTAGTTACTAGTGCATGCCAAAGTTTGTGCTATTGCCATAGAGAATGCATTGGGCGTTTAAGTTAAATAACTCATAAACTACAAAACATAAAAATAAAAAAAAGTTCCAGCATGTGTCTCCACAGTAAGCTGAATAATAAAAAGTGTGAATGGAGTTTCTAGGTGAAAGTGGCCCAGTGGATAAATCACAAGATATCTGTAGAGTTCCTTGTAGAATTGTGCTAGCCAACACACTCAGTAGGAAGGTGCTGGTTTTTGACCTGCCAATCATTCTGATTGACAGATTCCTTGGCCAATCAGATCGGTCTGCCTTCAGCCAATCCTAGGGCTCCTTACATTGTCTCCTCCAATCAAACCCTGGACCACTTCCTTGTTTACAACTGGATCAAATACTCTGACCTGTTTTAGATTTATAGTGATTCTTCAACTTCATTTTCTTAATTTTCACAGTTTTGTACGTTTTATTGATCATTCTAGATCACTGCTAGATCCGTAACAATCTTCTCTTATGGGGTTCGGGTTAGGGTTAGGGTTAGGGTTAGGGTTAGGTTCAGGTTCAGGTTCCACGGGTTAATAAAGTGTAAATGTGGGGGTCCTTGACAAGAAAAGGTTTATGAACCACTGTTGCAGAGGGACTATAGAATAGATAGATGTTGATAGTATTAAGTTAGTTACTTTGACAGTGTACAAATGGAACTGGTTTTCAGCAGGTCAAATGAGGTACAGAAAACCGTATGACTCCCAGGCTGATCTCACTGGGGGAAAACTGTATGAGTTTATTTGTGTAAGAACTAACAATCAAATGAAAAATATATATTCTGGATGTGACACTTACAAGCCGAATTAGCGCAGTTGGTAGAGCATTAGATGGAAGATCTAAAGGTCCCTGGTTCAATCCAGGCTTTCGGCAGTTGAAATGAGGTACAGAAAATCCTATGACTCTTTGGCTGATCTCACTGGGTGAAAAACTTTGAGTTGTTTTGTTTAAGAAGTAACAAGTAACAGTCAATGTAAAAATAAATACTGGATGTGATACTTGCAAGCCGTAATAGCTCAGTTGGGAGAGCGTTAGACTGTAGATCTGAAGGTTCCTGGTTCAAACCTGAGATTCGGCAGTTGAAATGAGGTTCAGACAACCGTATGACTCTCAAGCTGATCTCACTGGGGGATGAACTGTATGAGTTTATGTTTAAGAACTAACAATACATTGAAAAATACATTCTGGATGTGTCACTTACAATAAAACAAACAAAAAAGCAGTGTGAATTGTCTGGAACCAGTGGCTCAGTGTGTTAGAACGCTGCCACATGATCGGGAGATGGTGGGTTCAAACCCGACTCATACTTTTATTTTCAAGACCGATTTCAGAAGAAGAAAACAAACAAAAAAGCAGTGTGAATTGTCTGGAACCAGTGGCTCAGTGTGCAGCCCAGAAATTCACCTTGATTGTGTGCCTCAGTGGCCCAGCGGATAAGTCAAATGATATCCGTAGTATACCTAGTAGAAGTGTGCCGGTTTAAACTGCTAGTATCCAGCAGTTAGCTCAGTCTGATGAGAGGCAGTCCTTGGGAGCCACAGGTCTAGGCTTCAAATCCCACATTAGTCATAACTGTGACACGTTGCTTTGCACACTGATTTCTAGAAGGACAACTTTAAAGCAGCCCAGAAATTCACCATGATTGTGTGCCTCAGTGGCCCAGCGGATAAGTCAAATGATATCCGTAGTATACCTAGTAGAAGTGTGCCGGTTCAAACCTGACTCTTTTAATTTCAAGACCGATTTCAGAAGAAGAAAACAAACAAAAAAGCTTTGTAGTAGTATCCAGCAGTTAGCTCAGTCTGATGAGAGGCTGACCTTGGGAGCCACAGGTAAAGGGTTCAATTCCCACATTAGTCATAACTGTGACACTTTGCTTTGCACACTGATTTCTAGAAGGCCAACTTTAAAGCAGGCCAGAAATTCACCATGATTGTGTGCCTCAGTGGCCCAGCGGATAAGTCAAATGATATCCGTAGTATACCTAGTAGAAAGTGTGCCGGTTCAAACCCGACTCATATCTTTACCTTCAAGACCGATTTCAGAAGAAGAAAACAAACAAAAAAGCTTTGTAGTAGTATCTAGCAGTTAGCTCAGACTGATGAGAGGCTGTCCTTGGGAGCCACAGGTCCAGGCTTCAAATCCCACATTAGTCATAACTGTGACACTTTGCTTTGCACACTGATTTCCAGAAGGACAACTTTAAAGCAGCCCAGAAATTCACCATGATTGTGTGCCTCAGTGGCCCAGCGGATAAGTCAAATGATATCCGTAGTATACCTAGTAGAAGTGTGCCGGTTCAAACCCGACATACTCCTAGTAGGCGGTGATGGTTCAAATCACTGACACCTAGAGTAGGAGTGGCCCAGTGGATAAATCAGATGATATCCATAGAATACCTAGTACAAGGTGTGGGGTTCAGGTAGGAGGAGAGTATACTGGGCAGGTAGGAGGAGATTAGTGGGGTCAGGTAAGAGGAGAGTAAGGTGGTCAGGTAGGAGAGTAGGCGGAGTTCAGTCAGTGGGAGTGTAGGGGGGATGGTCAGTGGGGGTCAGAGTGGTGGGGTCAGGTAGGTAGGTGGGGGGTCAGGTAGGAGGAGAGTAGGGGTCAGGTAGGAGGACAGTAGGCTGAGTTCAGTCAGTAGGAAAGGGGAGGGGCCAGGCAGGGGTAGAGTAGGAAGGGGAGGGGCCAGGCAGGGGGAGAGTAGGAAGGCCAGTTGCCAGGCAGGGGGACAGTAGGAAGGGGAGGGGCCAAGCAGGGGTACAGTAGGAAGGGCAGGGGGAGAGTAGGAAGGGGAGGGGCCAGGCAGGGGGAGAGTAGGAAGGGGAGGGGCCAGGCAGGGGGAGAGTAGGAAGGGGAGGGGCCAGGCAGGGGGAGAGTAGGGTGGTGCCAGGCAAGGGCAGGGGCCTGGCCCAATTTTTTTAATTAAATTTGGACCATATCGTACGGCATACTATAGCACGCCGTTTTTCATCATTTTTGCCATTGAGCCCCATTGTAAATTTGAAAGCACTATATTTCTAAAACTATGAAACATTTCAAAGATTCCTTTTCAGGCAAACATGTCCACCGTAAGATGAACCTAAGTAGGCTAGAATGGGGTTGCTAGGTGTAAGTATGTAGGACTAGTAGCATGCCAAATGTTGTGCTATTGCCATAGAGAATGCATTGGGCGTTTAAGTTAAATAACTCATAAACTACAAAACATAAAAATAATAAAAAGTTCCAGCATGTGTCTCCACAGTAAGCTGAATAATAAAAAGTGTGAATGGAGTTTCTAGGTGAAAGTTACTTTTGACGTGCCTATAGAGCTGTCATTGAGCCCCATGTTAAATGTCTCAAATTTGAAAGCACTATATTTCTAAAACTATGAAACATTTCAAAGATTCCTTTTCAGGCAAACATGTCCACCGTAAGATGAACCTAAGTAGGCTAGAATGGGGTTGCTAGGTGTAAGTATGTAGGACTAGTAGCATGCCAAATGTTGTGCTATTGCCATAGAGAATGCATTGGGCGTTTAAGTTAAATAACTCATAAACTACAAAACATAAAAATAAAAAAAAGTTCCAGCATGTGTCTCCACAGTAAGCTGAATAATAAAAAGTGTGAATGGAGTTTCTAGGTGAAAGTGACTTTTGACGTGCCTATAGAGCTGTCATTGAGCCCCATGTTAAATGTCTCAAATTTGAAAGCACTATATTTCTAAAACTATGAAACATTTCAAAGATTCCTTTTCAGGCAAACATGTCCACCGTAAGATGAACCTAAGTAGGCTAGAATGGGGTTGCTAGGTGTAAGTATGTAGGACTAGTAGCATGCCAAATTTTGTGCTATAGCCATAGAGAATGCATTGGGCGTTTAAGTTAAATAACTCATAAACTACAAAACATAAAAATAAAAAAAAGTTCCAGCATGTGTCTCCACAGTAAGCTGAATAATAAAAAGTGTGAATGGAGTTTCTAGGTGAAAGTTACTTTTGACGTGCCTATAGAGCTGTCATTGAGCCCCATGTTAAATGTCTCAAATTTGAAAGCACTATATTTCTAAAACTATGAAACATTTCAAAGATTCCTTTTCAGGCAAACATGTCCACCGTAAGATGAACCTAAGTAGGCTAGAATGGGGTTGCTAGGTGTAAGTATGTAGGACTAGTAGCATGCCAAATTTTGTGCTATTGCCATAGAGAATGCATTGGGCGTTTAAGTTAAATAACTCATAAACTACAAAACATAAAAATAAAAAAAAGTTCCAGCATGTGTCTCCACAGTAAGCTGAATAATAAAAAGTGTGAATGGAGTTTCTAGGTGAAAGTGACTTTTGACGTGCCTATAGAGCTGTCATTGAGCCCCATGTTAAATGTCTCAAATTTGAAAGCACTATATTTCTAAAACTATGAAACATTTCAAAGATTCCTTTTCAGGCAAACATGTCCACCGTAAGATGAACCTAAGTAGGCTAGAATGGGGTTGCTAGGTGTAAGTATGTAGGACTAGTAGCATGCCAAATTTTGTGCTATTGCCATAGAGAATGCATTGGGCGTTTAAGTTAAATAACTCATAAACTACAAAACATAAAAATAAAAAAAAGTTCCAGCATGTGTCTCCACAGTAAGCTGAATAATAAAAAGTGTGAATGGAGTTTCTAGGTGAAAGTGACTTTTGACGTGCCTATAGGGCTGCCATTGAGCCCCATGTTAAATGTCTCAAATTTGAAAGCACTATATTTCTAAAACTATGAAACATTTCAAAGTTTCCTTTTCAGGCAAACATGTCCACCGTAAGATGAACCTAAGTAGGCTAGAATGGGGTTGCTAGGTGTAAGTATGTAGGACTAGTAGCATGCCAAAGTTTGTGCTATTGCCATAGAGAATGCATTGGGCGTTTAAGTTGAATAACTCATAAACTACAAAACAAAAAAATAAAAAAAAGTTCCAGCATGTGTCTCCACAGTAAGCTGAATAATAAAAAGTGTGAATGGAGTTTCTAGGTGAAAGTGACTTTTGACGTGCCTATAGGGCTGCCATTGAGCCCCATGTTAAATGTCTCAAATTTGAAAGCACTATATTTCTAAAACTATGAAACATTTCAAAGTTTCCTTTTCAGGCAAACATGTCCACCGTAAGATGAACCTAAGTAGGCTAGAATGGGGTTGCTAGGTGTAAGTATGTAGGACTAGTAGCATGCCAAAGTTTGTGCTATTGCCATAGAGAATGCATTGGGCGTTTAAGTTGAATAACTCATAAACTACAAAACATAAAAATAAAAAAAAAGTTCCAGCATGTGTCTCCACAGTAAGCTGAATAATAAAAAGTGTGAATGGAGTTTCTAGGTGAAAGTGACTTTTGACGTGCCTATAGAGCTGCCATTGAGCCCCATGTTAAATGTCTCAAATTTGAAAGCACTATATTTCTAAAACTATGAAACATTTCAAAGTTTCCTTTTCAGGCAAACATGTCCACCGTAAGATTAACCTAAGTAGGTTAGAATGGGGTTGCTAGGTGTAAGTATGTAGTTACTAGTGCATGCCAAAGTTTGTGCTATTGCCATAGAGAATGCATTGGGCGTTTAAGTTAAATAACTCATAAACTACAAAACATAAAAATAAAAAAAGGTTCCAGCATGTGTCTCCACAGTAAGCTGAATAATAAAAAGTGTGAATGGAGTTTCTAGGTGAAAGTGACTTTTGACGTGCCTATAGAGCTGCCATTGAGCCCCATGTTAAATGTCTCAAATTTGAAAGCACTATATTTCTAAAACTATGAAACATTTCAAAGTTTCCTTTTCAGGCAAACATGTCCACCGTAAGATGAACCTAAGTAGGCTAGAATGGGGTTGCTAGGTGTAAGTATGTAGTTACTAGTGCATGCCAAAGTTTGTGCTATTGCCATAGAGAATGCATTGGGCGTTTAAGTTAAATAACTCATAAACTACAAAACATAAAAATAAAAAAAGGTTCCAGCATGTGTCTCCACAGTAAGCTGAATAATAAAAAGTGTGAATGGAGTTTCTAGGTGAAAGTGACTTTTGACGTGCCTATAGAGCTGCCATTGAGCCCCATGTTAAATGTCTCAAATTTGAAAGCACTATATCACTATATTTCTAAAACTATGAAACATTTCAAAGTTTCCTTTTCAGGCAAACATGTCCACCGTAAGATGAACCTAAGTAGGCTAGAATGGGGTTGCTAGGTGTAAGTATGTAGGACTAGTAGCATGCCAAAGTTTATGCTATTGCCATAGAGAATGCATTGGGCGTTTAAGTTGAATAACTCATAAACTACAAAACATAAAAATAAAAAAAAGTTCCAGCATGTGTCTCCACAGTAAGCTGAATAATAAAAAGTGTGAATGGAGTTTCTAGGTGAAAGTGACTTTTGACGTGCCTATAGGGCTGCCATTGAGCCCCATGTTAAATGTCTCAAATTTGAAAGCACTATATTTCTAAAACTATGAAACATTTCAAAGTTTCCTTTTCAGGCAAACATGTCCACCGTAAGATGAACCTAAGTAGGCTAGAATGGGGTTGCTAGGTGTAAGTATGTAGGACTAGTAGCATGCCAAAGTTTGTGCTATTGCCATAGAGAATGCATTGGGCGTTTAAGTTGAATAACTCATAAACTACAAAACATAAAAATAAAAAAAGGTTCCAGCATGTGTCTCCACAGTAAGCTGAATAATAAAAAGTGTGAATGGAGTTTCTAGGTGAAAGTGACTTTTGACGTGCCTATAGAGCTGCCATTGAGCCCCATGTTAAATGTCTCAAATTTGAAAGCACTATATTTCTAAAACTATGAAACATTTCAAAGTTTCCTTTTCAGGCAAACATGTCCACCGTAAGATGAACCTAAGTAGGCTAGAATGGGGTTGCTAGGTGTAAGTATGTAGTTACTAGTGCATGCCAAAGTTTGTGCTATTGCCATAGAGAATGCATTGGGCGTTTAAGTTAAATAACTCATAAACTACAAAACATAAAAATAAAAAAAGGTTCCAGCATGTGTCTCCACAGTAAGCTGAATAATAAAAAGTGTGAATGGAGTTTCTAGGTGAAAGTGACTTTTGACGTGCCTATAGAGCTGCCATTGAGCCCCATGTTAAATGTCTCAAATTTGAAAGCACTATATTTCTAAAACTATGAAACATTTCAAAGTTTCCTTTTCAGGCAAACATGTCCACCGTAAGATGAACCTAAGTAGGCTAGAATGGGGTTGCTAGGTGTAAGTATGTAGTTACTAGTGCATGCCAAAGTTTGTGCTATTGCCATAGAGAATGCATTGGGCGTTTAAGTTAAATAACTCATAAACTACAAAACATAAAAATAAAAAAAAGTTCCAGCATGTGTCTTCACAGTAAGCTGAATAATAAAAAGTGTGAATGGAGTTTCTAGGTGAAAGTGACTTTTGACGTGCCTATAGAGCTGCCATTGAGCCCCATGTTAAATGTCTCAAATTTGAAAGCACTATATTTCTAAAACTATGAAACATTTCAAAGATTCCTTTACAGGCAAACATGTCCACCGTAAGATGAACCTAAGTAGGCTAGAATGGGGTTGCTAGGTGTAAGTATGTAGGACTAGTAGCATGCCAAAGTTTGTGCTATTGCCATAGAGAATGCATTGGGCGTTTAAGTTGAATAACTCATAAACTACAAAACATAAAAATAAAAAAAAGTTCCAGCATGTGTCTCCACAGTAAGCTGAATAATAAAAAGTGTGAATGGAGTTTCTAGGTGAAAGTGACTTTTGACGTGCCTATAGGGCTGCCATTGAGCCCCATGTTAAATGTCTCAAATTTGAAAGCACTATATTTCTAAAACTATGAAACATTTCAAAGTTTCCTTTTCAGGCAAACATGTCCACCGTAAGATGAACCTAAGTAGGCTAGAATGGGGTTGCTAGGTGTAAGTATGTAGGACTAGTAGCATGCCAAAGTTTGTGCTATTGCCATAGAGAATGCATTGGGCGTTTAAGTTGAATAACTCATAAACTACAAAACATAAAAATAAAAAAAAGTTCCAGCATGTGTCTCCACAGTAAGCTGAATAATAAAAAGTGTGAATGGAGTTTCTAGGTGAAAGTGACTTTTGACGTGCCTATAGAGCTGCCATTGAGCCCCATGTTAAATGTCTCAAATTTGAAAGCACTATATTTCTAAAACTATGAAACATTTCAAAGTTTCCTTTTCAGGCAAACATGTCCACCGTAAGATGAACCTAAGTAGGCTAGAATGGGGTTGCTAGGTGTAAGTATGTAGGACTAGTAGCATGCCAAAGTTTGTGCTATTGCCATAGAGAATGCATTGGGCGTATAAGTTGAATAACTCATAAACTACAAAACATAAAAATAAAAAAAAGTTCCAGCATGTGTCTCCACAGTAAGCTGAATAATAAAAAGTGTGAATGGAGTTTCTAGGTGAAAGTGACTTTTGACGTGCCTATAGAGCTGCCATTGAGCCCCATGTTAAATGTCTCAAATTTGAAAGCACTATATTTCTAAAACTATGAAACATTTCAAAGATTCCTTTTCAGGCAAACATGTCCACCGTAAGATGAACCTAAGTAGGCTAGAATGGGGTTGCTAGGTGTAAGTATGTAGTTACTAGTGCATGCCAAAGTTTGTGCTATTGCCATAGAGAATGCATTGGGCGTTTAAGTTAAATAACTCATAAACTACAAAACATAAAAATAAAAAAGGTTCCAGCATGTGTCTCCACAGTAAGCTGAATAATAAAAAGTGTGAATGGAGTTTCTAGGTGAAAGTGACTTTTGACGTGCCTATAGAGCTGCCATTGAGCCCCATGTTAAATGTCTCAAATTTGAAAGCACTATATTTCTAAAACTATGAAACATTTCAAAGTTTCCTTTTCAGGCAAACATGTCCACCGTAAGATGAACCTAAGTAGGCTAGAATGGGGTTGCTAGGTCTAAGTATGTAGTTACTAGTGCATGCCAAAGTTTGTGCTATTGCCATAGAGAATGCATTGGGCGTTTAAGTTAAATAACTCATAAACTACAAAACATAAAAATAAAAAAAAGTTCCAGCATGTGTCTTCACAGTAAGCTGAATAATAAAAAGTGTGAATGGAGTTTCTAGGTGAAAGTGACTTTTGACGTGCCTATAGAGCTGCCATTGAGCCCCATGTTAAATGTCTCAAATTTGAAAGCACTATATTTCTAAAACTATGAAACATTTCAAAGATTCCTTTACAGGCAAACATGTCCACCGTAAGATGAACCTAAGTAGGCTAGAATGGGGTTGCTAGGTGTAAGTATGTAGGACTAGTAGCATGCCAAAGTTTGTGCTATTGCCATAGAGAATGCATTGGGCGTTTAAGTTGAATAACTCATAAACTACAAAACATAAAAATAAAAAAAAGTTCCAGCATGTGTCTCCACAGTAAGCTGAATAATAAAAAGTGTGAATGGAGTTTCTAGGTGAAAGTGACTTTTGACGTGCCTATAGAGCTGCCATTGAGCCCCATGTTAAATGTCTCAAATTTGAAAGCACTATATTTCTAAAACTATGAAACATTTCAAAGTTTCCTTTTCAGGCAAACATGTCCACCGTAAGATGAACCTAAGTAGGCTAGAATGGGGTTGCTAGGTGTAAGTATGTAGTTACTAGTGCATGCCAAAGTTTGTGCTATTGCCATAGAGAATGCATTGGGCGTTTAAGTTAAATAACTCATAAACTACAAAACATAAAAATAAAAAAAAGTTCCAGCATGTGTCTCCACAGTAAGCTGAATAATAAAAAGTGTGAATGGAGTTTCTAGGTGAAAGTGACTTTTGACGTGCCTATAGAGCTGCCATTGAGCCCCATGTTAAATGTCTCAAATTTGAAAGCACTATATTTCTAAAACTATGAAACATTTCAAAGTTTCCTTTTCAGGCAAACATGTCCACCGTAAGATGAACCTAAGTAGGCTAGAATGGGGTTGCTAGGTGTAAGTATGTAGGACTAGTAGCATGCCAAAGTTTGTGCTATTGCCATAGAGAATGCATTGGGCGTATAAGTTGAAAAACTCATAAACTACAAAACATAAAAATAAAAAAAAGTTCCAGCATGTGTCTCCACAGTAAGCTGAATAATAAAAAGTGTGAATGGAGTTTCTAGGTGAAAGTGACTTTTGACGTGCCTATAGAGCTGCCATTGAGCCCCATGTTAAATGTCTCAAATTTGAAAGCACTATATTTCTAAAACTATGAAACATTTCAAAGATTCCTTTTCAGGCAAACATGTCCACCGTAAGATGAACCTAAGTAGGCTAGAATGGGGTTGCTAGGTGTAAGTATGTAGTTACTAGTGCATGCCAAAGTTTGTGCTATTGCCATAGAGAATGCATTGGGCGTTTAAGTTAAATAACTCATAAACTACAAAACATAAAAATAAAAAAAAGTTCCAGCATGTGTCTCCACAGTAAGCTGAATAATAAAAAGTGTGAATGGAGTTTCTAGGTGAAAGTGACTTTTGACGTGCCTATAGAGCTGCCATTGAGCCCCATGTTAAATGTCTCAAATTTGAAAGCACTATATTTCTAAAACTATGAAACATTTCAAAGTTTCCTTTTCAGGCAAACATGTCCACCGTAAGATGAACCTAAGTAGGCTAGAATGGGGTTGCTAGGTGTAAGTATGTAGGACTAGTAGCATGCCAAAGTTTGAGCTATTGCCATAGAGAATGCATTGGGCGTATAAGTTGAATAACTCATAAACTACAAAACATAAAAATAAATAAAAGTTCCAGCATGTGTCTCCACAGTAAGCTGAATAATAAAAAGTGTGAATGGAGTTTCTAGGTGAAAGTGACTTTTGACGTGCCTATAGAGCTGCCATTGAGCCCCATGTTAAATGTCTCAAATTTGAAAGCACTATATTTCTAAAACTATGAAACATTTCAAAGATTCCTTTTCAGGCAAACATGTCCACCGTAAGATGAACCTAAGTAGGCTAGAATGGGGTTGCTAGGTGTAAGTATGTAGTTACTAGTGCATGCCAAAGTTTGTGCTATTGCCATAGAGAATGCATTGGGCGTTTAAGTTAAATAACTCATAAACTACAAAACATAAAAATAAAAAAAAGTTCCAGCATGTGTCTCCACAGTAAGCTGAATAATAAAAAGTGTGAATGGAGTTTCTAGGTGAAAGTGACTTTTGACGTGCCTATAGAGCTGCCATTGAGCCCCATGTTAAATGTCTCAAATTTGAAAGCACTATATTTCTAAAACTATGAAACATTTCAAAGATTCCTTTTCAGGCAAACATGTCCACCGTAAGATGAACCTAAGTAGGCTAGAATGGGGTTGCTAGGTGTAAGTATGTAGTTACTAGTGCATGCCAAAGTTTGTGCTATTGCCATAGAGAATGCATTGGGCGTTTAAGTTAAATAACTCATAAACTACAAAACATAAAAATAAAAAAAAGTTCCAGCATGTGTCTCCACAGTAAGCTGAATAATAAAAAGTGTGAATGGAGTTTCTAGGTGAAAGTGACTTTTGACGTGCCTATAGGGCTGCCATTGAGCCCCATGTTAAATGTCTCAAATTTGAAAGCACTATATTTCTAAAACTATGAAACATTTCAAAGTTTCCTTTTCAGGCAAACATGTCCACCGTAAGATGAACCTAAGTAGGCTAGAATGGGGTTGCTAGGTGTAAGTATGTAGGACTAGTAGCATGCCAAAGTTTGTGCTATTGCCATAGAGAATGCATTGGGCGTTTAAGTTGAATAACTCATAAACTACAAAACATAAAAATAAAAAAAAGTTCCAGCATGTGTCTCCACAGTAAGCTGAATAATAAAAAGTGTGAATGGAGTTTCTAGGTGAAAGTGACTTTTGACGTGCCTATAGAGCTGCCATTGAGCCCCATGTTAAATGTCTCAAATTTGAAAGCACTATATTTCTAAAACTATGAAACATTTCAAAGATTCCTTTTCAGGCAAACATGTCCATCGTAAGATGAACCTAAGTAGGCTAGAATGGGGTTGCTAGGTGTAAGTATGTAGTTACTAGTGCATGCCAAAGTTTGTGCTATTGCCATAGAGAATGCATTGGGCGTTTAAGTTAAATAACTCATAAACTACAAAACATAAAAATAAAAAAAAGTTCCAGCATGTGTCTCCACAGTAAGCTGAATAATAAAAAGTGTGAATGGAGTTTCTAGGTGAAAGTGACTTTTGACGTGCCTATAGAGCTGCCATTGAGCCCCATGTTAAATGTCTCAAATTTGAAAGCACTATATTTCTAAAACTATGAAACATTTCAAAGATTCCTTTTCAGGCAAACATGTCCACCGTAAGATGAACCTAAGTAGGCTAGAATGGGGTTGCTAGGTGTAAGTATGTAGTTACTAGTGCATGCCAAAGTTTGTGCTATTGCCATAGAGAATGCATTGGGCGTTTAAGTTAAATAACTCATAAACTACAAAACATAAAAATAAAAAAAAGTTCCAGCATGTGTCTCCACAGTAAGCTGAATAATAAAAAGTGTGAATGGAGTTTCTAGGTGAAAGTGACTTTTGACGTGCCTATAGAGCTGCCATTGAGCCCCATGTTAAATGTCTCAAATTTGAAAGCACTATATTTCTAAAACTATGAAACATTTCAAAGTTTCCTTTTCAGGCAAACATGTCCACCGTAAGATGAACCTAAGTAGGCTAGAATGGGGTTGCTAGGTGTAAGTATGTAGGACTAGTAGCATGCCAAAGTTTGTGCTATTGCCATAGAGAATGCATTGGGCGTATAAGTTGAATAACTCATAAACTACAAAACATAAAAATAAATAAAAGTTCCAGCATGTGTCTCCACAGTAAGCTGAATAATAAAAAGTGTGAATGGAGTTTCTAGGTGAAAGTGACTTTTGACGTGCCTATAGAGCTGCCATTGAGCCCCATGTTAAATGTCTCAAATTTGAAAGCACTATATTTCTAAAACTATGAAACATTTCAAAGATTCCTTTTCAGGCAAACATGTCCACCGTAAGATGAACCTAAGTAGGCTAGAATGGGGTTGCTAGGTGTAAGTATGTAGTTAGTAGTGCATGCCAAAGTTTGTGCTATTGCCATAGAGAATGCATTGGGCGTTTAAGTTAAATAACTCATAAACTACAAAACATAAAAATAAAAAAAAGTTCCAGCATGTGTCTCCACAGTAAGCTGAATAATAAAAAGTGTGAATGGAGTTTCTAGGTGAAAGTGACTTTTGACGTGCCTATAGAGCTGCCATTGAGCCCCATGTTAAATGTCTCAAATTTGAAAGCAATATATTTCTAAAACTATGAAACATTTCAAAGTTTCCTTTTCAGGCAAACATGTCCACCGTAAGATGAACCTAAGTAGGCTAGAATGGGGTTGCTAGGTGTAAGTATGTAGGACTAGTAGCATGCCAAAGTTTGTGCTATTGCCATAGAGAATGCATTGGGCGTTTAAGTTGAATAACTCATAAACTACAAAACATAAAAATAAAAAAAAGTTCCAGCATGTGTCTCCACAGTAAGCTGAATAATAAAAAGTGTGAATGGAGTTTCTAGGTGAAAGTGACTTTTGACGTGCCTATAGAGCTGCCATTGAGCCCCATGTTAAATGTCTCAAATTTGAAAGCACTATATTTCTAAAACTATGAAACATTTCAAAGATTCCTTTTCAGGCAAACATGTCCACCGTAAGATGAACCTAAGTAGGCTAGAATGGGGTTGCTAGGTGTAAGTATGTAGTTACTAGTGCATGCCAAAGTTTGTGCTATTGCCATAGAGAATGCATTGGGCGTTTAAGTTAAATAACTCATAAACTACAAAACATAAAAATAAAAAAAAGTTCCAGCATGTGTCTCCACAGTAAGCTGAATAATAAAAAGTGTGAATGGAGTTTCTAGGTGAAAGTGACTTTTGACGTGCCTATAGAGCTGCCATTGAGCCCCATGTTAAATGTCTCAAATTTGAAAGCACTATATTTCTAAAACTATGAAACATTTCAAAGATTCCTTTTCAGGCAAACATGTCCACCGTAAGATGAACCTAAGTAGGCTAGAATGGGGTTGCTAGGTGTAAGTATGTAGTTACTAGTGCATGCCAAAGTTTGTGCTATTGCCATAGAGAATGCATTGGGCGTTTAAGTTAAATAACTCATAAACTACAAAACATAAAAATAAAAAAAAGTTCCAGCATGTGTCTCCACAGTAAGCTGAATAATAAAAAGTGTGAATGGAGTTTCTAGGTGAAAGTGACTTTTGACGTGCCTATAGAGCTGCCATTGAGCCCCATGTTAAATGTCTCAAATTTGAAAGCACTATATTTCTAAAACTATGAAACATTTCAAAGTTTCCTTTTCAGGCAAACATGTCCACCGTAAGATGAACCTAAGTAGGCTAGAATGGGGTTGCTAGGTGTAAGTATGTAGGACTAGTAGCATGCCAAAGTTTGTGCTATTGCCATAGAGAATGCATTGGGCGTATAAGTTGAATAACTCATAAACTACAAAACATAAAAATAAATAAAAGTTCCAGCATGTGTCTCCACAGTAAGCTGAATAATAAAAAGTGTGAATGGAGTTTCTAGGTGAAAGTGACTTTTGACGTGCCTATAGAGCTGCCATTGAGCCCCATGTTAAATGTCTCAAATTTGAAAGCACTATATTTCTAAAACTATGAAACATTTCAAAGATTCCTTTTCAGGCAAACATGTCCACCGTAAGATGAACCTAAGTAGGCTAGAATGGGGTTGCTAGGTGTAAGTATGTAGTTACTAGTGCATGCCAAAGTTTGTGCTATTGCCATAGAGAATGCATTGGGCGTTTAAGTTAAATAACTCATAAACTACAAAACATAAAAATAAAAAAAAGTTCCAGCATGTGTCTCCACAGTAAGCTGAATAATAAAAAGTGTGAATGGAGTTTCTAGGTGAAAGTGACTTTTGACGTGCCTATAGAGCTGCCATTGAGCCCCATGTTAAATGTCTCAAATTTGAAAGCACTATATTTATAAAACTATGAAACATTTCAAAGTTTCCTTTTCAGGCAAACACGTCCACCGTAAGATGAACCTAAGTAGGCTAGAATGGGGTTGCTAGGTGTAAGTATGTAGGACTAGTAGCATGCCAAAGTTTGTGCTATTGCCATAGAGAATGCATTGGGCGTATAAGTTGAATAACTCATAAACTACAAAACATAAAAATAAAAAAAAGTTCCAGCATGTGTCTCCACAGTAAGCTGAATAATAAAAGTGTGAATGGAGTTTCTAGGTGAAAGTGACTTTTGACGTGCCTATAGAGCTGCCATTGAGCCCCATGTTAAATGTCTCAAATTTGAAAGCACTATATTTCTAAAACTATGAAACATTTCAAAGATTCCTTTTCAGGCAAACATGTCCACCGTAAGATGAACCTAAGTAGGCTAGAATGGGGTTGCTAGGTGTAAGTATGTAGGACTAGTAGCATGCCAAAGTTTGTGCTATTGCCATAGAGAATGCATTGGGTGTTTAAGTTGAATAACTCATAAACTACAAAACATAAAAATAAAAAAAAGTTCCAGCATGTGTCTCCACAGTAAGCTGAATAATAAAAAGTGTGAATGGAGTTTCTAGGTGAAAGTGACTTTTGACGTGCCTATAGAGCTGCCATTGAGCCCCATGTTAAATGTCTCAAATTTGAAAGCACTATATTTCTAAAACTATGAAACATTTCAAAGATTCCTTTTCAGGCAAACATGTCCACCGTAAGATGAACCTAAGTAGGCTAGAATGGGGTTGCTAGGTGTAAGTATGTAGTTACTAGTGCATGCCAAAGTTTGTGCTATTGCCATAGAGAATGCATTGGGCGTTTAAGTTAAATAACTCATAAACTACAAAACATAAAAATAAAAAAAAGTTCCAGCATGTGTCTCCACAGTAAGCTGAATAATAAAAAGTGTGAATGGAGTTTCTAGGTGAAAGTGACTTTTGACGTGCCTATAGAGCTGCCATTGAGCCCCATGTTAAATGTCTCAAATTTGAAAGCACTATATTTCTAAAACTATGAAACATTTCAAAGATTCCTTTTCAGGCAAACATGTCCACCGTAAGATGAACCTAAGTAGGCTAGAATGGGGTTGCTAGGTGTAAGTATGTAGTTACTAGTGCATGCCAAAGTTTGTGCTATTGCCATAGAGAATGCATTGGGCGTTTAAGTTAAATAACTCATAAACTACAAAACATAAAAATAAAAAAAAGTTCCAGCATGTGTCTCCACAGTAAGCTGAATAATAAAAAGTGTGAATGGAGTTTCTAGGTGAAAGTGACTTTTGACGTGCCTATAGGGCTGCCATTGAGCCCCATGTTAAATGTCTCAAATTTGAAAGCACTATATTTCTAAAACTATGAAACATTTCAAAGTTTCCTTTTCAGGCAAACATGTCCACCGTAAGATGAACCTAAGTAGGCTAGAATGGGGTTGCTAGGTGTAAGTATGTAGGACTAGTAGCATGCCAAAGTTTGTGCTATTGCCATAGAGAATGCATTGGGCGTTTAAGTTGAATAACTCATAAACTACAAAACATAAAAATAAAAAAAAGTTCCAGCATGTGTCTCCACAGTAAGCTGAATAATAAAAAGTGTGAATGGAGTTTCTAGGTGAAAGTGACTTTTGACGTGCCTATAGAGCTGCCATTGAGCCCCATGTTAAATGTCTCAAATTTGAAAGCACTATATTTCTAAAACTATGAAACATTTCAAAGATTCCTTTTCAGGCAAACATGTCCACCGTAAGATGAACCTAAGTAGGCTAGAATGGGGTTGCTAGGTGTAAGTATGTAGTTACTAGTGCATGCCAAAGTTTGTGCTATTGCCATAGAGAATGCATTGGGCGTTTAAGTTAAATAACTCATAAACTACAAAACATAAAAATAAAAAAAAGTTCCAGCATGTGTCTCCACAGTAAGCTGAATAATAAAAAGTGTGAATGGAGTTTCTAGGTGAAAGTGACTTTTGACGTGCCTATAGAGCTGCCATTGAGCCCCATGTTAAATGTCTCAAATTTGAAAGCACTATATTTCTAAAACTATGAAACATTTCAAAGATTCCTTTTCAGGCAAACATGTCCACCGTAAGATGAACCTAAGTAGGCTAGAATGGGGTTGCTAGGTGTAAGTATGTAGTTACTAGTGCATGCCAAAGTTTGTGCTATTGCCATAGAGAATGCATTGGGCGTTTAAGTTAAATAACTCATAAACTACAAAACATAAAAATAAAAAAAAGTTCCAGCATGTGTCTCCACAGTAAGCTGAATAATAAAAAGTGTGAATGGAGTTTCTAGGTGAAAGTGACTTTTGACGTGCCTATAGGGCTGCCATTGAGCCCCATGTTAAATGTCTCAAATTTGAAAGCACTATATTTCTAAAACTATGAAACATTTCAAAGTTTCCTTTTCAGGCAAACATGTCCACCGTAAGATGAACCTAAGTAGGCTAGAATGGGGTTGCTAGGTGTAAGTATGTAGGACTAGTAGCATGCCAAAGTTTGTGCTATTGCCATAGAGAATGCATTGGGCGTTTAAGTTGAATAACTCATAAACTACAAAACATAAAAATAAAAAAAAGTTCCAGCATGTGTCTCCACAGTAAGCTGAATAATAAAAAGTGTGAATGGAGTTTCTAGGTGAAAGTGACTTTTGACGTGCCTATAGAGCTGCCATTGAGCCCCATGTTAAATGTCTCAAATTTGAAAGCACTATATTTCTAAAACTATGAAACATTTCAAAGATTCCTTTTCAGGCAAACATGTCCATCGTAAGATGAACCTAAGTAGGCTAGAATGGGGTTGCTAGGTGTAAGTATGTAGTTACTAGTGCATGCCAAAGTTTGTGCTATTGCCATAGAGAATGCATTGGGCGTTTAAGTTAAATAACTCATAAACTACAAAACATAAAAATAAAAAAAAGTTCCAGCATGTGTCTCCACAGTAAGCTGAATAATAAAAAGTGTGAATGGAGTTTCTAGGTGAAAGTGACTTTTGACGTGCCTATAGAGCTGCCATTGAGCCCCATGTTAAATGTCTCAAATTTGAAAGCACTATATTTCTAAAACTATGAAACATTTCAAAGATTCCTTTTCAGGCAAACATGTCCACCGTAAGATGAACCTAAGTAGGCTAGAATGGGGTTGCTAGGTGTAAGTATGTAGTTACTAGTGCATGCCAAAGTTTGTGCTATTGCCATAGAGAATGCATTGGGCGTTTAAGTTAAATAACTCATAAACTACAAAACATAAAAATAAAAAAAAGTTCCAGCATGTGTCTCCACAGTAAGCTGAATAATAAAAAGTGTGAATGGAGTTTCTAGGTGAAAGTGACTTTTGACGTGCCTATAGAGCTGCCATTGAGCCCCATGTTAAATGTCTCAAATTTGAAAGCACTATATTTCTAAAACTATGAAACATTTCAAAGTTTCCTTTTCAGGCAAACATGTCCACCGTAAGATGAACCTAAGTAGGCTAGAATGGGGTTGCTAGGTGTAAGTATGTAGGACTAGTAGCATGCCAAAGTTTGTGCTATTGCCATAGAGAATGCATTGGGCGTATAAGTTGAATAACTCATAAACTACAAAACATAAAAATAAATAAAAGTTCCAGCATGTGTCTCCACAGTAAGCTGAATAATAAAAAGTGTGAATGGAGTTTCTAGGTGAAAGTGACTTTTGACGTGCCTATAGAGCTGCCATTGAGCCCCATGTTAAATGTCTCAAATTTGAAAGCACTATATTTCTAAAACTATGAAACATTTCAAAGATTCCTTTTCAGGCAAACATGTCCACCGTAAGATGAACCTAAGTAGGCTAGAATGGGGTTGCTAGGTGTAAGTATGTAGTTAGTAGTGCATGCCAAAGTTTGTGCTATTGCCATAGAGAATGCATTGGGCGTTTAAGTTAAATAACTCATAAACTACAAAACATAAAAATAAAAAAAAGTTCCAGCATGTGTCTCCACAGTAAGCTGAATAATAAAAAGTGTGAATGGAGTTTCTAGGTGAAAGTGACTTTTGACGTGCCTATAGAGCTGCCATTGAGCCCCATGTTAAATGTCTCAAATTTGAAAGCAATATATTTCTAAAACTATGAAACATTTCAAAGTTTCCTTTTCAGGCAAACATGTCCACCGTAAGATGAACCTAAGTAGGCTAGAATGGGGTTGCTAGGTGTAAGTATGTAGGACTAGTAGCATGCCAAAGTTTGTGCTATTGCCATAGAGAATGCATTGGGCGTTTAAGTTGAATAACTCATAAACTACAAAACATAAAAATAAAAAAAAGTTCCAGCATGTGTCTCCACAGTAAGCTGAATAATAAAAAGTGTGAATGGAGTTTCTAGGTGAAAGTGACTTTTGACGTGCCTATAGAGCTGCCATTGAGCCCCATGTTAAATGTCTCAAATTTGAAAGCACTATATTTCTAAAACTATGAAACATTTCAAAGATTCCTTTTCAGGCAAACATGTCCACCGTAAGATGAACCTAAGTAGGCTAGAATGGGGTTGCTAGGTGTAAGTATGTAGTTACTAGTGCATGCCAAAGTTTGTGCTATTGCCATAGAGAATGCATTGGGCGTTTAAGTTAAATAACTCATAAACTACAAAACATAAAAATAAAAAAAAGTTCCAGCATGTGTCTCCACAGTAAGCTGAATAATAAAAAGTGTGAATGGAGTTTCTAGGTGAAAGTGACTTTTGACGTGCCTATAGAGCTGCCATTGAGCCCCATGTTAAATGTCTCAAATTTGAAAGCACTATATTTCTAAAACTATGAAACATTTCAAAGATTCCTTTTCAGGCAAACATGTCCACCGTAAGATGAACCTAAGTAGGCTAGAATGGGGTTGCTAGGTGTAAGTATGTAGTTACTAGTGCATGCCAAAGTTTGTGCTATTGCCATAGAGAATGCATTGGGCGTTTAAGTTAAATAACTCATAAACTACAAAACATAAAAATAAAAAAAAGTTCCAGCATGTGTCTCCACAGTAAGCTGAATAATAAAAAGTGTGAATGGAGTTTCTAGGTGAAAGTGACTTTTGACGTGCCTATAGAGCTGCCATTGAGCCCCATGTTAAATGTCTCAAATTTGAAAGCACTATATTTCTAAAACTATGAAACATTTCAAAGTTTCCTTTTCAGGCAAACATGTCCACCGTAAGATGAACCTAAGTAGGCTAGAATGGGGTTGCTAGGTGTAAGTATGTAGGACTAGTAGCATGCCAAAGTTTGTGCTATTGCCATAGAGAATGCATTGGGCGTATAAGTTGAATAACTCATAAACTACAAAACATAAAAATAAATAAAAGTTCCAGCATGTGTCTCCACAGTAAGCTGAATAATAAAAAGTGTGAATGGAGTTTCTAGGTGAAAGTGACTTTTGACGTGCCTATAGAGCTGCCATTGAGCCCCATGTTAAATGTCTCAAATTTGAAAGCACTATATTTCTAAAACTATGAAACATTTCAAAGATTCCTTTTCAGGCAAACATGTCCACCGTAAGATGAACCTAAGTAGGCTAGAATGGGGTTGCTAGGTGTAAGTATGTAGTTACTAGTGCATGCCAAAGTTTGTGCTATTGCCATAGAGAATGCATTGGGCGTTTAAGTTAAATAACTCATAAACTACAAAACATAAAAATAAAAAAAAGTTCCAGCATGTGTCTCCACAGTAAGCTGAATAATAAAAAGTGTGAATGGAGTTTCTAGGTGAAAGTGACTTTTGACGTGCCTATAGAGCTGCCATTGAGCCCCATGTTAAATGTCTCAAATTTGAAAGCACTATATTTATAAAACTATGAAACATTTCAAAGTTTCCTTTTCAGGCAAACACGTCCACCGTAAGATGAACCTAAGTAGGCTAGAATGGGGTTGCTAGGTGTAAGTATGTAGGACTAGTAGCATGCCAAAGTTTGTGCTATTGCCATAGAGAATGCATTGGGCGTATAAGTTGAATAACTCATAAACTACAAAACATAAAAATAAAAAAAAGTTCCAGCATGTGTCTCCACAGTAAGCTGAATAATAAAAGTGTGAATGGAGTTTCTAGGTGAAAGTGACTTTTGACGTGCCTATAGAGCTGCCATTGAGCCCCATGTTAAATGTCTCAAATTTGAAAGCACTATATTTCTAAAACTATGAAACATTTCAAAGATTCCTTTTCAGGCAAACATGTCCACCGTAAGATGAACCTAAGTAGGCTAGAATGGGGTTGCTAGGTGTAAGTATGTAGGACTAGTAGCATGCCAAAGTTTGTGCTATTGCCATAGAGAATGCATTGGGTGTTTAAGTTGAATAACTCATAAACTACAAAACATAAAAATAAAAAAAAGTTCCAGCATGTGTCTCCACAGTAAGCTGAATAATAAAAAGTGTGAATGGAGTTTCTAGGTGAAAGTGACTTTTGACGTGCCTATAGAGCTGCCATTGAGCCCCATGTTAAATGTCTCAAATTTGAAAGCACTATATTTCTAAAACTATGAAACATTTCAAAGATTCCTTTTCAGGCAAACATGTCCACCGTAAGATGAACCTAAGTAGGCTAGAATGGGGTTGCTAGGTGTAAGTATGTAGTTACTAGTGCATGCCAAAGTTTGTGCTATTGCCATAGAGAATGCATTGGGCGTTTAAGTTAAATAACTCATAAACTACAAAACATAAAAATAAAAAAAAGTTCCAGCATGTGTCTCCACAGTAAGCTGAATAATAAAAAGTGTGAATGGAGTTTCTAGGTGAAAGTGACTTTTGACGTGCCTATAGAGCTGCCATTGAGCCCCATGTTAAATGTCTCAAATTTGAAAGCACTATATTTCTAAAACTATGAAACATTTCAAAGATTCCTTTTCAGGCAAACATGTCCACCGTAAGATGAACCTAAGTAGGCTAGAATGGGGTTGCTAGGTGTAAGTATGTAGTTACTAGTGCATGCCAAAGTTTGTGCTATTGCCATAGAGAATGCATTGGGCGTTTAAGTTAAATAACTCATAAACTACAAAACATAAAAATAAAAAAAAGTTCCAGCATGTGTCTCCACAGTAAGCTGAATAATAAAAAGTGTGAATGGAGTTTCTAGGTGAAAGTGACTTTTGACGTGCCTATAGAGCTGCCATTGAGCCCCATGTTAAATGTCTCAAATTTGAAAGCACTATATTTCTAAAACTATGAAACATTTCAAAGTTTCCTTTTCAGGCAAACATGTCCACCGTAAGATGAACCTAAGTAGGCTAGAATGGGGTTGCTAGGTGTAAGTATGTAGTTACTAGTGCATGCCAAAGTTTGTGCTATTGCCATAGAGAATGCATTGGGCGTTTAAGTTAAATAACTCATAAACTACAAAACATAAAAATAAAAAAAAGTTCCAGCATGTGTCTCCACAGTAAGCTGAATAATAAAAAGTGTGAATGGAGTTTCTAGGTGAAAGTGACTTTTGACGTGCCTATAGGGCTGCCATTGAGCCCCATGTTAAATGTCTCAAATTTGAAAGCACTATATTTCTAAAACTATGAAACATTTCAAAGATTCCTTTTCAGGCAAACATGTCCACCGTAAGATGAACCTAAGTAGGCTAGAATGGGGTTGCTAGGTGTAAGTATGTAGTTACTAGTGCATGCCAAAGTTTGTGCTATTGCCATAGAGAATGCATTGGGCGTTTAAGTTGAATAACTCATAAACTTCAAAACATAAAAATAAAAAAAAGTTCCAGCATGTGTCTCCACAGTAAGCTGAATAATAAAAAGTGTGAATGGAGTTTCTAGGTGAAAGTGACTTTTGACGTGCCTATAGAGCTGCCATTGAGCCCCATGTTAAATGTCTCAAATTTGAAAGCACTATATTTCTAAAACTATGAAACATTTCAAAGTTTCCTTTTCAGGCAAACATGTCCACCGTAAGATGAACCTAAGTAGGCTAGAATGGGGTTGCTAGGTGTAAGTATGTAGGACTAGTAGCATGCCAAAGTTTGTGCTATTGCCATAGAGAATGCATTGGGCGTATAAGTTGAATAACTCATAAACTACAAAACATAAAGATAAATAAAAGTTCCAGCATGTGTCTCCACAGTAAGCTGAATAATAAAAAGTGTGAATGGAGTTTCTAGGTGAAAGTGACTTTTGACGTGCCTATAGAGCTGCCATTGAGCCCCATGTTAAATGTCTCAAATTTGAAAGCACTATATTTCTAAAACTATGAAACATTTCAAAGATTCCTTTTCAGGCAAACATGTCCACCGTAAGATGAACCTAAGTAGGCTAGAATGGGGTTGCTAGGTGTAAGTATGTAGTTACTAGTGCATGCCAAAGTTTGTGCTATTGCCATAGAGAATGCATTGGGCGTTTAAGTTAAATAACTCATAAACTACAAAACATAAAAATAAAAAAAAGTTCCAGCATGTGTCTCCACAGTAAGCTGAATAATAAAAAGTGTGAATGGAGTTTCTAGGTGAAAGTGACTTTTGACGTGCCTATAGAGCTGCCATTGAGCCCCATGTTAAATGTCTCAAATTTGAAAGCACTATATTTATAAAACTATGAAACATTTCAAAGTTTCCTTTTCAGGCAAACATGTCCACCGTAAGATGAACCTAAGTAGGCTAGAATGGGGTTGCTAGGTGTAAGTATGTAGGACTAGTAGCATGCCAAAGTTTGTGCTATTGCCATAGAGAATGCATTGGGCGTATAAGTTGAATAACTCATAAACTACAAAACATAAAAATAAAAAAATGTTCCAGCATGTGTCTCCACAGTAAGCTGAATAATAAAAAGTGTGAATGGAGTTTCTAGGTGAAAGTGACTTTTGACGTGCCTATAGAGCTGCCATTGAGCCCCATGTTAAATGTCTCAAATTTGAAAGCACTATATTTCTAAAACTATGAAACATTTCAAAGATTCCTTTTCAGGCAAACATGTCCACCGTAAGATGAACCTAAGTAGGCTAGAATGGGGTTGCTAGGTGTAAGTATGTAGTTACTAGTGCATGCCAAAGTTTGTGCTATTGCCATAGAGAATGCATTGGGCGTTTAAGTTAAATAACTCATAAACTACAAAACATAAAAATAAAAAAAAGTTCCAGCATGTGTCTCCACAGTAAGCTGAATAATAAAAAGTGTGAATGGAGTTTCTAGGTGAAAGTGACTTTTGACATGCCTATAGAGCTGCCATTGAGCCCCATGTTAAATGTCTCAAATTTGAAAGCACTATATTTCTAAAACTATGAAACATTTCAAAGATTCCTTTTCAGGCAAACATGTCCACCGTAAGATGAACCTAAGTAGGTTAGAATGGGGTTGCTAGGTGTAAGTATGTAGGACTAGTAGCATGCCAAAGTTTGTGCTATTGCCATAGAGAATGCATTGGGCGTTTAAGTTGAATAACTCATAAACTACAAAACATAAAAATAAAAAAAAGTTCCAGCATGTGTCTCCACAGTAAGCTGAATAATAAAAAGTGTGAATGGAGTTTCTAGGTGAAAGTGACTTTTGACGTGCCTATAGAGCTGCCATTGAGCCCCATGTTAAATGTCTCAAATTTGAAAGCACTATATTTCTAAAACTATGAAACATTTCAAAGATTCCTTTTCAGGCAAACATGTCCACCGTAAGATGAACCTAAGTAGGTTAGAATGGGGTTGCTAGGTGTAAGTATGTAGTTACTAGTGCATGCCAAAGTTTGTGCTATTGCCATAGAGAATGCATTGGGCGTTTAAGTTGAATAACTCATAAACTACAAAACATAAAAATAAAAAAAAGTTCCAGCATGTGTCTCCACAGTAAGCTGAATAATAAAAAGTGTGAATGGAGTTTCTAGGTGAAAGTGACTTTTGACATGCCTATAGAGCTGCCATTGAGCCCCATGTTAAATGTCTCAAATTTGAAAGCACTATATTTCTAAAACTATGAAACATTTCAAAGATTCCTTTTCAGGCAAACATGTCCACCGTAAGATGAACCTAAGTAGGCTAGAATGGGGTTGCTAGGTGTAAGTATGTAGTTACTAGTGCATGCCAAAGTTTGTGCTATTGCCATAGAGAATGCATTGGGCGTTTAAGTTAAATAACTCATAAACTACAAAACATAAAAATAAAAAAAAGTTCCAGCATGTGTCTCCACAGTAAGCTGAATAATAAAAAGTGTGAATGGAGTTTCTAGGTGAAAGTGACTTTTGACGTGCCTATAGAGCTGCCATTGAGCCCCATGTTAAATGTCTCAAATTTGAAAGCACTATATTTCTAAAACTATGAAACATTTCAAAGTTTCCTTTTCAGGCAAACATGTCCACCGTAAGATGAACCTAAGTAGGCTAGAATGGGGTTGCTAGGTGTAAGTATGTAGTTACTAGTGCATGCCAAAGTTTGTGCTATTGCCATAGAGAATGCATTGGGCGTTTAAGTTAAATAACTCATAAACTACAAAACATAAAAATAAAAAAAAGTTCCAGCATGTGTCTCCACAGTAAGCTGAATAATAAAAAGTGTGAATGGAGTTTCTAGGTGAAAGTGACTTTTGACGTGCCTATAGAGCTGCCATTGAGCCCCATGTTAAATGTCTCAAATTTGAAAGCACTATATTTCTAAAACTATGAAACATTTCAAAGATTCCTTTTCAGGCAAACATGTCCACCGTAAGATGAACCTAAGTAGGCTAGAATGGGGTTGCTAGGTGTAAGTATGTAGTTACTAGTGCATGCCAAAGTTTGTGCTATTGCCATAGAGAATGCATTGGGCGTTTAAGTTAAATAACTCATAAACTACAAAACATAAAAATAAAAAAAAGTTCCAGCATGTGTCTCCACAGTAAGCTGAATAATAAAAAGTGTGAATGGAGTTTCTAGGTGAAAGTGACCTTTGACGTGCCTATAGAGCTGCCATTGAGCCCCATGTTAAATGTCTCAAATTTGAAAGCACTATATTTCTAAAACTATGAAACATTTCAAAGATTCCTTTTCAGGCAAACATGTCCACCGTAAGATGAACCTAAGTAGGCTAGAATGGGGTTGCTAGGTGTAAGTATGTAGTTACTAGTGCATGCCAAAGTTTGTGCTATTGCCATAGAGAATGCATTGGGCGTTTAAGTTAAATAACTCATAAACTACAAAACATAAAAATAAAAAAAAGTTCCAGCATGTGTCTCCACAGTAAGCTGAATAATAAAAAGTGTGAATGGAGTTTCTAGGTGAAAGTGACTTTTGACGTGCCTATAGGGCTGCCATTGAGCCCCATGTTAAATGTCTCAAATTTGAAAGCACTATATTTCTAAAACTATGAAACATTTCAAAGTTTCCTTTTCAGGCAAACATGTCCACCGTAAGATGAACCTAAGTAGGCTAGAATGGGGTTGCTAGGTGTAAGTATGTAGGACTAGTAGCATGCCAAAGTTTGTGCTATTGCCATAGAGAATGCATTGGGCGTTTAAGTTGAATAACTCATAAACTACAAAACATAAAAATAAAAAAAAGTTCCAGCATGTGTCTCCACAGTAAGCTGAATAATAAAAAGTGTGAATGGAGTTTCTAGGTGAAAGTGACTTTTGACGTGCCTATAGAGCTGCCATTGAGCCCCATGTTAAATGTCTCAAATTTGAAAGCACTATATTTCTAAAACTATGAAACATTTCAAAGATTCCTTTTCAGGCAAACATGTCCACCATAAGATGAACCTAAGTAGGCTAGAATGGGGTTGCTAGGTGTAAGTATGTAGTTACTAGTGCATGCCAAAGTTTGTGCTATTGCCATAGAGAATGCATTGGGCGTTTAAGTTAAATAACTCATAAACTACAAAACATAAAAATAAAAAAAAGTTCCAGCATGTGTCTCCACAGTAAGCTGAATAATAAAAAGTGTGAATGGAGTTTCTAGGTGAAAGTGACCTTTGACGTGCCTATAGAGCTGCCATTGAGCCCCATGTTAAATGTCTCAAATTTGAAAGCACTATATTTCTAAAACTATGAAACATTTCAAAGATTCCTTTTCAGGCAAACATGTCCACCGTAAGATGAACCTAAGTAGGCTAGAATGGGGTTGCTAGGTGTAAGTATGTAGTTACTAGTGCATGCCAAAGTTTGTGCTATTGCCATAGAGAATGCATTGGGCGTTTAAGTTAAATAACTCATAAACTACAAAACATAAAAATAAAAAAAAGTTCCAGCATGTGTCTCCACAGTAAGCTGAATAATAAAAAGTGTGAATGGAGTTTCTAGGTGAAAGTGACTTTTGACGTGCCTATAGGGCTGCCATTGAGCCCCATGTTAAATGTCTCAAATTTGAAAGCACTATATTTCTAAAACTATGAAACATTTCAAAGTTTCCTTTTCAGGCAAACATGTCCACCGTAAGATGAACCTAAGTAGGCTAGAATGGGGTTGCTAGGTGTAAGTATGTAGGACTAGTAGCATGCCAAAGTTTGTGCTATTGCCATAGAGAATGCATTGGGCGTTTAAGTTGAATAACTCATAAACTACAAAACATAAAAATAAAAAAAAGTTCCAGCATGTGTCTCCACAGTAAGCTGAATAATAAAAAGTGTGAATGGAGTTTCTAGGTGAAAGTGACTTTTGACGTGCCTATAGAGCTGCCATTGAGCCCCATGTTAAATGTCTCAAATTTGAAAGCACTATATTTCTAAAACTATGAAACATTTCAAAGATTCCTTTTCAGGCAAACATGTCCACCATAAGATGAACCTAAGTAGGCTAGAATGGGGTTGCTAGGTGTAAGTATGTAGTTACTAGTGCATGCCAAAGTTTGTGCTATTGCCATAGAGAATGCATTGGGCGTTTAAGTTAAATAACTCATAAACTACAAAACATAAAAATAAAAAAAAGTTCCAGCATGTGTCTCCACAGTAAGCTGAATAATAAAAAGTGTGAATGGAGTTTCTAGGTGAAAGTGACTTTTGACGTGCCTATAGAGCTGCCATTGAGCCCCATGTTAAATGTCTCAAATTTGAAAGCACTATATTTCTAAAACTATGAAACATTTCAAAGATTCCTTTTCAGGCAAACATGTCCACCGTAAGATGAACCTAAGTAGGCTAGAATGGGGTTGCTAGGTGTAAGTATGTAGTTACTAGTGCATGCCAAAGTTTGTGCTATTGCCATAGAGAATGCATTGGGCGTTTAAGTTAAATAACTCATAAACTACAAAACATAAAAATAAAAAAAAGTTCCAGCATGTGTCTCCACAGTAAGCTGAATAATAAAAAGTGTGAATGGAGTTTCTAGGTGAAAGTGACTTTTGACGTGCCTATAGGGCTGCCATTGAGCCCCATGTTAAATGTCTCAAATTTGAAAGCACTATATTTCTAAAACTATGAAACATTTCAAAGATTCCTTTTCAGGCAAACATGTCCACCGTAAGATGAACCTAAGTAGGCTAGAATGGGGTTGCTAGGTGTAAGTATGTAGTTACTAGTGCATGCCAAAGTTTGTGCTATTGCCATAGAGAATGCATTGGGCGTTTAAGTTGAATAACTCATAAACTACAAAACATAAAAATAAAAAAAAGTTCCAGCATGTGTCTCCACAGTAAGCTGAATAATAAAAAGTGTGAATGGAGTTTCTAGGTGAAAGTGACTTTTGACGTGCCTATAGAGCTGCCATTGAGCCCCATGTTAAATGTCTCAAATTTGAAAGCACTATATTTCTAAAACTATGAAACATTTCAAAGTTTCCTTTTCAGGCAAACATGTCCACCGTAAGATGAACCTAAGTAGGCTAGAATGGGGTTGCTAGGTGTAAGTATGTAGGACTAGTAGCATGCCAAAGTTTGTGCTATTGCCATAGAGAATGCATTGGGCGTATAAGTTGAATAACTCATAAACTACAAAACATAAAGATAAATAAAAGTTCCAGCATGTGTCTCCACAGTAAGCTGAATAATAAAAAGTGTGAATGGAGTTTCTAGGTGAAAGTGACTTTTGACGTGCCTATAGAGCTGCCATTGAGCCCCATGTTAAATGTCTCAAATTTGAAAGCACTATATTTCTAAAACTATGAAACATTTCAAAGATTCCTTTTCAGGCAAACATGTCCACCGTAAGATGAACCTAAGTAGGCTAGAATGGGGTTGCTAGGTGTAAGTATGTAGTTACTAGTGCATGCCAAAGTTTGTGCTATTGCCATAGAGAATGCATTGGGCGTTTAAGTTAAATAACTCATAAACTACAAAACATAAAAATAAAAAAAAGTTCCAGCATGTGTCTCCACAGTAAGCTGAATAATAAAAAGTGTGAATGGAGTTTCTAGGTGAAAGTGACTTTTGACGTGCCTATAGAGCTGCCATTGAGCCCCATGTTAAATGTCTCAAATTTGAAAGCACTATATTTATAAAACTATGAAACATTTCAAAGTTTCCTTTTCAGGCAAACATGTCCACCGTAAGATGAACCTAAGTAGGCTAGAATGGGGTTGCTAGGTGTAAGTATGTAGGACTAGTAGCATGCCAAAGTTTGTGCTATTGCCATAGAGAATGCATTGGGCGTATAAGTTGAATAACTCATAAACTACAAAACATAAAAATAAAAAAATGTTCCAGCATGTGTCTCCACAGTAAGCTGAATAATAAAAAGTGTGAATGGAGTTTCTAGGTGAAAGTGACTTTTGACGTGCCTATAGAGCTGCCATTGAGCCCCATGTTAAATGTCTCAAATTTGAAAGCACTATATTTCTAAAACTATGAAACATTTCAAAGATTCCTTTTCAGGCAAACATGTCCACCGTAAGATGAACCTAAGTAGGCTAGAATGGGGTTGCTAGGTGTAAGTATGTAGGACTAGTAGCATGCCAAAGTTTGTGCTATTGCCATAGAGAATGCATTGGGCGTTTAAGTTGAATAACTCATAAACTACAAAACATAAAAATAAAAAAAAGTTCCAGCATGTGTCTCCACAGTAAGCTGAATAATAAAAAGTGTGAATGGAGTTTCTAGGTGAAAGTGACTTTTGACGTGCCTATAGAGCTGCCATTGAGCCCCATGTTAAATGTCTCAAATTTGAAAGCACTATATTTCTAAAACTATGAAACATTTCAAAGATTCCTTTTCAGGCAAACATGTCCACCGTAAGATGAACCTAAGTAGGCTAGAATGGGGTTGCTAGGTGTAAGTATGTAGTTACTAGTGCATGCCAAAGTTTGTGCTATTGCCATAGAGAATGCATTGGGCGTTTAAGTTAAATAACTCATAAACTACAAAACATAAAAATAAAAAAAAGTTCCAGCATGTGTCTCCACAGTAAGCTGAATAATAAAAAGTGTGAATGGAGTTTCTAGGTGAAAGTGACTTTTGACATGCCTATAGAGCTGCCATTGAGCCCCATGTTAAATGTCTCAAATTTGAAAGCACTATATTTCTAAAACTATGAAACATTTCAAAGATTCCTTTTCAGGCAAACATGTCCACCGTAAGATGAACCTAAGTAGGCTAGAATGGGGTTGCTAGGTGTAAGTATGTAGGACTAGTAGCATGCCAAAGTTTGTGCTATTGCCATAGAGAATGCATTGGGCGTTTAAGTTGAATAACTCATAAACTACAAAACATAAAAATAAAAAAAAGTTCCAGCATGTGTCTCCACAGTAAGCTGAATAATAAAAAGTGTGAATGGAGTTTCTAGGTGAAAGTGACTTTTGACGTGCCTATAGAGCTGCCATTGAGCCCCATGTTAAATGTCTCAAATTTGAAAGCACTATATTTCTAAAACTATGAAACATTTCAAAGATTCCTTTTCAGGCAAACATGTCCACCGTAAGATGAACCTAAGTAGGCTAGAATGGGGTTGCTAGGTGTAAGTATGTAGTTACTAGTGCATGCCAAAGTTTGTGCTATTGCCATAGAGAATGCATTGGGCGTTTAAGTTGAATAACTCATAAACTACAAAACATAAAAATAAAAAAAAGTTCCAGCATGTGTCTCCACAGTAAGCTGAATAATAAAAAGTGTGAATGGAGTTTCTAGGTGAAAGTGACTTTTGACATGCCTATAGAGCTGCCATTGAGCCCCATGTTAAATGTCTCAAATTTGAAAGCACTATATTTCTAAAACTATGAAACATTTCAAAGATTCCTTTTCAGGCAAACATGTCCACCGTAAGATGAACCTAAGTAGGCTAGAATGGGGTTGCTAGGTGTAAGTATGTAGTTACTAGTGCATGCCAAAGTTTGTGCTATTGCCATAGAGAATGCATTGGGCGTTTAAGTTAAATAACTCATAAACTACAAAACATAAAAATAAAAAAAAGTTCCAGCATGTGTCTCCACAGTAAGCTGAATAATAAAAAGTGTGAATGGAGTTTCTAGGTGAAAGTGACTTTTGACGTGCCTATAGAGCTGCCATTGAGCCCCATGTTAAATGTCTCAAATTTGAAAGCACTATATTTCTAAAACTATGAAACATTTCAAAGTTTCCTTTTCAGGCAAACATGTCCACCGTAAGATGAACCTAAGTAGGCTAGAATGGGGTTGCTAGGTGTAAGTATGTAGTTACTAGTGCATGCCAAAGTTTGTGCTATTGCCATAGAGAATGCATTGGGCGTTTAAGTTAAATAACTCATAAACTACAAAACATAAAAATAAAAAAAAGTTCCAGCATGTGTCTCCACAGTAAGCTGAATAATAAAAAGTGTGAATGGAGTTTCTAGGTGAAAGTGACTTTTGACGTGCCTATAGAGCTGCCATTGAGCCCCATGTTAAATGTCTCAAATTTGAAAGCACTATATTTCTAAAACTATGAAACATTTCAAAGATTCCTTTTCAGGCAAACATGTCCACCGTAAGATGAACCTAAGTAGGCTAGAATGGGGTTGCTAGGTGTAAGTATGTAGTTACTAGTGCATGCCAAAGTTTGTGCTATTGCCATAGAGAATGCATTGGGCGTTTAAGTTAAATAACTCATAAACTACAAAACATAAAAATAAAAAAAAGTTCCAGCATGTGTCTCCACAGTAAGCTGAATAATAAAAAGTGTGAATGGAGTTTCTAGGTGAAAGTGACCTTTGACGTGCCTATAGAGCTGCCATTGAGCCCCATGTTAAATGTCTCAAATTTGAAAGCACTATATTTCTAAAACTATGAAACATTTCAAAGATTCCTTTTCAGGCAAACATGTCCACCGTAAGATGAACCTAAGTAGGCTAGAATGGGGTTGCTAGGTGTAAGTATGTAGTTACTAGTGCATGCCAAAGTTTGTGCTATTGCCATAGAGAATGCATTGGGCGTTTAAGTTAAATAACTCATAAACTACAAAACATAAAAATAAAAAAAAGTTCCAGCATGTGTCTCCACAGTAAGCTGAATAATAAAAAGTGTGAATGGAGTTTCTAGGTGAAAGTGACTTTTGACGTGCCTATAGGGCTGCCATTGAGCCCCATGTTAAATGTCTCAAATTTGAAAGCACTATATTTCTAAAACTATGAAACATTTCAAAGTTTCCTTTTCAGGCAAACATGTCCACCGTAAGATGAACCTAAGTAGGCTAGAATGGGGTTGCTAGGTGTAAGTATGTAGGACTAGTAGCATGCCAAAGTTTGTGCTATTGCCATAGAGAATGCATTGGGCGTTTAAGTTGAATAACTCATAAACTACAAAACATAAAAATAAAAAAAAGTTCCAGCATGTGTCTCCACAGTAAGCTGAATAATAAAAAGTGTGAATGGAGTTTCTAGGTGAAAGTGACTTTTGACGTGCCTATAGAGCTGCCATTGAGCCCCATGTTAAATGTCTCAAATTTGAAAGCACTATATTTCTAAAACTATGAAACATTTCAAAGATTCCTTTTCAGGCAAACATGTCCACCATAAGATGAACCTAAGTAGGCTAGAATGGGGTTGCTAGGTGTAAGTATGTAGTTACTAGTGCATGCCAAAGTTTGTGCTATTGCCATAGAGAATGCATTGGGCGTTTAAGTTAAATAACTCATAAACTACAAAACATAAAAATAAAAAAAAGTTCCAGCATGTGTCTCCACAGTAAGCTGAATAATAAAAAGTGTGAATGGAGTTTCTAGGTGAAAGTGACTTTTGACGTGCCTATAGAGCTGCCATTGAGCCCCATGTTAAATGTCTCAAATTTGAAAGCACTATATTTCTAAAACTATGAAACATTTCAAAGATTCCTTTTCAGGCAAACATGTCCACCGTAAGATGAACCTAAGTAGGCTAGAATGGGGTTGCTAGGTGTAAGTATGTAGTTACTAGTGCATGCCAAAGTTTGTGCTATTGCCATAGAGAATGCATTGGGCGTTTAAGTTAAATAACTCATAAACTACAAAACATAAAAATAAAAAAAAGTTCCAGCATGTGTCTCCACAGTAAGCTGAATAATAAAAAGTGTGAATGGAGTTTCTAGGTGAAAGTGACTTTTGACGTGCCTATAGAGCTGCCATTGAGCCCCATGTTAAATGTCTCAAATTTGAAAGCACTATATTTCTAAAACTATGAAACATTTCAAAGTTTCCTTTTCAGGCAAACATGTCCACCGTAAGATGAACCTAAGTAGGCTAGAATGGGGTTGCTAGGTGTAAGTATGTAGTTACTAGTGCATGCCAAAGTTTGTGCTATTGCCATAGAGAATGCATTGGGCGTTTAAGTTAAATAACTCATAAACTACAAAACATAAAAATAAAAAAAAGTTCCAGCATGTGTCTCCACAGTAAGCTGAATAATAAAAAGTGTGAATGGAGTTTCTAGGTGAAAGTGACTTTTGACGTGCCTATAGAGCTGCCATTGAGCCCCATGTTAAATGTCTCAAATTTGAAAGCACTATATTTCTAAAACTATGAAACATTTCAAAGTTTCCTTTTCAGGCAAACATGTCCACCGTAAGATGAACCTAAGTAGGCTAGAATGGGGTTGCTAGGTGTAAGTATGTAGTTACTAGTGCATGCCAAAGTTTGTGCTATTGCCATAGAGAATGCATTGGGCGTTTAAGTTAAATAACTCATAAACTACAAAACATAAAAATAAAAAAAAGTTCCAGCATGTGTCTCCACAGTAAGCTGAATAATAAAAAGTGTGAATGGAGTTTCTAGGTGAAAGTGACTTTTGACGTGCCTATAGGGCTGCCATTGAGCCCCATGTTAAATGTCTCAAATTTGAAAGCACTATATTTCTAAAACTATGAAACATTTCAAAGATTCCTTTTCAGGCAAACATGTCCACCGTAAGATGAACCTAAGTAGGCTAGAATGGGGTTGCTAGGTGTAAGTATGTAGTTACTAGTGCATGCCAAAGTTTGTGCTATTGCCATAGAGAATGCATTGGGCGTTTAAGTTAAATAACTCATAAACTACAAAACATAAAAATAAAAAAAAGTTCCAGCATGTGTCTCCACAGTAAGCTGAATAATAAAAAGTGTGAATGGAGTTTCTAGGTGAAAGTGACTTTTGACGTGCCTATAGAGCTGCCATTGAGCCCCATGTTAAATGTCTCAAATTTGAAAGCACTATATTTCTAAAACTATGAAACATTTCAAAGTTTCCTTTTCAGGCAAACATGTCCACCGTAAGATGAACCTAAGTAGGCTAGAATGGGGTTGCTAGGTGTAAGTATGTAGTTACTAGTGCATGCCAAAGTTTGTGCTATTGCCATAGAGAATGCATTGGGCGTTTAAGTTAAATAACTCATAAACTACAAAACATAAAAATAAAAAAAAGTTCCAGCATGTGTCTCCACAGTAAGCTGAATAATAAAAAGTGTGAATGGAGTTTCTAGGTGAAAGTGACTTTTGACGTGCCTATAGAGCTGCCATTGAGCCCCATGTTAAATGTCTCAAATTTGAAAGCACTATATTTCTAAAACTATGAAACATTTCAAAGTTTCCTTTTCAGGCAAACATGTCCACCGTAAGATGAACCTAAGTAGGCTAGAATGGGGTTGCTAGGTGTAAGTATGTAGTTACTAGTGCATGCCAAAGTTTGTGCTATTGCCATAGAGAATGCATTGGGCGTTTAAGTTAAATAACTCATAAACTACAAAACATAAAAATAAAAAAAAGTTCCAGCATGTGTCTCCACAGTAAGCTGAATAATAAAAAGTGTGAATGGAGTTTCTAGGTGAAAGTGACTTTTGACGTGCCTATAGGGCTGCCATTGAGCCCCATGTTAAATGTCTCAAATTTGAAAGCACTATATTTCTAAAACTATGAAACATTTCAAAGATTCCTTTTCAGGCAAACATGTCCACCGTAAGATGAACCTAAGTAGGCTAGAATGGGGTTGCTAGGTGTAAGTATGTAGTTACTAGTGCATGCCAAAGTTTGTGCTATTGCCATAGAGAATGCATTGGGCGTTTAAGTTAAATAACTCATAAACTACAAAACATAAAAATAAAAAAAAGTTCCAGCATGTGTCTCCACAGTAAGCTGAATAATAAAAAGTGTGAATGGAGTTTCTAGGTGAAAGTGACTTTTGACGTGCCTATAGAGCTGCCATTGAGCCCCATGTTAAATGTCTCAAATTTGAAAGCACTATATTTCTAAAACTATGAAACATTTCAAAGATTCCTTTTCAGGCAAACATGTCCACCGTAAGATGAACCTAAGTAGGCTAGAATGGGGTTGCTAGGTGTAAGTATGTAGTTACTAGTGCATGCCAAAGTTTGTGCTATTGCCATAGAGAATGCATTGGGCGTTTAAGTTAAATAACTCATAAACTACAAAACATAAAAATAAAAAAAAGTTCCAGCATGTGTCTCCACAGTAAGCTGAATAATAAAAAGTGTGAATGGAGTTTCTAGGTGAAAGTGACTTTTGACGTGCCTATAGAGCTGCCATTGAGCCCCATGTTAAATGTCTCAAATTTGAAAGCACTATATTTCTAAAACTATGAAACATTTCAAAGTTTCCTTTTCAGGCAAACATGTCCACCGTAAGATGAACCTAAGTAGGCTAGAATGGGGTTGCTAGGTGTAAGTATGTAGTTACTAGTGCATGCCAAAGTTTGTGCTATTGCCATAGAGAATGCATTGGGCGTTTAAGTTAAATAACTCATAAACTACAAAACATAAAAATAAAAAAAAGTTCCAGCATGTGTCTCCACAGTAAGCTGAATAATAAAAAGTGTGAATGGAGTTTCTAGGTGAAAGTGACTTTTGACGTGCCTATAGGGCTGCCATTGAGCCCCATGTTAAATGTCTCAAATTTGAAAGCACTATATTTCTAAAACTATGAAACATTTCAAAGTTTCCTTTTCAGGCAAACATGTCCACCGTAAGATGAACCTAAGTAGGCTAGAATGGGGTTGCTAGGTGTAAGTATGTAGGACTAGTAGCATGCCAAAGTTTGTGCTATTGCCATAGAGAATGCATTGGGCGTTTAAGTTGAATAACTCATAAACTACAAAACATAAAAATAAAAAAAAGTTCCAGCATGTGTCTCCACAGTAAGCTGAATAATAAAAAGTGTGAATGGAGTTTCTAGGTGAAAGTGACTTTTGACGTGCCTATAGAGCTGCCATTGAGCCCCATGTTAAATGTCTCAAATTTGAAAGCACTATATTTCTAAAACTATGAAACATTTCAAAGATTCCTTTTCAGGCAAACATGTCCACCATAAGATGAACCTAAGTAGGCTAGAATGGGGTTGCTAGGTGTAAGTATGTAGTTACTAGTGCATGCCAAAGTTTGTGCTATTGCCATAGAGAATGCATTGGGCGTTTAAGTTGAATAACTCATAAACTACAAAACATAAAAATAAAAAAAAGTTCCAGCATGTGTCTCCACAGTAAGCTGAATAATAAAAAGTGTGAATGGAGTTTCTAGGTGAAAGTGACTTTTGACGTGCCTATAGGGCTGCCATTGAGCCCCATGTTAAATGTCTCAAATTTGAAAGCACTATATTTCTAAAACTATGAAACATTTCAAAGATTCCTTTTCAGGCAAACATGTCCACCGTAAGATGAACCTAAGTAGGCTAGAATGGGGTTGCTAGGTGTAAGTATGTAGTTACTAGTGCATGCCAAAGTTTGTGCTATTGCCATAGAGAATGCATTGGGCGTTTAAGTTGAATAACTCATAAACTACAAAACATAAAAATAAAAAAAAGTTCCAGCATGTGTCTCCACAGTAAGCTGAATAATAAAAAGTGTGAATGGAGTTTCTAGGTGAAAGTGACTTTTGACGTGCCTATAGAGCTGCCATTGAGCCCCATGTTAAATGTCTCAAATTTGAAAGCACTATATTTCTAAAACTATGAAACATTTCAAAGATTCCTTTTCAGGCAAACATGTCCACCGTAAGATGAACCTAAGTAGGCTAGAATGGGGTTGCTAGGTGTAAGTATGTAGTTACTAGTGCATGCCAAAGTTTGTGCTATTGCCATAGAGAATGCATTGGGCGTTTAAGTTAAATAACTCATAAACTACAAAACATAAAAATAAAAAAAAGTTCCAGCATGTGTCTCCACAGTAAGCTGAATAATAAAAAGTGTGAATGGAGTTTCTAGGTGAAAGTGACTTTTGACATGCCTATAGAGCTGCCATTGAGCCCCATGTTAAATGTCTCAAATTTGAAAGCACTATATTTCTAAAACTATGAAACATTTCAAAGATTCCTTTTCAGGCAAACATGTCCACCGTAAGATGAACCTAAGTAGGCTAGAATGGGGTTGCTAGGTGTAAGTATGTAGTTACTAGTGCATGCCAAAGTTTGTGCTATTGCCATAGAGAATGCATTGGGCGTTTAAGTTAAATAACTCATAAACTACAAAACATAAAAATAAAAAAAAGTTCCAGCATGTGTCTCCACAGTAAGCTGAATAATAAAAAGTGTGAATGGAGTTTCTAGGTGAAAGTGACTTTTGACGTGCCTATAGAGCTGCCATTGAGCCCCATGTTAAATGCCTCAAATTTGAAAGCACTATATTTCTAAAACTATGAAACATTTCAAAGTTTCCTTTTCAGGCAAACATGTCCACCGTAAGATGAACCTAAGTAGGCTAGAATGGGGTTGCTAGGTGTAAGTATGTAGTTACTAGTGCATGCCAAAGTTTGTGCTATTGCCATAGAGAATGCATTGGGCGTTTAAGTTAAATAACTCATAAACTACAAAACATAAAAATAAAAAAAAGTTCCAGCATGTGTCTCCACAGTAAGCTGAATAATAAAAAGTGTGAATGGAGTTTCTAGGTGAAAGTGACTTTTGACGTGCCTATAGAGCTGCCATTGAGCCCCATGTTAAATGTCTCAAATTTGAAAGCACTATATTTCTAAAACTATGAAACATTTCAAAGATTCCTTTTCAGGCAAACATGTCCACCGTAAGATGAACCTAAGTAGGCTAGAATGGGGTTGCTAGGTGTAAGTATGTAGTTACTAGTGCATGCCAAAGTTTGTGCTATTGCCATAGAGAATGCATTGGGCGTTTAAGTTAAATAACTCATAAACTACAAAACATAAAAATAAAAAAAAGTTCCAGCATGTGTCTCCACAGTAAGCTGAATAATAAAAAGTGTGAATGGAGTTTCTAGGTGAAAGTGACTTTTGACGTGCCTATAGAGCTGCCATTGAGCCCCATGTTAAATGTCTCAAATTTGAAAGCACTATATTTCTAAAACTATGAAACATTTCAAAGTTTCCTTTTCAGGCAAACATGTCCACCGTAAGATGAACCTAAGTAGGCTAGAATGGGGTTGCTAGGTGTAAGTATGTAGTTACTAGTGCATGCCAAAGTTTGTGCTATTGCCATAGAGAATGCATTGGGCGTTTAAGTTAAATAACTCATAAACTACAAAACATAAAAATAAAAAAAAGTTCCAGCATGTGTCTCCACAGTAAGCTGAATAATAAAAAGTGTGAATGGAGTTTCTAGGTGAAAGTGACTTTTGACGTGCCTATAGGGCTGCCATTGAGCCCCATGTTAAATGTCTCAAATTTGAAAGCACTATATTTCTAAAACTATGAAACATTTCAAAGTTTCCTTTTCAGGCAAACATGTCCACCGTAAGATGAACCTAAGTAGGCTAGAATGGGGTTGCTAGGTGTAAGTATGTAGGACTAGTAGCATGCCAAAGTTTGTGCTATTGCCATAGAGAATGCATTGGGCGTTTAAGTTGAATAACTCATAAACTACAAAACATAAAAATAAAAAAAAGTTCCAGCATGTGTCTCCACAGTAAGCTGAATAATAAAAAGTGTGAATGGAGTTTCTAGGTGAAAGTGACTTTTGACGTGCCTATAGAGCTGCCATTGAGCCCCATGTTAAATGTCTCAAATTTGAAAGCACTATATTTCTAAAACTATGAAACATTTCAAAGATTCCTTTTCAGGCAAACATGTCCACCATAAGATGAACCTAAGTAGGCTAGAATGGGGTTGCTAGGTGTAAGTATGTAGTTACTAGTGCATGCCAAAGTTTGTGTTATTGCCATAGAGAATGCATTGGGCGTTTAAGTTAAATAACTCATAAACTACAAAACATAAAAATAAAAAAAAGTTCCAGCATGTGTCTCCACAGTAAGCTGAATAATAAAAAGTGTGAATGGAGTTTCTAGGTGAAAGTGACTTTTGACGTGCCTATAGAGCTGCCATTGAGCCCCATGTTAAATGTCTCAAATTTGAAAGCACTATATTTCTAAAACTATGAAACATTTCAAAGTTTCCTTTTCAGGCAAACATGTCCACCGTAAGATGAACCTAAGTAGGCTAGAATGGGGTTGCTAGGTGTAAGTATGTAGTTACTAGTGCATGCCAAAGTTTGTGCTATTGCCATAGAGAATGCATTGGGCGTTTAAGTTAAATAACTCATAAACTACAAAACATAAAAATAAAAAGAAAGTTCCAGCATGTGTCTCCACAGTAAGCTGAATAATAAAAAGTGTGAATGGAGTTTCTAGGTGAAAGTGACTTTTGACGTGCCTATAGGGCTGCCATTGAGCCCCATGTTAAATGTCTCAAATTTGAAAGCACTATATTTCTAAAACTATGAAACATTTCAAAGTTTCCTTTTCAGGCAAACATGTCCACCGTAAGATGAACCTAAGTAGGCTAGAATGGGGTTGCTAGGTGTAAGTATGTAGGACTAGTAGCATGCCAAAGTTTGTGCTATTGCCATAGAGAATGCATTGGGCGTTTAAGTTGAATAACTCATAAACTACAAAACATAAAAATAAAAAAAAGTTCCAGCATGTGTCTCCACAGTAAGCTGAATAATAAAAAGTGTGAATGGAGTTTCTAGGTGAAAGTGACTTTTGACGTGCCTATAGAGCTGCCATTGAGCCCCATGTTAAATGTCTCAAATTTGAAAGCACTATATTTCTAAAACTATGAAACATTTCAAAGATTCCTTTTCAGGCAAACATGTCCACCATAAGATGAACCTAAGTAGGCTAGAATGGGGTTGCTAGGTGTAAGTATGTAGTTACTAGTGCATGCCAAAGTTTGTGCTATTGCCATAGAGAATGCATTGGGCGTTTAAGTTAAATAACTCATAAACTACAAAACATAAAAATAAAAAAAAGTTCCAGCATGTGTCTCCACAGTAAGCTGAATAATAAAAAGTGTGAATGGAGTTTCTAGGTGAAAGTGACTTTTGACGTGCCTATAGAGCTGCCATTGAGCCCCATGTTAAATGTCTCAAATTTGAAAGCACTATATTTCTAAAACTATGAAACATTTCAAAGATTCCTTTTCAGGCAAACATGTCCACCGTAAGATGAACCTAAGTAGGCTAGAATGGGGTTGCTAGGTGTAAGTATGTAGTTACTAGTGCATGCCAAAGTTTGTGCTATTGCCATAGAGAATGCATTGGGCGTTTAAGTTAAATAACTCATAAACTACAAAACATAAAAATAAAAAAAAGTTCCAGCATGTGTCTCCACAGTAAGCTGAATAATAAAAAGTGTGAATGGAGTTTCTAGGTGAAAGTGACTTTTGACGTGCCTATAGAGCTGCCATTGAGCCCCATGTTAAATGTCTCAAATTTGAAAGCACTATATTTCTAAAACTATGAAACATTTCAAAGTTTCCTTTTCAGGCAAACATGTCCACCGTAAGATGAACCTAAGTAGGCTAGAATGGGGTTGCTAGGTGTAAGTATGTAGTTACTAGTGCATGCCAAAGTTTGTGCTATTGCCATAGAGAATGCATTGGGCGTTTAAGTTAAATAACTCATAAACTACAAAACATAAAAATAAAAAAAAGTTCCAGCATGTGTCTCCACAGTAAGCTGAATAATAAAAAGTGTGAATGGAGTTTCTAGGTGAAAGTGACTTTTGACGTGCCTATAGGGCTGCCATTGAGCCCCATGTTAAATGTCTCAAATTTGAAAGCACTATATTTCTAAAACTATGAAACATTTCAAAGTTTCCTTTTCAGGCAAACATGTCCACCGTAAGATGAACCTAAGTAGGCTAGAATGGGGTTGCTAGGTGTAAGTATGTAGGACTAGTAGCATGCCAAAGTTTGTGCTATTGCCATAGAGAATGCATTGGGCGTTTAAGTTGAATAACTCATAAACTACAAAACATAAAAATAAAAAAAAGTTCCAGCATGTGTCTCCACAGTAAGCTGAATAATAAAAAGTGTGAATGGAGTTTCTAGGTGAAAGTGACTTTTGACGTGCCTATAGAGCTGCCATTGAGCCCCATGTTAAATGTCTCAAATTTGAAAGCACTATATTTCTAAAACTATGAAACATTTCAAAGATTCCTTTTCAGGCAAACATGTCCACCATAAGATGAACCTAAGTAGGCTAGAATGGGGTTGCTAGGTGTAAGTATGTAGTTACTAGTGCATGCCAAAGTTTGTGCTATTGCCATAGAGAATGCATTGGGCGTTTAAGTTAAATAACTCATAAACTACAAAACATAAAAATAAAAAAAAGTTCCAGCATGTGTCTCCACAGTAAGCTGAATAATAAAAAGTGTGAATGGAGTTTCTAGGTGAAAGTGACTTTTGACGTGCCTATAGAGCTGCCATTGAGCCCCATGTTAAATGTCTCAAATTTGAAAGCACTATATTTCTAAAACTATGAAACATTTCAAAGATTCCTTTTCAGGCAAACATGTCCACCGTAAGATGAACCTAAGTAGGCTAGAATGGGGTTGCTAGGTGTAAGTATGTAGTTACTAGTGCATGCCAAAGTTTGTGCTATTGCCATAGAGAATGCATTGGGCGTTTAAGTTAAATAACTCATAAACTACAAAACATAAAAATAAAAAAAAGTTCCAGCATGTGTCTCCACAGTAAGCTGAATAATAAAAAGTGTGAATGGAGTTTCTAGGTGAAAGTGACTTTTGACGTGCCTATAGAGCTGCCATTGAGCCCCATGTTAAATGTCTCAAATTTGAAAGCACTATATTTCTAAAACTATGAAACATTTCAAAGTTTCCTTTTCAGGCAAACATGTCCACCGTAAGATGAACCTAAGTAGGCTAGAATGGGGTTGCTAGGTGTAAGTATGTAGTTACTAGTGCATGCCAAAGTTTGTGCTATTGCCATAGAGAATGCATTGGGCGTTTAAGTTAAATAACTCATAAACTACAAAACATAAAAATAAAAAAAAGTTCCAGCATGTGTCTCCACAGTAAGCTGAATAATAAAAAGTGTGAATGGAGTTTCTAGGTGAAAGTGACTTTTGACGTGCCTATAGAGCTGCCATTGAGCCCCATGTTAAATGTCTCAAATTTGAAAGCACTATATTTCTAAAACTATGAAACATTTCAAAGTTTCCTTTTCAGGCAAACATGTCCACCGTAAGATGAACCTAAGTAGGCTAGAATGGGGTTGCTAGGTGTAAGTATGTAGTTACTAGTGCATGCCAAAGTTTGTGCTATTGCCATAGAGAATGCATTGGGCGTTTAAGTTAAATAACTCATAAACTACAAAACATAAAAAAAAGTTCCAGCATGTGTCTCCACAGTAAGCTGAATAATAAAAAGTGTGAATGGAGTTTCTAGGTGAAAGTGACTTTTGACGTGCCTATAGGGCTGCCATTGAGCCCCATGTTAAATGTCTCAAATTTGAAAGCACTATATTTCTAAAACTATGAAACATTTCAAAGATTCCTTTTCAGGCAAACATGTCCACCGTAAGATGAACCTAAGTAGGCTAGAATGGGGTTGCTAGGTGTAAGTATGTAGTTACTAGTGCATGCCAAAGTTTGTGCTATTGCCATAGAGAATGCATTGGGCGTTTAAGTTGAATAACTCATAAACTACAAAACATAAAAATAAAAAAAAGTTCCAGCATGTGTCTCCACAGTAAGCTGAATAATAAAAAGTGTGAATGGAGTTTCTAGGTGAAAGTGACTTTTGACGTGCCTATAGAGCTGCCATTGAGCCCCATGTTAAATGTCTCAAATTTGAAAGCACTATATTTCTAAAACTATGAAACATTTCAAAGATTCCTTTTCAGGCAAACATGTCCACCGTAAGATGAACCTAAGTAGGCTAGAATGGGGTTGCTAGGTGTAAGTATGTAGTTACTAGTGCATGCCAAAGTTTGTGCTATTGCCATAGAGAATGCATTGGGCGTTTAAGTTAAATAACTCATAAACTACAAAACATAAAAAAAAAAAAAAGTTCCAGCATGTGTCTCCACAGTAAGCTGAATAATAAAAAGTGTGAATGGAGTTTCTAGGTGAAAGTGACTTTTGACGTGCCTATAGAGCTGCCATTGAGCCCCATGTTAAATGTCTCAAATTTGAAAGCACTATATTTCTAAAACTATGAAACATTTCAAAGTTTCCTTTTCAGGCAAACATGTCCACCGTAAGATGAACCTAAGTAGGCTAGAATGGGGTTGCTAGGTGTAAGTATGTAGTTACTAGTGCATGCCAAAGTTTGTGCTATTGCCATAGAGAATGCATTGGGCGTTTAAGTTAAATAACTCATAAACTACAAAACATAAAAATAAAAAAAAGTTCCAGCATGTGTCTCCACAGTAAGCTGAATAATAAAAAGTGTGAATGGAGTTTCTAGGTGAAAGTGACTTTTGACGTGCCTATAGGGCTGCCATTGAGCCCCATGTTAAATGTCTCAAATTTGAAAGCACTATATTTCTAAAACTATGAAACATTTCAAAGTTTCCTTTTCAGGCAAACATGTCCACCGTAAGATGAACCTAAGTAGGCTAGAATGGGGTTGCTAGGTGTAAGTATGTAGGACTAGTAGCATGCCAAAGTTTGTGCTATTGCCATAGAGAATGCATTGGGCATTTAAGTTGAACTAGAAAGGCAGTTCCCTGCAGAAACTGCGTGGGCTCGCCAAAAGACGCAATGTATATAATGTACAGTAGAAAATGTATTAAAGCTGAAGGAAAAGTTGAAAAAAGAATGTATAAAAATCTGTAAAAAGAATAAGCATAAATAACTGCATAAAGCGGAATAAAGTATGTGGAAGTAGTACGATGCCCAAAAAGTGGCAGAATAAAGTAAGTAAAGTATTACTGTCTACTAATGATTTGTAATGTATGAATAATGCTTTACAATGTATTCTTGATGAATCAAGAAAAGGTAAAAAAGAAAAAAAATAGTCAATCCAATGGAGTATACATATAAAAGCATTCAGGAGCTTAACAGAAATAGCATACTTTTACATGTAAATAGAAGGTTCAAATAGCATATAGGCCTATCTTTAAAAGCATAAACACAATGATTATTGATAATGGTCTAAGATATTTCTTAAAAAAAATATTAAGATAAAAAATATTAAGTTCTTTATTATTATTTTTTTCCTTTTAATTTTAAAAAAAAGTTAAAGTTTTAATTTTTTAATGTTTTTCATTTTTTTAATTTTTTAATTTTTTAATCATGCTAATGCTAACATGCTAATGCTAACATGCTAACATGCTAATGCTAACATGCTAACATGCTAATGCTATCATGCTAACATGCTAATGTTAACATGCTAATGCTATCATGCTAATGCTAACATGCTAATGCTAACATGCTAATGCTAACATGCTAACATGCTAATGCTAACATGCTAATGCTATCATGCTAACATGCTAATGCTAACATGCTAACATGCTAATGCTAACATGCTAACATGCTAATGCTAACATGCTAACATGCTAATGCTATCATGCTAACATGCTAATGCTAACATGCTAATGCTAACATGCTAACATGCTAATGCTAACATGCTAATGCTATCATGCTAACATGCTAATGCTAACATGCTAATGCTAACATGCTAACATGCTAATGATAACATGCTAATGATAACATGCTAATGCTATCATGCTAACATGCTAATGCTAACATGCTAACATGCTAATGCTAACATGCTAACATGCTAATGCTATCATGCTAACATGCTAACATGCTAATGTTAACATGCTAATGCTAACATGCTAATGCTAACATGCTAACATGCTAATGCTAACATGCTAATGCTAACATGCTAACATGCTAACATGCTAACATGCTAATGTCAACATGCTAATGCTAACATGCTAACATGCTAATGCTATCATGCTAACATGCTAATGCTATCATGCTAATGCTAACATGCTAACATGCTAACATGCTAATGCTAACATGCTAATTTTTAAGTTTTCATTTTTTTAATTTTTTTAATTTTTTTAATTTTTTTTAATTTTTTTTAATTTTTTTTAATTTTTTTAATTTTCTTTAAAGTTTTTTTAATTTTTTTATTATTTTTTTATTTTTTTGAAAATATTTTTTTATAAACGTGTGTGTGTGTGTGTGTGTGTGCGTGCGTGCGTGCGTGCGTGCGTGCACTTGCGAGAGCTGTGTAAAGGCCAGCCAATAGGAAGACAGGGTGTGTGTGTGCGTGCGTGCATGCGTGCGTGCGTGCTCTTGCGAGAGCTGTGTAAAGGCCATCCAATTGCACAAATAGCAGACCTACAAGCCCACAAGGTATCGCAGAGCAACTCATTGAGATCTTGTAACTTTAATTTCAGCCCTGTAATTAAGCCCTTATATGTCTCAGCTGTGGAAGTGTAAAAGACAAACAAGTGGCGCGCAACTTGATCTCTTATTTTACAATGGTTCTGAATGGGGGGAAACTATGCCCGAACAAATTGCTCTATCGCAAAAAGTAAAAGTCGAATGCAAATAATTTTTTCGCTGTGAGTGGCCTGAGATATTGAGGTACACCATGTGCGATTGTGGTGTTGGTACGATCGGAAATGTGGTTATAAGAGCGAGTTAAGAATTGTCATCGCGATAATTTCCTCGTAAGGATTTTACTATGGAGGTCAATGAGCAGATTGACTGTATTTGTGTCACTTAAAAGGCCGTAGTTCACATTCTGTATGTCTCTGTGTTTCGGTGGTCACATTGTGTGAAAGAGGACATGTGTGGCTACAAAATGACCAAAGGACATGCGTGTAAAGTGAATATCTTGGCCGGGACGGCAATTTGTTTGGTAAATTTTCAAGGAAAGATTTTCTGTTTGTACACTCTAGTGAAAGAAGCCCTGCACTCTAACTTGGCACTAATTAGGCGAAACGGCCTGCGATTGAACTGCGATTTCGGAAAAACCGTTTAACGTATTCGAATACGGTTTGAACCACGAAAAAGTCCAGAGTCGTGTGAGCTTTCTAAAGTTTAAATCACGTTTCTACGACAAAGTATGCCAGAGTAATGAGGCTGCAAAAGTGAGGTTGATTTAGAGATAAATCCCATACATTGTCAATGGGAGGAAAAAACTATAAATAAAGTTAAATATTTTAAAAAGTATAAACTTTTTCAAAACAACTTTTTCACCAATGAAAGTTCAAAGATAGATGAACATTATAAAGTTTGAATGAAGTTTCAAAGTGAAAGTATGACGGAGTAATAAGAGCTCAAAAAAGTTAACTGTGAAAAATGGGACATTTCTTCCATCGACTCTCACTATAAAGAATGTAAAAAAAAGTTAAAAAGTTAAAAAGTATAAAAAGTATAAAACTTTGTAAAAATTCTAATTGGAGCAATAATAACTGCAAAGAGCTGAACAGTTTGAAGTTTGAACTAAATTTCTAGCATAAAGTATGTGGAAGTAGTAGGAAACCGAAAAAAAAAGGCGGAAATTGGAATAATAACTAGAAAGCAGTTCCCTGCAGAAACTGCGTGGGCTCGCCAAAAGACGCAATGTATATAATGTACAGTAGAAAATGTATTAAAGCTGAAAGAAAAGTTTAAAAAATAATGTATAAAAATTGGTAAAAAGAATAAGCATAAATAACTGCATAAAGCGGAATAAAGTATGTGGAAGTAGTACGATGCCCAAAAAGTGGCAGAATAAAGTAAGTAAAGTATTACTGTCTACTAATTATTTGTAATGTATGAATAATGCTTTACAATGTATTCTTGATGAATTAAGAAAAGGTAAAAAAGAAAAAGAAAAAAAAGAGTAAATCCAATGGAGTATACATATAAAAGCATTCATGAGCTTAACAGAAATAGCATACTTTTACATGTAAAAGAAGGTGCAAATAGCATATAGGCCTATCTTTAAAAGCATAAACACAATGATTATTCATAATGGTCTAAGATTTTTC